>NW_020837972.1:14003367-14133296 GCF_003676395.1 Aethalodelphis obliquidens | reverse complement strand
GGATGGTGATGATGGTGATGGTGATGATGGGGATGGTGATGGTGGTGATGATGGTGATGGGGATGGTGGTGATGATGGTGATGATGGGGATGGGGATGGTGGTGATGGGGATGGTGGTGATGGGGATGATGGTGATGGGGATTGTGGTGATGGGGATGGTGGTGATGGGGATGATGGTGATGGGGATGGTGGTGATGGTGACGGTGATGGTAGGTAACCCGTCTCTAACACATACTGCCTGCCAGGCACTGGGTTCTAATCATTTTCCTTAAATGGACTCATCTACTCCTCAAAACAACCTACAAAGTGGATTCTCTTATTACTCCTATTTTACAGATGCAGAAACCAAGGCACAGAGAGATTAAACCACTTGCCTAACCTGCAGCCTAGAATGGTTACCTCCATCCTTTGCCCCAGCCTAAGCCGCCCCTCCCTTAGGAAGCCTCCCCTCACCACCACGCCCTCTTTCCTGCACCCGGGCTCCCACCTCACCCAGCGCTTCCATCTGCCACTGCTGTGCTGTGACCTGTCCCACATCTGTCCCCGGTGTCCTGCTGCGAGCTCCTCGAGGCCGGGAGGCACATCTGTCTAATCTCTGTCCTCGGGCCCCGCACAGGGCCTGACACCTGTTAGGGCCTCTCTAAGGGATGCTGAATAAGAGGAAGTAAGTTACGCCAGCGGTCCCCTGTTTACAAGCCGCCTTAACTAACCATGGATCTTGGCAAGAACAACCACCTGATCTCAGGGGCGCCTTGCGTTTCTTGCTTCTCCTTCTCCTGACTCTCGTGTTTTGGCTTTCACAACCTTCTTTTATGTCCCGCTAGTGATTTCTGAGACTCGTCCAACTCTTGGCACTGGGCAGGGTGGCCACCTTGCTGCCCTCAGGCAGACAGTCTGTGCCTCTGTCATGATCTTCCCAGAACTCTTGGGGTCTGGGCGCAGCCCCCAGCTCAGTGACTGTCTAGACCACAGCTCCATGGACAAGCCATGCTGAAGCCTCTGAGAACAGGCTCTGTCTGTGCTTAGCGTGAGCGTATACTCTATACAGATGACCAATGATTGCCTCTTGACGTGAACTGAGCAAGCTTGATGATCGGGAAGTTCTTCCCTGAGCTAACTCACAGCTCTACTGCTTCGTTCTGGAGCGTTCCCCAGGCCCCCGGGGTGGTGCCTGAAATGCCCTCTTTCGCACTGACCTTGGGTGAGGCGCTTCAGGCCGGCAAAGCTGAGCGCCACGCCCTGCTTCCTCTTTTCCCTCCCCAGCAGCCCACTGACTTTCATCCCATTGCCTTTGATTCTCACTTTAGAAGCTTCTTGGTGGGAGATAAAATGTTAGTTGATTGGAAAACACACTCACTAACATCTGCAAGGGTATAAAGTAGATGGGTTGTAACCAAATTTACTTTTAATTTGGCTGGGAACTGAACTCTTCAGGCAGCGCTGGCTGATGTGAATTTCTACTACCAGCTATAAACCGTGAACCAGCTAGGACCTGAGGCCGGGGGTAGGAGCTCCCCTGATATCTCCATGCTCTAAGCCCAGAGGCTGGGGCTGGGACTCACATGCACACACACGTGTGTGCACGCATGTGATCATGTCCCCTTACCCACCTGTACACACACAGCGCACAGGTAAACCCCATCCCGCACCCTCCCTATGAGTAATGCACGCAGATTAAGCGGTGCACACGCCGAGGGCACCAAACTAGCACACAGTAGCAGACAGGGCACCTACATGCATGCTATTCATGCTCACATAAGCATGGGCACACATACGCATTCGTGTGAACACAGATATATACCCCCCCACACACACACTATGCACCTGCATTGCACACAAATGTTCGCACGATGGAAGAATGCACAGGTACCATTTACACAGTGCACGCTACACATATACGCACACGTACAAACGTTACACAAGGCACACAGGCACACAGAATTCACACACATGCACACCGTTCACTTTCATGCAGACACAGACACGCATGCATACACACACATCACATACACAACCTTATGCACCCATGCATGACAAACCCACAACTGCAGGTCTACACACAGTTCTGCTTCCCCTTCCTTCTCCCCTCTTGTTCGCCCACCCTCCTCTCCCGGTCCCCACTTCTTTGGCAATGCTAACCCTCTGGCTGTTCACAGGTCAGTCCCCCACCTCCCCAAGCTGAATAGTATGTTGCAGGTGGAATCTACTTACTGTTTTTTGTGCCTCTTCTCTTCCCTTCTTTTGTTTTTTGGGCTGGAGGAGCTGAATGGGAAATGGCCAGTTAACCGAAAGATGCAAAATTCTAGCGAAAGATAAAGTAGTCAAGATGCTTAACACACGGTGGTCACTAGATTCAGGCAGTTTGGGAATGGACGCCGATCGTTTCTAAGATCAGAGCAGTTCCTGCCAACGTTTTCACCCAGTGGGTTCAGCTAGACACACCAGCCCACACGCACAGACTGGGGATGGGGGACAGAGGATGCTAAGATCAGCTCTGGTAGCTTCACAATAACAGCAGTAGCAAAGGTCATCATATCTGCCATGCTTTGAGGCTTTCTTATCAGGTAAGCACTGTGCTAATACCTCTTGGCAATAATCTCATTTCATTCTCCCTACAACCTACGGGCAGTGGCACATTTAATAAGCACTCATTTTCCAGAAATAGAAACTGAGCCTTAGACGGGCTAAGGAACTTGACCAGGATCACACAGGTGAGCTGGAAAGTGGCCCGAGACCATGGGTCCCCAGGGCCCGTCCTCTTGACTGCTGTCCAATCAATTTCTAAGAGAAAAGAATGGAATATCCAGGGAGCTGCTCTAAAGCCTCGTGAAGTTGGCAGATTCTGAAACGTTCCGCTCGTGAATATTCAAGTATCTGTTTTCTTTTAAAGTCACAGTACTGGGGTGTGGGCAGAGTGGACAATTACGACTCAGGGTCCCAGCATCATCAAACAGAGGCCCCAGACGGCGAACACTATTTGGTAGTTCAAGCCAGACCGGCGTCAGAGGGGCACCAGGAACGTATCACTGACCTAAGTCCTGAGAACGAGAAAATTTGATTTCACCCAACTGAAATCGCACCTTGACATGTGTCTGGGACTCAGCCTGGGAGGTGGAGAGCCCAGGACCTCACTGAACGATCCAAATTCACATCCTGGCTCTGCTGCTGAGTCGCTGTGTGACATCAGGCAGGTTACCTGTCCTCTTGAAGACCCAGTTTCCTTGCCCTTAAAATGGGGCCATTGCTCAAGCTGTTGGGCTGAGCAGATGGATGACACTGGTTATCAGTGTCTACTTGTTCACCGAATGAATGAAAGGCCTTTGCACTCTGCCAGCTGCTGGAACTGTGCTATTGTTATTTTGGAAGCCACGGAAGGGTGTCCTGACCCTCTATTTGGCAGATTTGGGTTTGAGTTTTGGCCCTGCCACCTTCTGACCGTGTGTCTGTGGACATGCCTGCCACACCTCCTGAGTCTTAGTTTCTTCATCTGTAAAATGGAAATAATAAGGATATCCACCGCACAGCATTGTGATGGGGATTAATGGAGATTAAATACACACACGCATGGAAAAGGCTTAGCACAGGATCTGGTTTATAGCGAGTACCCCACAGGTGACAGCATTACGTGTGCTCACACTGTGCTTCTAGCACTCGGCCTCTGTCCCTTGGCCAGGACCTGGGAAGGCTTTGGTGGCGTGTCTGGGGCTGATGCTTCTCTACATGCCCCAACCCAAGATTTCAACCAACGGTCAAACAGACTCTGGCAAAGGTGGTGAGACCTGCCAGGGAGAGGAATCGGTAGGAGCTGGTCCGGCAGCAGCCACCTGGCCTGGGGGAAACCGAAAGTCTGGCTTGGAACTTTCGGGGAAACCAGATCACGGCCTTCATTTCAGAGGAAACTGAGGCCCAGGAAGATGAAGGGGGCGTGAATGCAGAGGTAGAGGCAGAGAGCTTGACCCTAGATGCTGCCTACACCTGGTTAGGAAAGCAGAAAGCTAAGCAGGTAGCGAGAGGCAACAAGATGCTTACCTGTGCCTTCTCTTCTTGGAGAATGACCTGATTGAGGGCAAAAAAAAAAAAAAGGAAGAGAGAGAGGGAGGGAGGAAAGGAGAGAGACGGGGAGGGAGTGAAAGAGAGGAAGGAAGAGGGAAGAAAGGAACGGAGGGAGGGAGGGAAGAAAATAAATGTGAGTCTGAAGTTTCTTTTCCCGGGATGGATGTATCAGTGCATTTGTGATCAGGCTACAGGGGGACCGGGACACCTGGCAAATCCTCCTCCTCTTTTAGATTTGAAGATCATATGGGAAACATTGGTTTGCATTTTGAATTTCCAGGTCAAAACCTACCAGTGTTTCAATGCTCACCCAAATTTGTCAGTAAGCCTGTCCTGGAAAAGGTTGCATGAGGGGGGCCAGAAGAGAGTCCCTCTGCCTCTTCCCTTCCCCCCAAGTCTCACTTTGGTCTTTTCTCTCCCTAGTTGTGGATTCTTCATCATCATCATCATCATCATTTTCATCTTCATGGGACAACCGACTTCCACAGGTGGAACTCTTTACTGGTGGCCAGGCTCCGTGCTAAGCATGTCTCACATACAATCTCGTTCAATCTCTTCCCCAAACCTGTGAAGTACTATTAACAACCATTTAACAAAGACACTGAGGCTCAGAGACGTTAGTTAAGTTGCCAAGGGCCACACAGCTTCACCTATGTAACGCCGATTCATTCTTCAGAGCCCCACACAGATGCCATCTTCTCCTTGTAGCGTTTCCCAATCCACTCAGGCTGGTTTGGTGCCTCCTCTCTGTTCCCACAAACCCCGGGTGAGCTTCTGAGCTTAGCCTCACTACGGTACAGACTTCTGCGTAATATGACTACCACTTTCCCCACTAGAACGTGAGCAACTTGAGGGCAGGGACTGGGTTCTGGTCACTGTTCTGTTCTCAGGGCCCTGAATCCTAATTCGTGACACAAAATAGGTATTCAATAAATAGATGTGAAAAATGGGATATATATATATATTTTTTTTAACCCTGAAGCCTTAGTTAATTGAAAGGGAGAAAAAAAAGCTCAATGCATCCTCTACCCCTACATCCCAGCTCCAAAAAGTCAACCATCACTAAGCAAACATTTCAAGAACTTGGAGAAAATGGACTAGAATTAGAGTGATGCTCAGTAGATGAGGGTTTGGGAAGAACTAGCGTCTGTATTTCCCCCTCCTAATTCCCCATGTTATGGTCCTTCTTCGCTCTAAACCTCCAACAACCCCTGGGCCAACTGTAGCCCCCAGAGAGAAAGCCTGTTTCTAACCCTCTGGCCTAGTCTCTTTCCCGTGAGAAGAAGCCCTTGAGTAAGAAGCCACCTGGCTCCCAAGATCCTTATAGAAAAATGCTCGTGCTTCACATCCAACCCCTAAACTGGGACAAACTGCTCAGCACAGGAAGGTGACGAGAGGGCAGTCTGCGGTCACAGGCGGGCCCTGCCTCGACCCAGGACTCTGTGTTGGGGAAGCTTCGAACACCAAATTAGCAACATTTTACAACTGGTTTGCGCCCACACCTTGTCTTGAGCACAAACCCAGAGAGCATCAGTTGGCGTGTTTGGGCAGGTGGTAGACATAATCGGTGAGACGAAACTGAGTTGAGACCTTTCTGGCAACAAGGGCTGAAAGGCAACCACACCCCTGGGTTGGGAAAAGCCACGTGGGGGCTACTTTGAACGAGAGGGTGAGATGCAGCGGGGAGGAGAACCCAAATGGCCTCTTACCTTTTGTTCTGCTGTGATGGTTTAATTGCACAAATAATCCACCACCCGTGTAGGAAAATTGGAAGATACAGATAAGCAAAAATAAAATATAAACCACTCTTTCCCTGTCATCCACAGCCAACCACAGCAAACACCTTAACTTACCAAGATAGCTTCAAACTCTCTGAGCCCAGGGGGCCACACAAGCTCTTTGAAATGTGTGTAGATGGAGGGGAGCAGGTTAGGTGGGGACAGTGCGGCACCTCCGCTCTGTCTAAACGCCCAGCAACTCATCAGATTCAGCTGATGGCTGCCTGTGGGAAAACTGGTCCAATGAAGAGAGCGCTTCTGATTTTACAGAGGAGCAGGAAAGCTTTGATTTTTGTATTGTGAAATCTTTCAATTATAAAATGTTGGCTCGGCCCATTAATCACAGATTTGAGACCTCTGGCATATAGCCTTCCTGTCTTTTATTTTTCCCCATAAGCATGTGTGTGTGTGTGTGTGTGTGTGTGTGTGTGTGTGTGTGTGTGTGTACATGCACATGTGTATAGCGAGCTCCTTTGGGACTGTGTGTCCAGTTCCTAATGCCCCTTAACCACTGTCCACAAAGGTGTATGATCCAGAAGCCATGTTTCACAGGATCCCATTCTCTAGGACATAGTTGGACCAACCAGAAAGGTCTCTCCTTGGGAATTTGGAATAAGGAACAAGACCGAGAGATACAGGATCTTCCTGTGGCTGGGTCTGCAACATGAAGAGACAGGAACAGGGTGCAGGGTCCACGTCCCCCTGTGTGCACTAGGGGGTTCGGCTTGGGTTGTGTCAGCTTTCCATTCATCGGTTCTAGCCCCTCACTGAGGCCTGGCTGGTCCCTGAGACATTCCTGTCTCCTTAGGACAAATCCCCCTCTGGCCTGAGTTAGCATTAGTGGGCCTCTGGTCCTTGCAACCAGAGTCCCAAGTTAGACGAGATACAAATACACGACAACACACAGATGAGTATTTTTTATAAATGAAATGATAGGCTTCCAAATGACCTTTCAGTGCCATCCACTGTCACCTCCACCCTCACCCCAGCGGGAACATCCCTGTTTATTTGCAGAGGAGGAAGGACAGTACCTGTGTCTCTTATGTTTCTTGGAACTTTTCTTCTTCTTTTTCTTGACAGGCGATGGGCTATATGATGGGGACCTGCCGGGGAGGGGAGACACACTTCAGAGGGAGGCTTTGAGGGCCAGGGTTGGTTTCATAGAGACCCTTCTCCAGCCCCCAGACATGCCTCAGGTCTTTCAGTAACACACATCAAGGATGATAATTTGTAGAGTTAGTTTGCATTTGTTTCAAATGTTACCATGTGTTTTACTACAGGTATTATCTCATTTAATCCTTCCACACACTTCTTAGGTAGGTACAATTGCTACCCTCCCTTTTCAGACAAAGAAAGCGGGGTTCAGAGAGGTAAAGTGACTTGCCCAAAGACACACAGCTAAGAAGGTGGGTGAGCTGAGATTCAAATTGAAGACTCACTGATCCCAGGGGCTTTGCTCTCAATCACTATAGCACCCATAGCTGCCCTCCTGGTCAGGCCATAAGTATTTATTTTTGTCTGCTGCCCTCTTCCAAAACTGCACATACTGTAAAGGTCTCTCCTCTGCTCCACCCTGTGTCTCCCTGGTAAGACCAAACCCCTGCAGGAGATCTTGCCAGGATGCACTCAGCACGGCGGTGCCATGAAGGGGTAACCCGAGAGACAGAGACGCCCTAGGATCATGATTATGACTCAAGGCTGATGTTCGGGTAACCCGAGTTCCAATTCTGACTCTACCATTAATTTATAAGTCACCTCAGGCATGTCACTGCTCACTTCAAGTCTCCTGTTCTCCCACTGATAAAATACCAAGGTTGAAGCGTATCAGGAGCTGCAAACTCAATGCCAACACAGGCCTGCCTCTCAGATAGCTTAAATGGATGCAGCAGGTTGCGGGGGGGGGGGGGGGGCAGGGGAGACAGTAGGGAGTGGTGAGGCCTGTGGTGAACCAGAGAGCACCTGACCCAGGGGTATGGCTGCTTTTCAGATCAGCTGAAGGTCCAAGGTAGGAACGCAGGCCTAGGCTTCTAGAGCTCCTGCCTTTTGAATAGAAGTTGCCAGAAAAACATATTTTCGTATGACATCTCCTGGCTTTAAAATATGGCCACCAATTAAAAAGACAAAAAACACTTTGCAGGTCAAATAAAACATGTCTGCAGGGGTTATGAAGGGTTGAGAAACAATCGGACTTAGGGAATCATAGCACTTGTCCCCAAAGAGTGCTCACTGGACATACTGACTGAATGAATGAATGAATGATGGGAGCCTGATCCCTCTGGTTTCCTTCTTTGACGTGTTCTCCTGTCCATACCTAAAATCAGGAAGCTCAGGCCACTTACCCCAATTCCACCCCTCGCCCTAGAATGGCTGGAACTCAGGGTCTTCATTCACAGTCCCCTCTGGGTCCTCTTTGGGCCTAGCCCCTTAGAACTAGGTGAAAGGGGTGTGGAGGGAATAGGGCCCCAGAAAACCTCGCGTTAGGGCCTGAGTCATCCAGACTCTGCTCTCTGCTGCCCCCTGCAGGCTTCTTCAAATACTGCCTCCAAGGTTTGCTGGGATTTTTAACTCGCCCCTCTAAGGAACATCTCTTTGACCACCCCTTGGGGTGTGGAACACTGAACCTGCTTTTAGTCTAGGGATTGACAGCCTAGAAGAAACTCTGACAATATTTTTAAATACAAAAAAATTAAAAGGTACTGTACATAGAAAAACCTCACAGGGTACAAAAGAGTCAATAGCTGGCCAAAAATATAAAGTCCATTATCCTTGGCATTTGCGTGTGGTGGAAGCAACTGAGGAGCCTGGAATCAAGTGTCTGTAGGTTCTGTCACCTCCTCTCTGAGACTTTATTTTCTCATCTCTAAAATGGGGATAACAGCTATAAGAGAAATGAGTCATGGTGACTAGAGTTGACAATACTGTACTGCTAAGAGACTAGATCTTAAAAGATCTCATCACAAGAAAAACCATTGTAACTATATGAGGTGATGGATAGGTTAACCACAGTTACTGTGGTAATCATTTAGCAATATAAACATATGTCAAATCATGATGCTGTAACCTTGGACTAATACAATGTTATAGGTCAATTATATCTCAATAAAACTGGGAAAATTTTTTTAATAAAATGGGGGGCTTCCCCAGTGGTGCAGTGGTTGAGTCTGCCTGCCGATGCAGGGGACACGGGTTTGTGCCCCGGTCCGGGAAGATCCCACATGCCGCGGAGCGGCTGGGCCCATGAGCCATGGCCGCTGAGCCTGCGCGTCCGGAGCCTGTGCTCCGCGACGGGAGAGGCCATAGCAGTGAAAGGCCCGCGTACCGCAAATAAATAAATAAATAAATAAATAAATAAATAAATGGGGATAATAATGCCTGCCTGCTAGATCGTTGTCAAGCGTAAAAGAGATCATGGAGATCACAGTACTTGGTACAGCCGCTCACATACGTGAGGTCTCCAAAAATAAATAAATAATATTCATGGTCATAACTATGCTTCAGACTAGTCATTTACTATGCGCCAGACACTGAGACAGCTGCTTCCACATCCATTTTCTCACCTAATTCTCATAAAACCCCAAGAGGCAGGTATTTCTACCATTTTATAGAAGTGGAAACAGGCTCAGAGAGGTGAAGTGACTTGCCCAAGGTCACACAGCTAGTTAAGAGGCATAGAGGGGATCTGAATCCCAGGGGAGCCACTGTCTGACTCCAAAGCCCTTATTACCCCTCTTTTGTCCTTCTCCCATCTTCAGTGTTCCATGTCCCTTGGGGCCCTCACCTCCTTCTCTTCTTCCGGGTAGCTTTCTTCTTTTTCTTCTTCCCCCTGGAGGAAGGGGGTGGCGTCAAGTCTTTGCCTTGGGAGGCACTGAGGGGAAAACAGAACTGGGTATTAGAGGACACAGGGTTCCCCAAACCCCCAATCAGGGCTGTTGCAGCTGGGAAAGGGTCCAGTTCCTTGGAGGGTGAAAGACCCATAGTGAATACTTAATTACCATCTCATGGCTGATTTGGTTACACTTCAGATTAAATGCCTCAAATAAGGAGTTAATGCTGACCTAATGAGACAGATGCTGTACGTTACCCAAACATCAATTGATTAGTTAAATCAGAGTTACAGAGGTTAACTGCTCCTTAATAGATTTATTATTGAATTTGCAAATGGCTCACCTTGGTAAATAAATCAGTTTTTAAATAATTAATCGGCAATTCAGCACCCTCTCTCTACAATACAATGTGTCTGTAGTTCCTGCTGGAAATTAAATAGGAGGCAGAAGGTAGGTTAAGTAGCAGCTGATTATTAAAACTGTATTTGCCAAGGTCTAATGTAACAAGATACATTTCTTATATGGCTTCACGGAACCTCAAAAATCTCCACTCTTCAGGAATAATTATTTGCTGTTCAATTAAATTCAAAGGCTCAGGCTGCAGTTAAATGAAGTCAAGTTATCTCCTTTTATAATTGGGGCAGGCTCCAGGGATTTTTTTTAAAGCACTATCCCATGGCAAAAAGATATGGTTTTGGATGAAAAACTGCTTGGGAATTGAAACATGCCAACCCAGCTGAACCTCTTTGGGAAAACAGATTATTAATAAAATGTTACCATCATTATTAGTAACAACACAGCTACCGTTTATTCACTTATTATGCACCAAATGTTTTATATACTTTGATGCTCACAAAAGCGCTTTAAGGGTGTTACGATTTTTTTTTAACATCTTTATTGTAGTATAATTGTTTTACAATGGTGTGTTAGTTTCTGCTCTACAACAAACTGAATCAGCTATACATATACATATATCCCCATATCTCTGCCCTCTTGCGTCTCCCTCCCACCCTCCCTATCCCACCCCTCTAGGTGGTCACAAAGCACCAAGCTGATCTCCCTGTGCCATGCGGCTGCTTCCCACCAGCTATCTATTTTACATTTGGTAGTGTATATAAGTCCATGCCACTCTCTCACTTCGTCCCAGCCCACCCTTCCCCCTCCCCGTGTCCTCAAGTCCATTCTCTACATCTGCGTCATTAGTCCTGTCCTGCCCCTAGGTTCTTCAGAACCATGTTTTTTTTTTTTTTAGATTCTATATATATGTGTTAGCATACGGTATTTGTCTTTCTCTTTTTGACTTACTTCACTCTGTATGACAGACTCTAAGTCCATCCACCTCACTACAAATAACTCAATTTCGTTTCTTTTTATGGCTGAGTAATATTCCATTGTATATATGTGCCACATCTTCTTTATCCATTCATCTGTCGATGGACACTTAGGTTGCTTCCATGTCCTGGCTATTTTAAATAGAGCTGCAATGAACATTGTGGTACATGACTCTTTTTGAATTATGGTTTTCTCAGGGTATATGCCCAGTAGTGGGATTGCTGGGTCATATGGTAGTTCTATTTTTAGTTTTTAAAGGAACCTCTATACTGTTCCCCATAGTGGCTGTATCAATCTATATTCCCACCAACAGTGCAAGAGGGTTCCCTTTTCTCCACACCCTCTCCAGCATTTGTTGTTTGTAGATTTTCTGATGATGCCCATTCTGACCGGTATGAGGTGTTACCTCATTGTAGTTTTGATTTGCATTTCTCTAATGATTAGTGATGTTGAGCAGCTTTTCATGTGCTTCTTGGCCATTTGTATGTCTTCTTTGGAGAAATGTCTGTTTAGGTCTTCTGCCCATTTTTTGATTGGGTTGTTTGTTTTATCAATATTGAGCTGCATGAGCTGTTTATATATTTTGGAGATTAATCCTTTGTCTGTTGAGTCGTTTGCAAATATTTTCTCCCATTCTGAGAGTTGTCTTTTCATCTTGTTTATATTTTCCTTTGCTGTGCAAAAGCTTTAAAGATTCATTAGATCCCATTTGTTTATTTTTGTGTTTATTTCCATTACTCTAGGAGGTGGATCAAAAAAGATCTTGCCAGCTCATGCAGCTTAATAACAAAAAAACAAACAACCCAATCCAAAAATGGGCAGAAGACCTAAATAGACATTTCTCCAAAGAAGATATACAGACTGCCAACAAACACATGAGAGAATGCTCAACATCACTAATCATGAGAGAAATGCAAATCAAAACTACAATGAGGTATCATCTCACACCAGTCAGAATGGCCATCATCAAAAAATCTAGAAACAATAAATGCTGGAGAGGGTGTGGAGAAAAGGGAACCCTCTTACACTGTTGGTGGGAATGTAAATTGATACAGCCACTGTGGAGAACAGTATGGAGGTTCCTTAAAAAGTTACAAATAGAACTACCATATGACCCAGCAATCCCACTACTGGGCATATACCCTGAGAAAACCATAATTCAAAAAGAGTCATGTACCACAATGTTCACTGCAGCACTATTTACAATAGCCCAGAGATGGAAACAACCTAAGTGTCCATCATCGGATGAATGGATAAAGAAGATGTGGCACATATATACAATGGAATATTACTCAGCCATAAAAAGAGACGAAATTGAGCTATTTGTAATGAGGTGGATAGACCTAGAGTCTGTCATACAGAGTGAAGTAAGTCAGAAAGAGAGAGACAAATACCGTATGCTAACACATGTATATGGAATTTAAAAAAAAAAAAAATGTCATGAAAAACCTAGGGGTGAAACAGGAATAAAGACACAGACTTACTAGAGAATGGACTTGAGGCTATGGGGAGGGGGAAGTGTAAACGGTGACAAAGCGATAAAGAGGCATGGACATATATACACTACCAAACGTAAGGTAGATAGCTAGTGGGAAGCAGCCGCATAGCACAGGGAGATCAGCTCGGTGCTTTGTGACCACCTGGAGGGGTGGGATAGGGAGGGTGGGAGGGAGGGAGACGCAAGCGGGAAGAGATATGGGAATATATGTATATATATAAGTGATTCATTTTGTTGTGAAGCTGAAACTAACATACCATTGTAAAGCAATTATACTCCAATAAAGATGTTAAAAAAAAAAAAAAAAAAAAGATCTTGCTGTGATTTATGTCAGAGTGTTCTTCCTATGTTTTCCTCTAAGAGTTTTATAGTGTCCGGTCTTACATTTAGGTCTCAAATCCATTTTGAGTTTATTTTTGTGTATGGTGTTAGGGAGTGTTCTAATTTCATATTTTTACATGTACCTGTACAGTTTTCCCAGCACCACTTAGTGAAGAGGCTGTCTTTCCTCCACTGTATATTCTTGCCTCCTTTATCAAAAATAAGGTGACCATATGTGCATGGGTTTATCTCTGGGCTTTCTATCCTATTCCATTGATCTATATTTCTGTTTTTGTGCCAGTATCATAATGTCTTGATGACTGTAGCTTTGTAGTATAGTCTGAAGTCCGGAAGCCTGATTCCTCCAGCTCTGTTTTTCTTTCTCAAGATTGCTTTGGCTATTTATGGTCTTTTGTGTTTCCATACAAATTGTTCTAGTTCTGTGAAAAATGCCATTGGTAGTTTGATAGAGATTGCACTGAATCTGTAGATTGCTTTGGGTAGTAGATTGCACTGAATCTGTAGATTGCTTTGGGTAGTAGAGTCATTGATTCTTCCAATCCAAGAACATGGTATAGCTCTCCATCTGTTTGTATCATCTTTAATTTTTTTCATCAGTGTCTTATAGTTTTCTGCATACAGGTAGGTCTTTTGTCTCCTCAGGTAGGTTTATTCCTAGGTATTTTACTCTTTTTGTTGCAATGGTAAATGGGAGTGTTTCCTTAATTTCTCTTTCAGATTTTCCATCATTAGTGTATAGGAATGCAAGAGATTTCTGTGCATTAATTTTGTATCCTGCTACTCTACCAAATTCATTGATTAGCTCTAGCAGTTTTCTGGTGGCATCTTTAGGATTCTCTACATATAGCATCATGTCATCTGCAAAAAGTGACAGCTTTACTTCTTCTTTTCTGATTTGGATTTCTTTTATTTCTTTTTCTACTCTGATTGCTGTGGCTAAAACTTCCAAAACTATGTTGAATAATAGTGGTGAGAGTGGACAACCTTGTCTTTCTCCTGACCTTAGAGGAAATGGTTTCAGTTTTTCACCACTGGGAATGATGTTGGCTGTGGGTTTGTCATATATGGCCTTTATTATACTGAGGTAAGTTCCCTCTATGCCTACTTTCTGGAGGGTTTTATCATAAGTGGGTGTTGAATTTTGTCTTGATGAGTCTGGCTAATGGTTTATCAATTTTGTTAATCTTCTCAAAGAACCAGCTTTTAGTTTTATTGCTCTTTGCTATCATTTCCTTAATTTTTTTTCATTTATTTCTGATCTGATCTTTATGATTTCTTTCCTTCTGCTAACGTTGGGGCTTTTTTGTTCTTCTTTCTCTAATTGTTTTAGGTGTACGGTAAGGTTGTTTATTTGAGATGTTTCTTGTTTCTTGAGGTAGGACTGTATTGCTATAAACTTCCCTTTTATTACTGCTTTTGCTGCATCCCATAGGTTTTGGGTTGTCATGTTTCCATTGTCATTTGTTTCTAGGTAGTTTTTGATTTCTTCTTTGATTTCTTCAGTGATATCTTGGTTATTAAGTAGTGTACTGTTTAGCCTCCATGTGGTTGTATTTTTTACAGATTTTTTCCTGTAACTGATATCTAGTCTCATAGCATTGTGGTAGGAAAAGATACTTGATATGATTTCAATTTTCTTAAATTTACCAAGGCTTGATTTGTGACCCAAGATATGATCTATCCTGGAGAATGTTCCATGAGCACTGGAGAAGAAAATGTATTCTGTTGTTTTTGGATGGAATGTCCTATAAATATCAATTAAGTCCATCTTGTTTAATGTATCATTTAAAGCTTGTGTTTCCTTATTTATTTTCATTTTGGATCTGTCCATTGGTGAAAGTGTTAAAGTCCCCTACTATGATTGTGTTACTGTCAATTTCCCATTTTATGGCTGTTAACATTTGCCTTATGTATTGAGGTGTTCCTCTGTTGGGTGAATAAATATTTACAACTGTTATATCTTCTTCTTGGATCGATCCCTTGATCATTATGTAGTGTCCTTCTTTGTCTTTTTTAATAATCTTTATTTTAAAGTCTATTTTGTCTGATATGCGATTGCTACTCCAGCTTTCTTCTGATTTCCATTTGCATGGAATACCTTTTTCCATCCCCTCACTTTCAGTCTGTATGTGTCCCTAGGTCTGAAGTGGGTCTCTTGTAGACAGCATATTTAGGGGTCTTGTTATTGTATCCATTCAGCCAGTCTATGTCTTTTGGTGGGAGCATTTAATCCATTTACATTTAAGGTAATTATCGATATGTATGTTCCTATTACCATTTTCTTAACTGTTTTGGGTTTGTTATTGAAGGTCTTTTCCTTCTCTTGTGTTTCCTGCCTAGAGAAATTCCTTTAGCATTTGTTGAAAAGCTGGTTTGGTGGTGCTGAATATTCTTAGCTTTTGCTTGTCTGTAAAGGTTTTAATTTCTCCGTCAGATCTGAATGAGATCCTTGCTGGGTAGAGTAATCTTGGTTGTAGGTTTTTCCCTTCACCACTTTAAATATGTCTTGCCACTCCCTTCTGGCTTGCAGAGTTTCCGTTGAAAGATCAGCTGTTAACCTTATGGGGATTCCCCTGTGTGCTATTTGTTGCTTTTCCCTTGCTGCTTTTAATATTTTTTCTTTGTATTTAATTTTTGATAGTTTGATTAATATGTGCCTTGGCATGTTTCTCCTTGGATTTATCCTGTACGGGACTCTCTGTGCTTCCTGGACTTGATTATTTCCTTTCCCATATTAGGGGAAGTTTTCAAGTATAATTTCTTCGAATATTTTCTCAGTCTGTTTCTTTCTCTCGTCTTCTTCTGGCACCGCTATAATTCGAATGTTGGTGTGTTTAATATTGTCTGAGGTCTCTAAGACTGTCCTCAATTCTTTTCATTCTTTTTTCTTTATTCTGCTCTGTGGTAGTTATTTCCACTATTTTATCTCCAGGTCACTTCTCTGTTCTTCTGCCTCAGTTACTCTGCTAATGATTCCTTCTAGAGAATTTTTAATTTCATTTATTGTGCTGTTCATCATTGTTCGTTTGCTCTTTAGTTCTTCTAGGTCCTTGTTAAACGTTTCTTGTATTTTCTCCATTCTATTTCCAAGATTTTGGATTATCTTTACTATCATTATTCTGAATTCTTTTTCAGGTAGACTGCCTATTTCCTCTTCATTTGTTAGGTCTGGTGGGTTTTTACCTTGCTCCTTCATCTGCTGTGTGTTTTTCTGTCTTCTCATTTTCCTTATCTTACTGTGTTTGGGGTCTCCTTTTTGCAGGCTGCAGGTTCATAGTTCCTGTTGTTTTTGGTGTCTGCCCCCAGTGGCTAAGGTTGGTTCAGTGGGTTGTGTAGGCTTCCTGGTGGAGGGGACTGGTGCCTGTGCTCTGGTGGATGAGGCTGGATCTTGTCTTTCTGGTGGGCAGGACTGCATCCAGTGGTGTGTTTTGGGGTGTTTGTGACCTTAGTATGATTTTAGGCAGCCTCTCTGCTAATGGGTGGGGTTGTGTTTCTGTCTTGCTAGTTGTTTGGCATAGGGTGTCCAGCACTGTAGTTTGCTGGTTGTTGAGTGGAGCTGGGTCTTAGCATTGAGATGGAGATCTCTGGGAGAGCTTTCATCATTTGATATTACATGGAGCCGGGAGTCTCTGGTGGACCAATGTCCTGAACTCAGCTCTCCCACCTCAGAGGCACAGGCCTGACACCTGGCTGGAGCACCAAGACCCTGTCAGCCACACAGCGGCAGCTCTGTCCCTCACTGCGCCTCCTGGGTCATGGCCTGCTGCTGCTGAGCCTGTGTCCTGCTTCTACCTGTGGTAACCCAACGGGAGCACGGGCAAGCGGACGGTCTCGAGAGGGTCTGCTGCTGAATGCTGGCCAGCCTCGTTCTCGTCCCTCGTCCCGGCAGCAATCCAGCAGCTGCAGTCGGGTCTCCTTTCTAACAAATCCTAAAGGGGTACTCAGATGACACCTTGTAGAACTTTCTGGGGATCAGGGTCAAAGAGCCTGTTAACATAGTGGCGACTGCTAGCTGTTACTTCCGAAAGGACGCTCGTGCGGATTGGGGTCTCCGTCAGGCACGCCATCTTGGTGCTATGATTTTTACTGTCTCGTTCTACAGGTGAAGAAAACCAGGTTCAAGAGAGTTGAACTGTCTTGCTCACAGCTGCACAGTAAGGAAGTATCCAAGCTGGAACTTAAATCGAGGCCTGTGTGATTCCTAGCCTGAGAGCCTTCCCATGAAACCAGCTGCCTTTTCACACTTGTTTGTGTGGCTGAGCTTTCGGAAGTTTCTCAACTCTTTACAAAACATCATAAAATGCTGCCATGATTAATTACATTCTAAGAATCTGGTATTTACAGTGAGTAGAAAAAAACGATACAGTGATTAGAATATATGTCAAGGTCTCCGCATTGTCAGCCAATACAAATCATATAGCCATATCTAGAACGTTTCAAGAGAGTCACCTTTAGCAGGTTAAAAATAAAAATCATAGGGATTAAGTACCTAGCTCGTTAACTACACTTACGTGTTATATAAAGCACAAAACACAGCACACATACCCGGGAAGCAAACAGGCCTCTTGTGTAAGCACGGTAAGCCACTTCCAAATTTCTCCTTCAACGAGGGATTGACACAGAGTAAGAGCCTAATAAACATTTGTTGAGTGACCAAATGAGGGATGAATGGATGAAATAATTTAGACACGTGTTAAATCATCTTGTTTCATATAAACACTTCCCAGTGTAACAGCTGCTAGGAATTTGAGAAAAACTGAAAACATTTAAGGCATAAATGCTTAAGGAGAAAGAAAAGACCTTTTAAAAATGTGTCTTATAAAATAGAGAAAGATTTTATTGTTTCTGTCAATTACTGTCACTTCATTCTCATACCCCAGGGTCTCAGGGGAGCAAGGTTTGGGAACCACTATCCTAAACTCAGATTTAAGTGATGAGATAAAACCCAAAAGCCCTACAGAGAAAGACAAATATTATATATCATTTATTTGTGGAATCTAAGAAAATGATACAAATGAACTTATTTACAAAACAGAAATAGGCTCACAAACATAGAAAACAAACATGGAGTGGGGTGGGAGGGGGGAGATAAATGAGGAGTTTGGGATTAACATATACACACTATATATAAAATAGGTAAACAACAGGGACCTACTGTATAGCACAGGAAACTAGACTCAATATCTTGTAGTAACCTACAATGGAAAAGAATCTGAAAAAGAATATATATATCTGAATCACTTTACTGTACACTTGAAACTAAAACAACTTTGCAAATTAACTATACCTCAAAAAAAATACTGGTAGAAAAAAAAAAGCCCTTGAATCTGGATGGATTTGATGTCTGTGAGGTGGGTAATTAACCCCCTCCCTAAATCCCAAATGCCTTTCCTCTACGTCTTTTCCATGCACCAGTCTCCCGGGTATGCCCTTGAACACAGTGGGGCGGTAGGGCCAGAATAGTGGCTAAGTGCACCACAGTGACATAAGGGGCGGCTAAACACGCAGCAGTTAAGTATGCAGCAGTCACATATACAGTGGTTCACTACACAGTGGTCAGATACGCAGAGGGGAAGTATGCAGCCATGAAGAATGCTGGCTCCAGAAACGGACACACTTGGATTTGAACTACTGCGTATTACTTCCTAGCTGGGCGGCCTCTATGAGTATCACTTTCATCATCTGTAAGATGGGTATAAAACATGAGACCTGTGTCCTAAGTTCGTTACAAGGAACAAGGGAGCTTACTTATGCAATGTGCCCTGGACCAGCACGGAGCAAGTTACAGTAAATGTAGTGTCTATTATTATAATTACTATGATTTTGATTATCACTAGCAATAGGTTTATCATCAATATTGTGGTTTTTACTCACGTCAGAGAGCAGGTCACAGATAGGGGAAGGGAGTAATGGGCCTGGACACTCTACAATCGAATGGACGACACGGCATCATTTTTAGATTATCATGTCCAGAACCTTCTCTTTCGGCTCCGTGAGACTCCAACTAGCATCTTAAGGTCCTCTTATATACCAGGCTCACTGTCAGAATCTGTGCACACCTGATCTGATTTAATCTTCACTCGACTTGGAGAATTAGATCTCAATATCCCCATTTTATAGTTGTGAAAACCGAGGCTCACACAAGAAAACAAACTTGCCCAAGGTCACTCAGTTAGTAAGTGATGGTGTGCAGGTTTGAACGCAAGTCCCTACAACACACTAAGTCCCCTTTGGCTGTCTAGGAGTCAATGTTTTGAAAGTATGGAAATTCCCTTCCCCTCCCCTTCTCTCTCCGTCTCCTTCAGCCTCTTATGGAAACATTTTTTTTTTTCTGTTTCCTGGGGAAAATCCTCCAGAACCGATGTTGAACTTCACTTCTTCAAGCTGATAGGATTAACTGTTTCCCCCGCATTGAAATCACGGCCTAACTAACTAAAGCCTGTAGCTAGCCTGGGTAGAGGGCACCCTGGGTGGAGAAGCAGACTTCATCCATGAAAGCTGCTCTGGCTTCCTAAGCCCCTGCCTCAGGATTCAGGCTCTTAACTAGAGACTCCTGTTCATAAGTCTCAGGGGTCTATGAGTCCTCTGAAATGGTACACAGAACTTGGGGAGTATTCTTGGCATTCATAGCTTCCATCTAATTCTCAGATGGGTTTTGATCTGATTTAAGGATCTCAAAGAGGAACTTGCAAAAGCGAGAGAGGAAGAGTGGTCAGAGAGACAAACTTCATTTCTCCAACCTCAAGTTGAACTTCCCTGTTAGATTGAAGAGGGGAGCGGGGGCAGGGTCTCACCTGTGTGCTCTGGCAGGACTGGCCTCCTGGCAGGCTTTGCCTCTCTCCCAGCTGTTGGAGCCCAAGACCTCAGTGGCCAGAGGCTGGCTCAGCTTTTCCGAGGGTCCATCCTGAGCTGGGACCATGGGGCTGCTCTGGGGTTCTGTCCTATAGGGGAGGAAATAAGGAGGCAAAAGTGTTAGGATATGACAGAGATTCTTACTGTTCATCAAACATTCATAGATGTCAGAATATTTCCAACCTCCCTCGGAGTTAAGCTGGGGCCATATCATCATCAAGGGTCAATGGTCTCTGAATGGGAGTGATATGTATTGTTTCCAGTTTGAGGCAGTAAGATCTGTGTGTCATCTCCAGCTCTCTCTCCCTCTGTCACAGTGACTCTGGAGGCCACACATTCCAAAAGGTGAAGCTACTTGATGGAGGAGAGATGCCTGGACCACATCAGACTTTGCATGACAGAAATAAGCCTTAGTTAGGTTAAGCCACTGAGGTTCAGGGACTTACTTGTTACTTCAGCATAGCCTAGCCTAACCTGATTGAATCACAGGGAGAGGCTGGAAACCAGCATTTTACTTCCTTCCTCAAGACTTAACTGGAGGCCAAAGCAGTATAGGATTAGTTCAAACTCTCCTTTGCCATTTCGATCCCACTTTTCTGCCTTATCTGTGTATGGCACAGAGACAGCTTCATTTAAACACTATCTTCACGATTTAGTAACTCTAGGTCCTGGGATCAGTCCCTCAACCTCTCTGAGCTGCAGTTTCCTCAACTATAAAATAGGGAATAATATCAGTCCATATATTGTTGAGTTGTTGTGAAGATAAAATGAGATAATACAAGCAAACAGGAAGGCCTAAGAAATATCACTGCCCTTTCCCTTTACTTCTCTGTGAACCAAAGCTCCCATTTGGTGTCCTTAGCAGGTGTGAGCACGCCTAGTTGGGACGGCAGTTCCCATGAAGGCCTGAAGTTCTCTTCTCTGCCTCTGAGATGAGGTCCAAATAACACAGGGAAATTACCTGCGTCCCACCTCCTTCTCTGAGCCCCAGAGAGGGAAAGGAAGTTGCTTAGTTACTCAGTCTTTGAAGAAACTGTCACTCAAGTCTCCTGGCTCCTGTCATTCAGTCAGGAGTCTGAGAACCACAGGTGGCTCTGGCCCCATCCAGCGAGCATCCCAGCCTGCTCACCCTGCCTGCAAATCCCAGGTCAAGCATTGATCAAAGGCATTAGCATTTCTCCTGCACCGAGCTCCTGCAGCCAGTGCATCAAGATTGGTTTTATGACTCAGGATGAATACATTTGATAAGCCCCCTGCTCCTTCAGGCTGCCAGGAGCGCAGGCCAAGCCTGGTCAATATTGAAGGAAGGGCAGCAAAACACATCCTTCTCTGTCAGCCGCTGATCGGAGCATCTTTAGAAGCAGAGCTGGGGGACACTTCAAGCCCAGGAAGGATGGAGATTCTAGTCGGGTCCGCCCAGCCCCCCTCACTGCCAACTCCATGCTACCAGAACTCCAGTTTTCCCTACACCTCCCTGCAGCCCTTCTCCCACGATGAGGGTTCCATTTCCATGCCTGCGTTCCCTCCAGTCTATCTGTGTGGAATGCTGCCCTGGCTCTTTTCAGATAACTCAAAGCTTGCAGTTTCTACCCAGCCTCCAGCAGGGTTTGCCTCTTGCCACACTTGTCCTAGACAAGGCTAACCCAACATTCACGAACGCCTATTCCCTGAGTGCGTGCAGTGTGTCCAGGCCAGTTCTAAGACCGGCGATGCAGTGAACAAGACACAGGTGTTCCCCGAGATCATGGAGTTCAGATTACAGATGGAAAAGCAGGTATTAAACACACAAGAAAGTAACAATATGGCTTATTTGTTGGTAATAACTTATGGAGAGAATAAATCAGTGGAATGGGGCTAGGAAATGGGAGCGGGTGACTGTTATTTCATATACAGTAATCAGGGAAGGACTTTTTTAGGAAGTAACAAGAGAGTGGAGACTTGAAGGATCAGAGACTAACCTTGCAGTTTGTGTTGGTTTTAAAATGTGTTCACAAATTCTTTGACACTCATACCATCAAAAGCTGAATCCTAGAAGATGTGGTATATATACGATGGAATACCACTCAGCCATAAAGAAGAATGAAATAGTGCCTTCTGCAGCAACATGGATGGACCTAGAGATTACCATACTAAGTGAAGTAAGTCAGACAGAGAAAGAGAAATATCATATGATACCACTTATATGTGGAATCTAAAACACCCGATACAAATAAACTTAGTTACAAAACAGAAATAGACTCACAGACATAGAAAACAAACTTACGGTTACCAAAGGGGAAAGCGGGGGGAGGGAAAAATTAGGAGTTTGGGAGTAACAGATACACACTACTATATAGAAAAGAGATAAACAGCAAGGACCTACTGTATAGCAAGGGGAACTATACTCAATATTTTGTAATAACCTATTTGGGAAAATAATCTGAAAAAGAATATCTATATGTGTGTGTGTGTGTGTGTGTGTGTGTGTGTGTGTGTACACACACACACACATGATGGAATCACTTTGCTGTACACCTGAAACTAACACAATATTGTAAGTCAATTATACTTCAAAAATAAATAAATAAATTTTAAAAAGAGGAAAAAAAAAAAAGCTGGAGCCTAACTTCCCTCCCTGTGAATACTGGATGGGCTAGTGACTCACTTTTAATGAACAGACTGAATTAAAAGTGATGAGATGTGACTTCCAAGACGAGGTCATGAAGGCAACTTCTGCCTCTTCCTCTTGGATTGATCACTTTGAGGGAAGCTGGTCGCCATGTTGTGAGGACACTCAAGCAGCCCTGTGGAGACGCCCATGTGACAGAACTGAGGCCTCCTGCCAACAGCCAGCACTATCAGCCATGTGACTGAGCCACCCTGGAAGTGGGTCCTCCGGCCGCAGTCAAGCCTTCAGATAAGACAGCAGCCGTGGCTGACATCTGACCACCATCTCATGAGAGTGGTGAGTGAGTCAGTCACCCAGCCAAACTCTTGACTCACAGAAACTGCAAAACATAACTGTTTATTGTTGTTTTAAGCCACAAAGATTTGGAGTATTTTGTTGCTCAGTAATATACAACTTCTATACAGGTATCCGCAATCAGTGGAAGTATGTTCTAGGCAGAAGGAATAGCAAGTTCAAAGACACTTGGCATATACAAGGAATAGCAAGCAGGGGTTAGAGTGATAAGAGGACAGATCAGAGATGAGGTCTTTGATGGGACCTAGGAATCTATGTTCTTAAAAAGTTCCTTGGGGGCCTCTGATACTGTGCCAGGTTTAGCAAAGCCTGGACTACATAGGTCATGGAAGACCTTTGGGTCCCATGCGGCTGAGAAGGGTGATGTGGTCTGGCTTACATTTCAGAAGGTTCTCTCCACGGGCTTCGGACACTCAAAGGAAGGGAAGAAAGAGATCGGGAGACTACTGCAATGACTTAGTGATCAGCGAGTTTATGAATGGACGCGTATTGCCCAGCAGAGTCTTGAGTTGGACACACACACAAGAATGGAATTTTGGACTTTCTGGAGCGTTACAGGAAACCAAGACACAAATATGTGCCTGAGGCAACCTTGCACTAGGCAGAAACTGAGTCGATGTGAGGAGTTTGGCAGTGAATAAATACATGACAAATAGTGCTGCCATTGGATGGAAGGTCTCAGTGACTTGTGCTAATAGAGGCGTGGGTTATCCCCAGTGCAGGGAAAGCTGGGGGATACTACTGCCAGGCACTGGCGGACAAAGCTTAAGGCAGGGACAGTGCCTCACCCATCGCTGCCAGCAGCAGGGTGGAGAATCAGGGATGGAAACCCTGACAATGGTTTGATGAGGAGAGCGGTATAATGGAGCTGCTGCAGCTTATAGCTTAGCTTGACACTCCTTGATGTGGTAGTTCTTTTTTTTCCCAATAGCACTGGCTTCCCCTTCCTGGTGTTGGGTACCTCACCTGGGATTATTACACAAACAAAAACAGAACTGATTCTACCAGGCTGACAGGGAGTGGTGAGGGAAAGATGAAAGGAATCCTTCCTAATGTAACATTTAAGATTGTTTAAATGTGTTCTAATACTTTGCTTCTTAGCTTTTTTAAAACTGAAAGAGACTCAGGGATCATGTAGTCCAGGCTCTGCTAAACATGCCACAGTATCAGAGGCCCCTTAAGGAACTTTAAAAAATACAGATTCCTAGGTCCCATCATAGCCATAATAAATCAGAGTTTCCAAGGATGAAACGTGGGAACCTGCAACTTAAAGAAACATCCCAGGTAGTTCACCTTCTATTAGGTCAAGAATAAATCCAAACTGATTATTGGGATTAAAAGGCTCTGAATGACCTGGCCTCTGTCCCTCTAGACCCCATCTCCTACCCCTCCCTGTCCCTTACTCTACTTTGGCCACATGGCCTTCTTGCTGCTCCTCAGATGGGACAGGGCCCTTACTCAGAGCCTTTGCTCTTTCTGTTCCCTCCACCTGGTATGCTGTTCCTCCTCCAGCTATCTGCATGGCCGGCTCCTTCTTTTCACTCAAATGTCACCTCCTCGGAGAAGCCCTCCCTTATCCCCCTATGTAATCGTGCTCCTCTCATCACCGGCCACCGTCACAGTGGCTGCTGTGCCTTCCCTCCTTCACAGGACTTGTTACTATTTGAAATGACCATTTTACATGTTTATTTGCTAACCGTTTGTCTTCTGGACTAGAATGTAAGCTTCCTGAGTGTGGGAACTAGTCTCTTCTCTCACCACCGAATCCCCAAGGATCTAGTGCCTGGCATAGACAATGCCTCCTTACTCAGGAAGCATTTGTTGAATGAATGAATTTACAAATCAATTCTGATGACCAATCTCATGTGAGAACCACGGGTCAGATGCAACCTCTCCTCACATATAAAGAAGCAGAGGTCCAGGAAGAAGGACCAGTCTGAGGCCACACAGCACTTCAGTGGACTCAGACCTCAGCCATGGTACCTCCACCCCCGTAGCCCCACCCATCTTCCTTCTTTGCCTCCAGCTTTGCATCTTTGCAGGGCTTTAAGAAAAATTCTGTGTCCCATCCTTGCTGAGGAGTACAGGCAGCTGCCTCGTTTTTTCCACGCAGCTCTTTGATGTTGCATTAAAAAAAAAATACTTAAAAGAAGGCGAGCTCTTCAGGGGACGGCTAAAACAGAGAAGTCAAGGGCCAGTGCACTCCACTTCACAGAAGGAGGGAGGGAGGCACAAGTGCTGCATTCCTCAAGGCCTCCCGCTCAGTTCCTGCTAATCAGCGACCTGGAGCTTAGATGCTGCTCTCCGTAGTCATGGCAACCAGCAGATTCACAGCCTGTGATAAGAGGGCTGAACTTTCTGCAAAACTCTCCAAGATGACTGGCTCCCTAGCTGCTTCCCTGCTTCCCCCATCAAAGCTCCTGACTCCAACAAAGTGTTCACTCAGCCGGTTGGGTGCCTCGAGCACTAGTGTGAGTTAAACACCGTTTGGGGAATCAGAGACAAACAGCGGTGGAGGGGAGTGAGGATGCCGGCCCCTGCCCACCTCTGTGCAGAATGAGGAAACTGAGGTCCCAAGAAGAGAGGAGTCTTGCCCAAAGCCACAGGGCGACTCACGTCAGAGCTTCAGCTTGAACTGTGGCCTTCCGACCCCCAGTCCAGTACTCTTCCCACGTCCTTTGATCAGAACAACAGCTGGCATTTATCAAGCACCTACTCCGTGCCAGACACCGGGCTAAGCCCTTCTCTGCGTCGTCTCATGTAAGCTTCCAGAGAAACCCAGGAGCAGGCATGGCCACCCCCACTGTACAGATGGAGAAATTGAGACCCAGGGGTAGTAAATGGCAAGAGCACCAGAGGCCCTGCTTGTTTATGAGAATCAGCTGAGAGAAAAGGAGAGCAATCTGGAAAACACTTTGAAAATATAAGGAAATAATAAGTGGGGGCATAGGGTGAATGTTAGTAATTTCCCTGTACGACAGGGATTTTTGCCTCATGTGTTTGCCTCTGGCCTGAACCTTACATTCCACAAATAGAAGTGGCACTTGGCCATTAGATTCGGGACATCCCTGACACTTACTTTCCCCATCCCACTAATAGCTTCTCCCGGGTATAGAGCACTGGCAAATCCAGCGTCTCAATAGATGCTGACAAGGCTCCCGGTAAGGTACTCAGTTTGGTGAACTTATCCCCATTACTCACACGAAGACACTGAGACCTGGGGAGGCAAAGGAACTTGCTTCCCATCCAAGATTCTTGTTCTACACTTGCATCCAGGGCTGTGAATGATCCGCCCTTGTCCCTGCACTTAGCCAGACACCTACTGTCTCCCCGTTTCAGTAGACAATGAAGGCACAGACCCCCAGCTCACGAGTCCAGCAGAGAACCCAAGGTTTATCGCTGGGCTGAGCCAGCCCTTGGGGAAGATGGATTTGACTAATTTGTGCCTTGGCTACCGGGGCTTCAGTCTGGGTCCTGTTAATATGCCGGCCTGACGTCTCGGTACCAAGGCCTTTTCAAGGTTAATTAAGCCTGGTTGGGGATCCTCTGAGAGAGCTGTGATTCTTTGAGCTTTGCTATCACGATTGGAAAAAGTGTAGGAGCTTGGGGGAAGATCAGGGATTCCAGACAGCCACCGTGGGAGGCATCATCTGGATGTGGGAGCCACGACGCTCAGCTTAGTAAGAACTGAATGAGAAAGAAAACAAGTTTTATGAGGCTGGCATTTCCCTCATTATTTCATTCATTTATTCAACAGCTGTTTACTGAATGCCTACTTGGTATCAGATTTTAAGGACCCAAAAGTAACTAAAACTTATCTCTGTCCTCAAGGAATTTCCAGCCTGGAAGAGGAACACTGATTCCTCACCTGGGGATTACAATATGGTATAGTCAGTTCTCTGATGGAGAGAAGCTCAGAGAACCATGGAACCACAGAAAGAGCATCTAATCCAGCCTGGGGAACATGGGCAGGTGGCTGTGAAAAGTCTCCTAAAAGATATACGGAAATTGGTCATGTGCAAAGGCCAGGCACCGAGACACAGCAATGGACTTCAAGGAACTGCAGAGGAAGTAGTAAGTTGGAAGAGATAGTTGGGGTGGAGGATGGAAGGTAAGAGTTGAGACTGGCTTATTTCACTTAGCATAATGCCCTCAATGTCCATCCATGTTGTTACAAATGGCAGGGTTTCCTTCCTTTTATGGCTGAATTCCATTTCACCTATCTATCTATCTATCTATCAGATACATGTATGATATATATCACATTGTCTTTATCCATGGACACTTAGGTTGTTTCCATGTCTTGGCTACTGTAAATAATGCTGCAATGAATGTGGGAGAGCAGAAAAAAACAGGAGCTGAGACTAAGGAGGTAGTCAGGGCTAGATTCTTCAGGGCCAAGTGCACAGGTGCTTCTCACACCTTCACGTGTATGTGAACCACCTGGGGATCTTGATAGAGTGCAGATGCCGATTAAGTAGGTCTGGGTTAGGGCCTGAGCTTCTGCATTTCTAACCAATTCCCAGGTGATGTTATTGCTCCACGGACCATACTTTGAGTAGCCAGGTTGTAGATTTTACAAATGATTTGGACTGATCCAGCTTTCTAGCACCCTCTGTCCTCAGGCAACTGGTGAGAACGGTTTAGTTCAGTTCCCAGGGCTGAGAGCATGTGAGTGTGTGAACATGTGTATTTGTGCGTGGTAAACACTCTTGTATATCAAAAACTGTCCAGTTCCTGGGGCTTCCCTGGTGGCGCAGCGGTTAGGAATCCACCTGCCAATGCAGGGGACACGGGTTTGAGCCCTGGTCCGGGAAGATCCCACATGCCGCGGAGCAACTAAGCCCATGTACCACGACTACTGAGCCTGCGCTCTAGAGCCCGCGAGCCACAACTACTGAAGCCTGCGTGCCTAGAGCCTGTGCTCCGCAACAAGAGAAGCCGCCGCAGTGAGAAGCATGCGCACCGCAATGAAGAGTAGCCCCCGCTCGCCGCAACTAGAGAAAGCCCGCGCACAGCAAGGAAGACCCAACGCAGTCAAAAATAAATAAATAAAATAAATAAAAAAAAAACCCCATCCAGTTCCCAAGTTCAGGTCAAAAGACAAAAGAACCATATGGAGCCAAATGAGCTCAGCACTTCTTCCCCAGCTCAGCCAGGCAGGTCAGGGCCCCAGCCTGCCTGGGTTTTGAATTCTCATCACAGAACACAAGCCCACTGCCCTGCAATCCACCCCCAGTCCACCCAGTCATTTTGCCCTTCACAGGCTGGCCTGTCGATTGCCTATGTGCCTAGTGAGGGTTCAAACTGCCAAGAAGGGGACTGAATCAGATTCTTGGTGTTGTCTGACATGAGGGCTGCCCCCAGCTTGGGAGCTGGCTGAATTCCAAAATGTTGTGGTTTCCCACTTGACCACATTGTGAGGGGTAATCAGGTGACGCTGGGAAAGTGCAGAGGTCCTGCAGTTCTACTGACCTGGCTTCATGCCCTGATTCTACCCAGCTGTGTCACCACAGGAAAAAGGAACACCTCTCGCTCCAGCCCAGGGGCAACTGCAAGACCTTTCTATCAGCTGGAATTGCAGACACAGGGTTTGGATTTCTCCATGGAGGGAAAATTGCTGATTAGATTTTCTTGCCCTGGGAGGGACTGTGCTAGATGAGTCCCTTTTGGACATCATGAAGGTTACTGCTAGAGGAGAGGCCAAGCAAGCAAGATCTGCTGGGAAGAGGGAAGAAGCCCTCAGCCTCATAGGAAACCTTCAGTCTGGAGTAGCAGAAGCCTTGGTTCAAGAGCTGAGAGAGTAACAACTGGTCCCAGGAGGTGCTGTCAGGGACCATTCACGTATCCTTCCTTCAGCCACTGAGACAACAAATATTTATTAAGCACCTACTACCTGTGGAGCATGTTCTAGGCACTGGAGACACAGCAGAGAATAAGACAGAAAAAACTCTCTACCTGGCGGAGCTTGCATTCTCCTGGGATGGGCAGAGGGGAGAGGAGAGCAGAAAATAAGCAGAACTGCATGAACTGTGGAGCGTATTCGAAGGCAAAGAAGGCTATTAAAAAAAAAAAGAAAGAAAGAAAGAAAGAAAGAAAGGGAGATGGATAAGGGGAACTGAAAATGCTACCAGGAGGGGAATGTGGTTTTAGACGGTGTGATCAGAGAAGGTTTCACTGAGAAGGGAACATTTGAGTGAGACTTGAAGATGATGAGGGAGTGAGCCTGGAAACGAGCAAAACAGGCAGAGGGCACAGCCAACGCGAAGGCCCTGAAGTTGGAACGTACGAGATACACTGAGGTTGGAAGTGAGTCAGCAAAGGGGACGAGAGGAGGGGGTGATGTCGAAGGGTAAGGGGGGTTCAGATCATGTTCTGGTGGGCTGCTGCAGGGCCTTGGCTCTTTCTGAGTGAGGTGAGATGCCGTTGGAGGGTTCTAAGCAGAGGAGCGATGTAATCTGACTTAGGTTTTAAAGGATCTCTTTGGCAGTTTGCTGAGCGTGGATAGCCAGGGAGCTGGGATTAATGCAGGAAGGCCCGTGAGGAGATGATTGCAGCACCCCACAGGAGACGAGGGCCGGGATCGGTGTTATCGCTGGTGCAGTGGTGAGAAGCGGTCGGTTTCCGGACAGATACTGAAGTTGGAATCAACCAAGTTTGCTCACGGGTGACGCCAAGGGTTCTGGTCTGAGCAACGGGGACGATAAGCTGCCGTTGACTGGGCGGGGACAGCTGCAGGTGAGGGGTGTTTTGTAAGGGTTCCCCAGAGCTCAGTTCTGGACATGTTAGTTTTGAGATGCTAATTAGACACCCCCTCGTGGAGATGGCAGGTGGGCAGTTGGATACAGGAGACTGGAGTTCAGAGAAGACATTAGCGCTGGGGAAAAGCCCTTGAGTGATGTTAGCATTTAGATGGTGTTGAAAGCCAGAAGATTGGATCTTCTGGGGAGTAACCAGGAGCACGTGGCTAGAGTGAAGTGGGAAACTGAGGACAAAGGTAAGCTCTGAGGGAGTTGTATCGGCGGAGTTTCAGAATAACAAAATGGCTCGATAGAAGTGTCCCAGCCGGGCGGACTGGCTCTTAAAATATACTAATAAAATGTCTGATTCTTCCAATTCATTCCTTTAGATGCAGTGATTCATTTATTGTTTATGCATTCATTCATCTATTTCTTCATTAGCTATTCATTTATTCACTGATTCATTAATCACTCATTCACTCATCTGCTAAGCATCACTTTACTTCTGGTGGAGGGTCATTTCAAGATGATCCAGACGTCTTTCCCTCAAGAAGCTCACAGTTCAGAGGAAGACAAGGGGTAGGTACATAAGAAACTCTCATGTGGGGTGAAGTGACCCAAGAGAGGAGAAGTCCTGAGTAGAGACAGGGCACCACTGCCTGCAGGAAACAAGACAGGTGGCACAGAGGGGGCTGGGCTGCTTGTCCGGGGAGGGCTGCCAGAGCACAGTGGTTAGATTTCTCACACTGGCCCTGCCTGGGCACTCACCGTGCTCAAAGGCACGACCCTGGGCGAGTCCCTTCACCTCTCTGGTGAAAGCACCAGTTGTCTGCACCTCACAGGACGGTTGTGAGGGTGAAACGGCACGATGCATGCCCAGCACTTAGTTTCTGGCACACGGCGGCACTTTAAATATCAGGGAGAGATCACACTGTTCACCAGCCTCACTGCTCATTCCGATTCCCTTTCACCAAACAGCTCAAGACAAGGGATTCTGGGAAGGGAAAGGGCAGGGAGGTCAGGGTGCCCTTGAGTGTCCCCGGAGATCCTCCCTACACTGGGACCTTGCTCCCCCCACCAAGCTGAGTGGCTACCCATTCGCTGCTGGGTCCTGGCTTTTCTCTCTCAATAGCCCAGGGATGAATTTATCTCTTCCTGTCTTCCCGGGACAACCAACTGGACCCTTTCATCAGCTGGAACTCCAGAGGTGGGGGTGGTGATGAGGGAGGGCATCGGGGAGCGTGGTGCAGTTGGGACTTTGTGTTCCCGTAGACACACACAACACACACGTCCCCCCTTTCTGGGGCTGAGGTTTGGCAGAAAATTCCTAACAAGCAGAGAGTAAGCTACCGCTAAAATCTGCAGAGAGGACAGAGCGGACAAGCCACAAATCTCGATGGCAGGCGGCGAGCAGGCGGCGAGCTCCTGGGGTCTGGGCTCGTTAGTTTTTTTTGTTTGTTTTTTTTTTCAGTACGCGGGCCTCTCACCGCTGTGGCCTCTCCCGTTGCGGAGCACAGGCTCCGGACGCGCAGGCTCAGCGGCCATGGCTCACGGGCCCAGCCGCTCCGCGGCATGTGGGATCCTCCCGGACCGGGGCACGAACCCATGTCCCCTGCATCAGCAGGCGGACTCTCAACCACTGCGCCACCAGGGAAGCCCATGGGCTCGTTAGTTTTAAAATAACACAGCAGAGAAGTGAGATAAAGGGCTTCAGCGGGGGAAGCTGTCAGACACCTCACCTTACGCTGTTGGAACCACCCGAGGGGCCCCATGTCTCCTCCTGGGTTTTAGAAACAGAGATTGCAGGCTGGGGCAGTGGCTGTGTTGCCTGATCACAGAGCCAGAACTTGTCAGAGCTAAGCCAGCCCTTGCAACTCTACCCAGGAGAAGCTGAGGTCCAGAGAGGGGCCAGTGCTACATTCCAGGACACTCGGCGAGTTAGGGGCTGAGCAGGGACCACCAATCAGTTCTTCTGCAGCTGTAGCGAAAGCTATTACTCAGATCTTAGTCAGTGTGAGTGTTGCCTACAAATACCGCACAGGCATCCCTTCCAAGAAGGTTATATCCACCCCTGGCGGGTGGCGAGGCATCCCATAGCCAACGACTGACTTGGGGGTACAAACGACCTTCCCCTTGCGGCAAGGTAATACAATTCACACTCTAGAGCTCCCTGTGGGATCAGGCTGAGGCTAGAGTCTAGCTGGAAGTACATCTTTTCTTAGCTTTCTGTACTGCCCTAGCTTGCTTCGTCTCTCCCCTTCTCCTGAGAGCACACCCTCAATAAGTCTGTGCACCCAAATCGCTGTCTCAGGCTTAATTTCTTGTGAATTCCATCAAAGACAGACCCAGACCAAGTTTTCCTCTACCAAACCACTAAATGCAAAACAATAGTTAAGTACTGTATTTGTTCAAACAGACATGGGTTTGAAGCTCTGCTTTGCTACTTCCAGGCTATGTTTACCCAGCGGAAGTTACTTAGTATCATTAAACCTTCAATGTTTTCCCAGCTGAGGACGGCAAATGTTCGTGGGTATGTTAATATTACCTGTCTCATAAGACGGTTGTAAAATGTTTAGCACATTTTATGGGGACATAACAAATGCCCAATATATGTTATCGCATGAAGCTATTTGATGTCTTTGACGATGATAGTGATGAGGAAGACGATGGCAGCAGAATGAGCGGACAGGCCGGTCCGGTCACAACTCCACCAATCAGCAGAAAGCTCTCAAAAGGCTCCCCCTCCGAAGTTCCCGCACCAATCATCAGTGAGTTCTCAAATCACACCCTTCCCATTCATCCTCCTGTAGGCTTGGCCCAGAGGCCCCTCCTTTGCCATTGTCATTCTTCCCTGACAAAGGACTTCCTGTGGGAGAGGGATCTCTGGAGAGACCAGTCCTCTGTCTTTACCCGGAAGTGCCCATTTCTGAAGGCCAGCCCAGGCATCCAGCTGTACCACCTGTAGAAAACGGCTCCTCCACAGTTAACTGTGAGGAAGGAGTTGATGGGAAAGGTCTGTCCCTCTGCTGGGATTTTCACCTGCCTTTTAAAAGTCAAACCTTTATCTTTAGTAGGCAGTCAGCTTCAAGACTATCTCCCACCAACCGTGATGGGTCCCCGGGCTCCAGGAGGGCTTGGGGTGGTGGGGAAGGACTGTGGCAGGGACGGCTAGGGGCCCCCAGCACGTGCGCAGAGGGCTTTTTCAGCTCTGCGGTTTCTCTGCTGGCCACAGACAGCACCTGAGCAACCGGGGGCCACAAGGAGCACTGAAATCAGGCCGACTGCAGCTTGAAAGCTGGTTTTGCTGTTTTCAAGCTGTGATCCTGGACGAGTCACTTCACCTCTCTTCTGCAGAACGGGGTAACTGGTAGTGTCCAGCTCGTAGAGGTGATGCACGTGAAGTGCTTAACACCATTCCTCGTGCAGAGTAAGCACTTCATCAATGTTAGCTGTCATTGTAACTGGAATTATTCATTGTAAATAGCCTTTGGGGCAGAGTCTCTCAACTTCGCTGTCTGCTCAAGCGGATCCCTCTGCCCCGCAGTGCCCTCTCTTCCCTTCTCTGCCAGGAAAAGCCTCGCTCAGCCGTCAAGGCTCAGCTCAGCTGTTTCTGACTCCCCCAGCCCACCCCCGACCCCACTGCCCATTTCCCCAAAGAAATAAATTCTGCACTCTCTTTGCCCCAAGATATTGCAGCATACCCTTGAGCAAGGTCTCTCATCTATTTAAGCCTCAGTTTTCTCATTTTTAAAATGGGGATAATACCTTATGTATTGGTGTAGTTGTGGGAAATATATAGTTATTAAGCTAAGCACAATGTCTTACTATTATAATTGCAATTAGCACTGAAAGAGACTTGGTAGCTCCCCTCAGAGGAAGAATTTCTGCTTGGGGAGGAGGCTCACGGATAATTCTTTCAGTCATCTTTGAGGAGTGCATGGCTTCCAACCTGCCTGGGACCTTGGGACCCTGAAGACAGGGGACTGGCCCCAGTGACCTCCGAAAAGCCTGTCCAATTCAAAGGCTTCTGTGAGTCAGATTCTCCTCTGGGTCTAAGTCATCCCCATCTCTTTGCCTCTTTCTGAACACATTGGGGTGGCACAGTAGGGACCCACATGGCCCATTCACCCCCAGTTTAAGGATGAGAGTTGTCACCTCTAAACAGTTTCTGAGTTCCTAGGTGGGAGCATGGGTATACCAACTTCTTCAACTCACTGTGTTACAGTAAAGGGACCTCATGTTTACTGAGCACCTACATTGTGCCAACACCTCATCAGATATTTAAAACACACTGTTTCATTTAAGTCCCATAATAAGCCCTTGAGGTGGGAATTGTAAGGGTTGTTTTTAGATGAGAAAAACAGAGGCTCAGAAAGCTGTAGTGACTTGCCTAAGGACACACAGCAAGTGAGGGAGCCCAGAGCTCTCAAGGAACTGTAGCTGGGTGTCCCTGGTCTCCAGACTGAGGATGGCCACACAGTTCAGCTTTTGGTGTCACTATGTCTCTTTGCACTGTGACCATGTCTCCACCTCCCCCATGCTGACTGGTGTTCTGTCTCCTTCCTATTTGCTCTCCTGCACCCACTCCCCCGGCTGCTGTCTGCACAGTCTATTGATGGAGACAATCAATCAGACAGCTTGCTCAGACAGCTAAAAAACATCCCATCGACCAATTTTCCCTCCAGCGCCTTTCCGCGGACCATGCAACCTCACTAATTTGGAATTTGCAATGATTTCTGACACAGAACCTGCATTTCTCATTCTGGCAAAAAAAAAAAAAAAAAGTCTGAATGAAATAATATCCCATGGACCCCTGCGGACTTCTGAGCAAGGCCCTGGCAGCCAAGAGGCCCTGTTTCCACCCCTCTTCTCTTTGTTCCTGCTCCTGGTTTCTTCCACCTGCACCCACTTCTAGGTTGGATTATAACTGATGGCACTACTATAAATGCTAATACTACTAGTAATAAGAGCAGATGTTCCTGAAGCAGCAGCTGTGCGCCAGCACTGTTCTAAGCGCCTGGCATTTGTTTGCTCTGATATTTGTCACCACAATTATTTGAGGCTGGTACAATGATCAACCGCATCTTACCAATGAAAAAACTGAGGCAAGAGGAGATCCCGATAACTGGGGTGGAGGTGGAATTTGAACCCAGGCAGTCTGTTTCCAGAACCCATGGTCTTAACCCCTTCCCCCACTGTGCTTCTAGGGCTGAGCACTATGGGGGCCACTTGTGGACCCCTTGGACCCCAACGGTGCTTCCTGCTTTGGGCCTCTGAAAGCACCATGCAATGGGACAAGAAAATGTCGTGTCCTTCTATAGATGTGTGATGGGTGTGTTGAGACAGAGATTGGACGTCTGTGGAAAAGCTGCCTCCCGACTTGTGTCCCCAAGGACTCTACCGAGTGAGAGGCACAGAGCCTTCAAAAGAAACCGGTGGCAAGGGGTTTGAGAAGGATCTTTCCCAGGTTCAGAACCCTGTTTTAGAGTGTTGATTGCCCTTAGGGGTCAACCATCTAACCAAAGCCCTGGTTTCTTTCTACAGATATTTTGCTCTATGCTGATAGAGATGCAAAGTGCACCTGGAAAGCTATGTGCTGTCCCACTTGCCCCTTTCCTGTGCAAAGGCCCTGTGGCATCCTTTTGCATAGGCCCAGAGTGGACTTGCCTTTGTGAATCTGCAGTAGGGCATCCTCTTTTTTATGGGGGGAAATGCTGCCCACTCTGGTTGCCTTGGAATACGGTTTAAATGGAAAAGAAAGACCATGCCGTTAAACAAAATTCACTGAAATGACTTGACTCCGCCAATTACCCATTTGGTGGCATTTAGACAGAGCCTTGGTTCCTGGTACAAATCTCTCAGCCCCTGTGGTAGGACCTGAGGCTTAAAACAAGTGCGGGGGGTCTGGCAGGACTGAGGCAAAGCCCTTTAAAACTAGTCCAACACTCCTCAACCGTGATGAAGCTGTCTCCCTGGCCACTGTATTCATGGTCGCGTTTTTACTTGCATCCAGCTAAGACTCTGCACATGAATGAATATATATGATGTGCCCAGAGGTGTGTGTATAAGGCGGGTAGAGCCTGGACCCCGGTGTTCTCAATGTCAAGATGCATCGTGTGGCAGCTCAGAAATGTCCAGGGTGGCCAGAGAACTCATTGTGCAAACTGGAACACTTGGAGGATCAAAAGGGGCACAGACAGTAGATACCCAGGATCTGTGGTCACCCTGGCTATCTCCCTTTTCTGACCTTGAGACTCGAGTGTCCAGCTGTCTCTTCTCTCTCTCCTCCCAGAAGTCCTATCAGCTCCTGAGACTCACCTGTCCAAACTTCAACACATCGCCACCCCCACCACCTGTTCTCCAGCTCCACCTTCTACCTTCTTAGGCAAGCAGCAACCGGCCATCCCCCCGGGCTCCCTCTTTCTCTCACTCTCATATCCAGCCCATCAGCAGATCTTCACCATTTCAATTTCAAAACATCTCAGCACCCATCTCCTCTCCATCTCCACTGCCACCTCCCTGGTCCAAGCCCTCATCATCTCTCACCCAGACAACTGCAACGGCTTCCTTGTTCACCCTGGCCCTGCCTCGCCCACTCCCCATGCAGCAGGCAGGGTTCTCTTCCAAAACGCAGATTCAATCACATCACTTCTGTCTTCAGAGCCCCAAGAAGCAAGTCCAAACTCCTTGATGTGGCTCTCATGGGCCTTCAAGGTCCACAGCCCCAGCTGACCTCTCCTGGTGTGTCATGCTCCGCTGCTCTCTCACTCACTGTGCGCAAACCATCTGACATCCCTGCACAGCCCTGAACAGCCCCTGCATCCAGATGCAGCAGAGCGTGAAACTTAAGGGCGCGGCCTGTGCCAGATTGCTGGGTTCAAACCCTTGTCCTGCCACTCTGGGACCTTGAGCAATTGACTTCACCCCTCTGGGCCTCAGAGCTTCATCTATAAGATGTGGATAATAAGAGTACCTGCCTCATAGGGTTATTTCAGGGATTAACAGCGAATACATGTAAAGCTCTTAGAACAGTGCTTATTTCTTACTAATTAAGAAATGGCATCACTCACCTTGCCTCCTTCAAACTGTCCAGTTTTCCTCCTGTCCATTCTTCCGATTTCAACTTACAATGCCACCTCGTCCAGGAAGACTTCCCTGACTACTTAGACCGTTTATATACCTTCTCTATGCTCACAATATCCTTTACTGAAATTGTCAGTTTAAATCTCTGTTCCCCTCCCCTGGACTGTGAAGCCTTTGAGACAGAACCTGAACATTTTGCAGCACTGTGTCCTTGGCACCTGGAAGGTGCCAGGCCCATAGTGTGTTCAGTAAATACTGGTTGAATGGGAGAACTGACTGGATAAATAGCCCAATCAAGCCAGCAAGGAAGAGGTTAACTGAGGGGACAGGCAGTGGATGGCAGTGTATCTCACTCAGTGTGGCTACAGATAGCTGCTTGGGACAGCTCCCAAGTCCCAGGACACCGGCATTTGTAACAGAAATTTCTCCAAGATGGGCAGGTACTGAAGGGCAGCCGGTGTGCCCTGAGGATGCTGCACACAGGAAAGGAGCATGGGGCTCCCCGGGTTTCCTGCTGTAGATGCCCTGCTGTTCCCCTTCCCACCTTCCAGGCCACTAGTTCCTCAGCTCCAGGGGTCAGAGGACAAACCGAGTCCCTCTCCTGGGTGTTCTGGAGCCCCTCCCCCCACTGACCTCTCCTCCAGGTATTCCCCCCCCCACAACCAGTTAGACTCTCTGAACCCAGAGACCTGGGTTCCAGTCCCAGCTTTGCCACATACTACTTATGTGGCCTTGGACAAATGAATTCACCTCTCTGTGCCTCAGTTTCCCCACCCATAAAGTGGTAAGCATAATAGTGCCTACATCACAGGGCTGTGATGGGGATTCAGTGAGGTCATGCATCTGGTGATGTGCACGGTACGTGGCAAGAGTGCAGTACTGCTTTTCCAGACTTTCAAAAGATGACTCTAAATTCCATGTCTTGTTTGCACTCTTCTCCCCACTTGAGATGCCTTCCCCCTGTGTCCCTGCATGGCCAAGCCTCCTGGGTGGGTCTCTGCTGAGCATCTAGACACCCCAGCTGCTCTTCTGTCCTCTGGTGCAGACCCACGGCCATGGTGGACACCCGGAATGTTCTGGGCAGCTGCACTGTCAGCTTGGCTCTGGGCCCAGTAAGTCTGAGCCCTTTTCTGAAGAATCAGCTGACCAGCAAATGCCTCTGGCTATCGTGGGAGAAGGACCATTCGCTTATATGCAGCCCTAGAGATGTGATCCCAGCATCCTTGGTAGGGAAGTGAGGAGGGAGACAGGGAATGAAGGAGCCACTAACATGTGGACCTGGAGCCTAATCCTGCTGGGGAGCCCTGGGAACCAGTGTAGACACACAACTCCGAGTTCTTTCACCTGAGGCACCTGGAGAATTTATCCTTCAACTCCCATCAGTCCTGACTGAAGGCTACTCCCCAGGGGCATTAACTCCTGCCCTGTGTCTGGGTGGAGTGGGCTTGGTGGCTGGAGAGAGCCCTCAGGTAGAGTCTCAGGTCCTGTTAGTTGGAAGTCAGGTTGGCATCCTCAGAAATGGTGGGCACTGAGGGGACACGGGCAGAGAAATAGCAACATCACTAATTCCGCCAGGCCTAGGCACTGAGTGGCGCCTGGAGGGCTGCAGTCACGGCCACACCCCAGAAAAAGGCCAACCACCAGGCAAAGCCCAATTTCCCTGGAACTTTCACAAGGTGGGGTCCTGAATTCCAGGAAATACCAGACTCCATTCCTTTGTCAAATCCACCCTTCTTGCCTCCCTTCCTTCCTACTTTCTTTCTTTCTTTTTAAATTAATTTTTATTGGAGTATAGTTGATTTACAAAGTTGTGTTAGTTTCTGCTCTACAGCAAAGTGAATCATTTATACTTATCTCCACTCTTTTTTAGATTCTATTCCCATATAGGTCATTACAGAGTACTGAGTAGAGTTCCCTGTGCTATACAGTAGATTCTTATTAGTTATCTATATTATATATAGTAATGTGTATATGTCAATCCTCTTGAAGCTTTTTTAAAATTATATTTTATTTTTTATACAGCAGGCTATTAGTCATCAATTTTATACACATCAGTGTGTACATGTCAATCCCAATCGCCCAATTCATCAGACCACCACCCTTAACCCCCCACTGCTTTCCCCCCTTGGTGTACATATGTTTGTTCTCTACATCTGTGTCTCAATTTCTGCCCTGCAAACCGGTTCATCTGTACCATTTTTCTAGGTTCCACATACATGCATTAATATACGATATTTGTTTTTCTCTTTCTGACGTACTTCACTCTGTATGGCAATCCATAAATCCATCCATGTCTCAACAAATGACTCAATTTCGTTCCTTTTCATGGCTGGGTAATATTCCATTGTACATATGTACCACATCTTCTTTATCCATTCATCTGTCAATGGGCATTTAGGTTGCTTCCATGACCTGGCTATTGTAAATAGTGCTGCAACGAACATTGGGGTGCATGTGTCTTTTTGAATTATGGTTTCCTCTGGGTGTATGCCCAGTAGTGGGATTGCTGGATCATATGGTAATTCTATTTTTAGTTTTTTAAGGAACCTCCATACTGTTCTCCATAGTGGCTGTATCAATTTACATTCCCACCAACAATGCAAGAGGGTTCCCTTTTCTCCACACCCTCTCCAGCATTTGTTGTTTGTAGATTTTCTGATGATGCCCATTCTAACTGGTGTGAGGTGATACCTCATTGTAGTTTTGATTTGCATTTCTCTAATAATTAGTGATGCTGAGCGGCTTTTCATGTGCTTCTTGGCCATCTGTATGTCTTCTTTGGAAAAATATCTATTTAGGTCTTCTGCCCATTTTTGGATTGGGTTGTTTGTTTCCTTAATATTGAGCTGCATGAGCTGTTTATATATTTTGGAGATTAATCCTTTGTCCACTGAGCCATTTGCAAATATTTTCTCCCATTCTGAGAGTTGTCTTTTCATCTTGTTTATATTTTCCTTTGCTGTGCAAAAGCTTTAAAGATTCATTAGGTCCCATATGTTTATTTTTGTTTTTATTTCCATTACTCTAGGAGGTGGATCAAAAAAGATCTTGCTGTGATTTATGTCAAAGAGTGTTCTGCCTATGTTTTCCTCTAAGAGTTTTATAGTGTCCGGTCTTACATTTAGGTCTCAAATCCATTTTGAGTTTGTTTTTGTGTATGGTGTTAGGGAGTGTTCTAATTTCATTCTTCTACATGTAGCTGTCCAGTTTTCCCAGCACCACTTATTGAAGAGGCTGTCTTTTCTCCATTGTATATCCTTGCCTCCTTTGTCATAGATTAGTTGACCATAGGTGTGTGGGTTTACCTCTGTGCTTTCTATCTTGTTCCATTGATCTATGTTTCTGTTTTGGGGCCAGTACCATATTGTCTTGATTACTGTAGCTTTGTAGTATAGTCTGAAGTCCAGGAGTCTGATTCCTCCAGCTCCGTTTTTTTCCCTCAAGACTGCTGTGGCTATTCGGGGACTTTTGTGTCTCCATACAAATTTTAAGATTTGTTGTTCTAGTTCTGTAAAAAATGCCATTGGTAATTTGATAGGGATTGCATTGAACCTGCAGATTGCTCTGGGTAGTATAGTCATTTTCACAATATTGATTCTTCCAATCCAAGAACATAGTATATTTCTCCATCTGTTGGTATCATCTTTAATTTCTTTCATCAGTGTCTTATAGTTTTCTGCATACAGGTCTTTTGTTTCCCTAGGTAGGTTTATTCCTAGGTATTTTATTCTTTTTGTTGCAGTGTTACCACCATTAAGGAGTGTTTCCTTAATTTCTCTTTCAGATTTTTCGTTAGTGTATAGGAATGCAAGAGATTTCTGTGCATTAATTTTGTATACTGCAACTTTACCAAATTCATTGATTAGCTCTAGTAGTTTTCTGGTGGCATCCTTAGGATTCTCTATGTATAGTATCATGTCATCTGCAAACAGTGACAGTTTTACTTCTTCTTTTCCAATTTGTATTCATTTCTGTTTCTTCTCTGATTGCCGTGGCTAGGACTCCCAAAACTATGTTGAATAACAGTGGTGAGAGTGGACATCCTTGTCTTGTTCCTGATCTTAGACGAAATGCTTTCAGTTTTTCACCATTGAGAATGATGTTTGCTGTGGGTTTGTCGTATATGGCCTTTATTATGTTGAGGTAGGTTCCCTCTATGCCCACTTTCTGGAGAGTCTTTATCATAAATGGGTGTTAAATTTTGTCAAAAGCTATTTCTGCATCTACTGAGATGATCATATGGTTTTTATTCTTCAATTTGTTAATATGGTTTATCACATTGATTGATTTGCATATATTAAAGAATCCTTGCCTCCCTGTGATAAATCCCACTTGATCATGGTGTATGATCCTTTTAATGTGTTGTTGGATTCTGTTTGCTAGTATTTTGTAAAGGATTTTTACATCTATATTCATCAGTGATATTGGCCTGTAATTTTCTTTTTTTGTAATATATTTGTCTGGTTTTGGTATCAGGTGGCCTCATAGAATGAGTTTGGGAGTGTTCCTTCCTCTGCAATTTTTTGGAAGAGTTTGAGAAGGATGGGTGTTAGCTCTTCTCTAAATGTTTGATAGAATTCACCTGTGAAGCCATCTGGTCCTGGACCTTTGTTTGTTGGAAGATTTTTAATCACAGTTTCAATTTCATTACTTGTGATTGGTCTGTTCGTATTTTCTATTTCTTCCTGGTTCAATCTTGGAAGGTTATACCTTTCTAAGAATTTGTCCATTTCTTCCAGGTTGTCCATTTTGTTGGCATAGAGTTGCTTGTAGTAGTCTTTTAGGATGCTTTGTATTTCTGCGGTGTCTGTTGTAACTTCTCCTTTTTCATTTCTAATTTTATTGATTTGAGTCCTCTCCCGCTTTTTCTTGATGAGTCTGGCTAATGGTTTATCAATCTTGTTTATCTTCTCAAAGAACCAGCTTTTAGTTTTATTGATCTTTGCTATTGTTTTCTTTGTTTCTATTTCATTCATTTCTGCTCTGACCTTTATGATTTCTTTCCTTCTGCTAACTTTGGGTTTTGTTTGTTCTTCTTTCTCTAGTTCCTTTAGGTGTAAGATTAGATTGTTTGTTTGAGATTTTTCTTGTTTCTTGAGGTAGGCTTGTATAGCTATAAACTTCCCTCTTAGAACTGCTTTTGCTGCATCCCATAGGTTTTGGATCATCGTGTTTTCATTGTCATTTGTCTCTAGGTATATTCTGATTTCCTCTTTGATTTCTTCAGTGATCTCTTGGTTATTTAGTAACGTATTGTTTAGTCTCCATATGTTTGTGTTTTTTACGTTTTTTTTCCCTGTACCTCATTTCTAATCTCATAGCGCTGTAGTCGGAAAAGATGCTTGATATGATTTCAATTTTCTTAAATTTACTGAGGATTGATTTGTGACCCAAGATGTGATCTATCCTGGAGAATGTTTCGTGTGCACTTGAGAAGAAAGTGTAATCTGCTGTTTTTGGATGGAATGTCCTATAAATATCAATTAAATCTATCTGGCCTATTGTGTCATTTAAAGCTTCTGTTTCCTTATTTATTTTCATTCTGTCCATTGGTGTAAGTGAGGTATTAAAGTTCCCCACTATTACTGTGTTACTGTCGATTTCCTCTTTTATAGCTGTTAGCAGTTGCCTTACATATTGATGTGCTCCTATGTTGGGTGCATATATATTTATAATTGTTATATCTTCTTCTTGGATTGATCCCTTGATCATTATGTAGTGTCTGTCCTTGTCTCTTGTAACATTCATTATTTTAAAGTCTATTTTATCTGATATGAGTATTGGTACTCCAGCTTTCTTTTGATTTCCATTTGCATGGAATATCTTTTTCCATCCCCTTACTTTCAGTCTGTATGTGTCCCTAGGTCTGAAGTGGGTCTCTTGTAGACAGCATATATATGGGTCTTGTTTTTGTATCCATTCAGCGAGCCTGTGTCTTTTGGTTGGAGCATTTAATCCATTCACGTTTAAGGTAATTATCGATATGTATGTTCCTATTACCATTTTCTGAATTGTTTTGGGTTTGTTTTTGTAGGTCCTTTTCTTCTCTTGTGTTTCCCACTTAGAGAAGTTCCTTTAGAATTTGTTGTAGAGCTGGTTTGGTGGTGCTGAATTCTCTTAGCTTTTGCTTGTCTGTAAAGCTTTTGATTTCTCCATCGAATCTGAATGAGATGCTTGCCGGGTAGAGTAATATTGGTTGTTGATTCTTTCCTTTCATCACTTTAAGTATATCATGCCACTCCCTTCTGGCATGTAGAGTTTCTGCTGAGAAATCAGCTGTTAACCTTATGGGAGTTCCCTTGTATGTTATTTGTCATTTTTCCCTTGCTGCTTTCAATAATTTTTCTTTGCCTTCAATTTTTGTCAATTTGATTACTATGTGTTTCGTCATGTTTCTCCTTGGGTTTATCCTGTATGGGACTTGCTGCACTTCCTGGACTTGGGTGGCTATTTCCTTTCCCATTTTGGGGAAGTTTTCGAGTATAATCTCTTCAAATATTTTCTCGGGTCCTTTCTCTCTCTCTTCTCCTTCTGGGCCTATAATGCGAATGTTGTTGCCTTTAATGTTGCCCCAGAGGTCTCTTGGGCTGTCTTCATTTCTTTTCATTCTTTTTTTCTTTTTCTCTTCCACAGCAGTGAATTCCACCATTCTGTCTTCCAGGTCACTTATCCGTTCTTCTGCCTCAGTTATTCTGCTGTTGATTCCTTCCAGTGTATTTTTCATTTCAGTTACTGTATTGTTCATCTCTGTTTGTTTGTTCTTTAATTCTTCTAGGTCTTTGTTAAACATTTCTTGCATCTTCTTGATCTTTGCCTCCATTCTTTTTCCGAGGTCCTGGATCTTCTTCAATATCATTATTCTGAATTCTTTTTCTGGAAGGTTGCCTATCTCCACTTTATTTAGTTGTTTTTCTGGGGTTTTATCTTGTTCCTTCATCTGATACATAGACCTCTTCCTTTTCATCTTGTCTCTCTTTCTGTGAATGTGGTTTTTGTTCCACAGGCTGCAGGACTGTAGTTCTTCTTGCTTCTCCTCTTGAAGCTTCTGATGAATACACTTTATGTCTTGTGTTCATGACACACTTGGGAATTCCAGGGCGGACCAGTGCTTAGGACTCAGCGTTCTCACTGCCAGGGGCCAGGGTTCGATCCTTGGTTGGGGCACTAAGATCCTGCAAGCCGCACTTCAAAAATTCCTCTTTTCATTTCAGCTAACATTTATCTCTTGTTCTTCCCACTCAAGCTATCAAAAAAACTTCCTTCCTACTTTCTTTCCCTCATTCCCCAGACATTTCTTGAGCTCTGGCTCTGCTAAGCATCCTTAGGGTGTAAAGTTGATTAGGACACTACGGTCCACCAATCTAAAGCCTTTTTCCTATAAAGCTCAGAGAGGGGATGTGACCTGCTTCACATGAAGTGGCAGAGAAATAAGCAGAACCCCGGTCCCCTAACATCTTAAGCCTCAGGCTACTCTGACTGACAAGGGCTCTTCCTGGAAACTCCATCCCTGCCCATTCTGCCAGAGCCAGAGCCGCTTCCTCTGGCTGGAGGCCCAGGGTGGGGCTGGCGCAAGGATGCGGAGGTCAAGCTGGGCTGCTGGGTGCGGGGCTGGCAGCGAGCGACACCTCTGTCCACAGCTGCCCCGGGCTGAATCACCAGCCGGGCCAGTTTGCCTCAGCGTTTCAAACCCATCCTTATGCATGGGTGCAGTCTCAGGGAGAAAATAGGATTTTGCCTGTTGTTGCCATTTAAAAGAAGGGGGGAAATCACAAACACATTCTCTGTCTCACCAGAAGGCGGCCCATTTGAGACGATCAGTCAAATGTTTCCAGCCAAAGCCCAAACAGGTCCACATTTTCCCAAATTACATGGGTTGAAAGGAAGATGGGAGAGACGGAGAAAGGGCTGATGAGGCTAGGCTGGTGAAGGGATTATCCACAGCGGAGGGGGAGGGGGCTCCACTGTGTCTTTAGTGGGGTGGGGGGAAGAGGCTGGACAGGGTGTGGGGCTCCTTCTCTTGGTGGAGGTCTTGGCTTGTGTTCAGAGATGCTGCAGAGCCCTGCAAAGACACCCACTGGGAGTTCAGCCCACTCTCAGTAACTCCTGTGGAATAATGAGGCTGATAATGAGACCGGCAAGCCAGAGCCGAGGGATGCTACCAGCTCAGAGAAGCGTCTCCCTGCAGTACAGCTCAGCGGTTGTCAGCCACCGTGTGACGCTCTGATCCATCATGATCAACTGTAAGCACTGTCATGGGTTCGTTACTAATGATTGCTAAAGATGAAAACTTGGGAATGGTTTCCAATTGAAGTAAATATATAAATACATGAATCTTCATCACCCCAGCTAACGGCAGCTCCTTTCAAGTGGTAACCTTGGAGTTCTCCTTGACTTCTCTCTCGCAAACCCGAGGTCTGACTTATCAGCAAATCTAGATGCTACCTTCAAAATATATCCAGAATCCAAATAGTTCTCTCCTCCTATGACCACCACCCTGGCCCAAGCCCACATCATCTCTCACCTGCCTTATTGCAAGAGCCTCCTAATAGGTCTCCCTGCTTCCACCCTTGCCATCCTGCAACCTGTTCTCCCAGAGGCAGCCAGACGGATCCTGCTAAATCTCAAGCCAGGTCATGGCTCTCCTCTTTTCAAAGCCTTCCAAAGGCTTCCCTAAAGCCAAACTAATTAGAGGCCCATGCAACCTGGCCCCTGTTACCACCCTGACCTCACTTCCCACTCTCTTTTCCTGCTTTCTCTACTCCTGCCCCACTGGCCTCCATGCTGTTCTTCTGACATGCCAATTATAATTCTGCCTCAGGACCTCTGCACGTGCCATTCCCACTGCCTGGTCCATGCTTCCTCCATATATCCATATGACGTCCTCCCTCATCTTCAAGTCTTTGCTCAAATGTCACCTTCTCAGTGACATTTTCTCCCTGACAACCCTACATAAACCCTATTTAAAATCGCAACCCCTCTCCATTGTACAATGGTCTCTTCTTGCTTTACTTCCCTCTACTGTACTATATATTTTGTGATCTGAGATAACCATGTACGTGTTTATTTTGCTTATTGTATGAGCGTCCCACTCCCCCATTAGGATCGAAGTTTCGTGAGGGCAGGGATTTTTTTGTCTCTTTTGTTCACAGCTGTTTCCCCAGACTCTTGAATAGGGCCTGGCACAAAGTAAGGGCCCAATTAATATTTGTGAAACGAGTTAAGTGGATAGATTCACGATTCTTTCTCTAACAGAGTCCTTTACCCTGAGTTGCACTCTGTATATTTCCTTGAGCAGGAAAGAAAGGTGTGAAATGAAGTTTGTGCACTGAATGTTAACATTATGTGATCTTGGGTTCATGCGGGGGGATGTGCTCGGTATGTGAACATCATCTGTCGTATGTCTGGACTGCTGGGAAAAAAAGGTGGAAAACAACAGGACTTATGAGTGGGTTTACGATATTGCATGGCTCTTAATTGCTTCCTGGCTTTGAGCAAGTTGCCTGCCCTTTCTGAGAGACAGTGGAGGAGCAATGGGACCGTCATCGCACCCGGAGCACTTTGGCTCAGGTCCTGATTCTGCCACCACAAGCTGAGTGACCCTAACCAAAGAACTTGATTTCAGAAACCTCTGTTTCCATGTGTCCATCATGGGGAGAAAGAAGCTACCAGGTGAGAGGGACAGTATCTATGAGGGTGAGCTGTGGAACTGAGACCCGGACTTGAATCCTGGCTCAGCCACTCCCTAGCCATGAGCTTCATTTCTTTACCTTAAATGGGAATAACCCAATCCCACAGGAATGTTGTGAAGATTAAATGAGTTACTGAATAGACAGTGATACGGTAATAATAATAAGTGATCGTTTTAGTACTTATTTTCCAGTCTTCCTTCTAAGTTTTTATAGATAGATAACATTTAATCTTCATCACAATGCTATGAGGAAAACATTATTATTCCTTCTATTTTAAATACAAGGAAATTGAGTCACAGAGTGGTTAAGTAATTCACCCAAGGTCACACAGCAGAGCCAAGTTTCAAAGGTCTAAAAACCAGCCCTTCCTCCCCGCTCCCTCTCTAGCCCTAAATAGAACCACCTGGGTCCTTAACATCCTCTCGTGCCCGTTAACAGAAGTTGGGGCTTAGGACCAGCCGACACCCCGCATTCTCTAGGTATGGCCCTACATCTTTAAGCACCAGAGTTCTCCTGAGCATCTGAGTGGAGAGGTGCGCCAGGTAGCTGAATCCGGGTTGATTAAATTAAGGAGAAAAATCAATTAAATCTAAATAAAGAAAAAAGATTGGAAATCAGGCACAATGCCTTCTTAATTACAGCACCTAATCACTGGCTGAAAAAAAAATAACTACAGAACATTTCATTTCATATACGGCCTTGTGTATCTGAAGTGAGAGGCTCCTAATGAAATGCACATTTCCCCACTTGATTAGTAATTGACTAGGCGATTCCGGCAGCATCATGGGTGGAAATGATCAGGCATAATAGCCAGAGCTTTTTAAGGATGTGACAACACAGGATGCTTTGGGGGTTTACTGAGGGGTAGTTGACCCCAAGGTCCCCTATCCTTGCGGTACAACTCACAATTCTCCCGACAATGAATGTGGCCACTGGGCAGCGCCAAGTGTGCAATGCAGCAGGCGAGCGTGATTAAATGGCTTTTCTCTGCACAGTTCGGAGTCATTGCAAACACACAGGGCTGGGGAAGATCGCCAGCAATCAGCGACCAAACACCTCAAAGAAATTACCCTGACAAGTATCCCTGCCATTCAAATACTGGATTATAGCCTTCTAATTGGTCTCCCTATCTCCTGTCTCTCCCCTTCCAATCTTTCTCATCCACTGCAGCTAGGAGCATCTTTATAAAGCACAACTCACTGAGTCACTTCCTTGATTAAAACCCTTCATTGGATTCTTGTTGCGATTAGGGCAGTCCAGGCTCCCTACCCTGGCTCAGGAGACCAGACATGATCTGATTCCAGCCCATCATTTCTCCAGCCCTCACTCCCCACTCCTGCATCCTTTATTCCAAACATACCGATCCAACAGAGTTTTTCAAAACCTTTCATGCTCTCATGATTGCATGTCTTTGCACGTGCAGTTCCCTCTACCTGGAACACCCTTCTCTCCTTTCCCCACCTGACTAACTCCTGCATCACATGCTCCTGAACCACTCTCTCACCTGGCTAGGTTTCCTTTTCAGAAGAGCTTTCTCCTAACATGGCAAATGTTACGTGAAATAATAATTGTCTGTGAGCTCAACGAGGGCAGGGTCTTAGGTCTGTTGAATTGTTTTGTCCCCAGAACCCAGCACAGTGTCCAGCCCTGCTTAAGGATTTTGCTGAATGAGTGGGTGTGGACTCGCCAGAAATGGTCGTGATAATTTGGGCGATGTGCAGCCTCCTTCCTACAAGGTAATGCATTCGCAGCACCATCTCTCATCTGGGATGCTTTCTTGCCTTTTTTGACTATGACTGAGTGTGCCAAGGCTCAATGTTTGCTTCTTCTTCTGGTCCTTTTAGGATGTGGGAGCAGTGACCAGAGCTCTTGGGGACATCACCGACTCAGTTATTCAGTCAACTAGCCCCTATTTATTGTATATCTGTGATTGCCCAGCATTGAGCTGCACATCTGAGCTTTAGAACGCTGACAAAGGTGAGTAGCTACAGTAGCTCACAGCTCAGTGCACAACAGGTGTGCAAATGGATGCTTACAACAGCAGGACACAGGAAGGATAGATTCCCACAACAGCTCCTTTTACCTAAGGCAGGGGGACTGAGGTGCAGAGATGTGCTATGGCTTTTCCGAAGTCACAAATAGGAAAAGCATACATCCCACCTGCCTCCCCTCAAGGTGCCCAAGGTGGGGGAGAATCTCCCAAGCCACCAAATAAGCCAGATCCAGTGAGGTCATTCCTCAGATGGATAAGCCTGAGCGCATTTGGGAGCAGGTGAGGTTTAGAGTAACAGCAGAATTAGAGTTAGTGAAAGATGCAGTGACTCCAAGAAGTGAAGGTCTAGAGACCAAGAACCCTACCCATTGGGTCTCTGCTCCAGGTCCACCAGATGGTGTTGGAGAGAAGTTCTCTTAAAAGCCCTCTTATTGCCTGTAGTTTGTGGAAGGCAAGTGTTGAACCATTCTTTGAATTCATTCATTCACTGAACAAATACTTACCAGATATTTAAATGAGCCAGGTAGTATGCCAAGTCCTTTGCAGACATTTTCTCATTTAATACACAACCCTTGAATTAAAGCTGATTTCAAGGTATTATTCTAATTTCCCCCCCTTTGCATATGCGGAACCTGGAGTCAGAAAGGAAAATAACTTGCCCACGTAGTCAAAATTAATAATAATGATAACAGGTGACATTTGTGGGTCATTTATTGCATACCTGACATGATGCTAAGTTAACATATCAGTTTTAATCCTCACAACAAGGTTCTGGGGTGGGTGCCCTTAATGTTCCATTTTACAGATGAGGGGACTGATACTTAAAAGGCTCGAGGAACTTGCCCAGAGCCAATAGCTGGTGCATGACGGAGCCAGAATCTTATGCTAAGTCCGCTTGAGTCCCTAGTCCAGTATTAATCAACGTGGTCCCTGAGTCACCTACATCAGAATCAGCTGAAACATTTATGTAAAATGCAGAATCCCAGGCCCACACAGCCCTCCAGAATCTGAGGGCGCGGCCCAGGAATTGGCATTTGATACAAAGTTTCTAAGTGGTTCTTACACTCACTAAGGTTTGAAGAGTTTGTTGCCAATCCTCAGGTAGGGACCGAGCAGCTTTCAACTAAAATATTCCATCTGACTTTCTCACTCAGTTGATTTGGAAAAACATAACCAAAGGAAGAAAATCAGTGAAACTCTCCCTAGGTCCCAGGAGGGCTGCAAGAGATGTAAAATGAAGACGGCAAAGACATTTTGATGCCAATACTCCAGCAGATGTGTTTACGTAAGTCGGTTTGATTACAGGTGCTAAAAATATCCCATTTAAATTTAGGAGCCTAGAACATTTCCCAGTGCTTTATCAAAAAGCAGTTTTTTAAAAATTTTAATTCATTCCTAACCCCAACCTCCTTCAACTAGTTATTAGTATTGACGCTGGAGTCCCGGAGTTTGTTATCGAGAATTATAATGGCAAATCACGAAGACATTTTCTCTGATTACACAGATTCTCAGTGTGTTTGGCTCCCATCTCCCTGCCAGCCATTCCTCTGAATCAGCAAAGCGCCAGCTGTACTCTTTGACTTTCTTCGGGTGGTTGAATACCAGACCTCGACGACTTCCCCAAATAAATCTTCCATCCATAGGGATCAGTCCCCGCTTCCTTTCCCCCAACCTCTCTTATTATGATTTTGTACTTTACATCTTTGAATCATATATTGGTAAGCCCTGAGAGGTTCAAAGACTCAACTCACAGAGGAGGAAACTGAGGCACAGAGAGACGGGGAATAATTCACTGGAAGTGGCAAAGCATGAAATGACGGGGCTGGTCCAGAGCCCATGCATCCTGCCTCTGAGTCCAGGGTTCTTCCCATTACACCAGGCTGCTTCTCCTGGAATTCTGCTCTCCACCACTTACCAGCTTTTGACCTTCAACGCAGGTTACTAAACCTCTCTGAGCCTCAGTTTTCTCGTCTGTAAAATGGGAATAGTAATAATACTCACCTCAAAGGGCTTTTGTGAGGATTAAATGACTTAATCTATGCAAAGTACTAAGCACGGTGGCTGGTACATAGTAAACCCTCAATAAAAGGCAGCTATCATCATCATCATCATCATGCAGTCCACAACACATGTTGATCAGTGAGTGATCACTAATATTAAAAATTCTGATCATTTTTTATCCTGCTCACTTTTTTAAAATAAGAAGAAACAATGCCTTGCAAAAAACATAGTCAAGTGTTCGAAAAATGTTGTCAGATGTTTTATGAACGAATAAGAAAGATTCAAAATTACTAACCTTGAGATTTTGACCAACTTAACATTTATTTCGATTGGAGATTAGGGATGCTGACTATTGGTTAACCTTCACACAACCCATCAGCCCCTACAGGGGGGACACTGGCCTTGATCACCGTTTCTCCTTCAAGACTCAAATGCTCCCTGCCCCTGGAGTCTTCCTTGGTCCCACCTTCTCTGAGCTTCGCCCACAGGGCTTGGCCTTAGAGAAAACTTTCTCTTCCATCCCATACGGGTGCTCATTACCCTCACGCTGCCTGTGTCTAAACACCATGAGGGGAGAGACGGCAACTTGCTCTGTACCTGGTGTGTCCTAAACACTTGATGCGGTGAATTAGTTGGCTTATTTGCAGTCAGCTCCTAGCCCTTCTAGGACTTCTCCCTTCTAGACCAGTGCTAGATCTCTAGAGTAGCATCTTCACTGAAGAATCCCCAGGGAGCTTTTTAAAATTGCCAATGTTTAGGCCCATCTCAGATCAATTAAACAGAATCTCTAGGGCAAGGGCTTGGGCATTCATATTTTTTAAAAGCACCTCACTCCTCCCAGGAATTTATTGTCTTATAGAGCCAGAGATGACAACTACTGCTTTGGACCATTTATATATATATATATATATATATACACACACACACACACACACGTATATATATATATATATATATATATACATGTGTGTGTATATATATATATATATATATATTTGATTTTCTAGCCCACCTGACTGGGAACCCATTGGGAGTAGGTCTTATTCGTCGTAGGTCTTATTCGTCTTTTCATCTGCAGCCTTAACATAGGGATTAACAAGCACTTAATAAATGTTTATTGAATTAGTGGCAATAACCTTTTATACTAATCACCAAGACGCTTACTGGCTCATAAAGATGGTGCTTCTGATCTATTTAATCTCTGAGTCTCAGTTTCCCCATCACTTCATTGGGGGTGAAAATAATATCTATTTCCTGGAGCTATTTATGGTGAGCGTTGAAAGAGATCATGTGGGTGAAGTGCCTAGATGCAGCCGGGAACATCAGAAATGCCCACAAAATGTGATTTTTTTTCTTTTCCCTTTACTAGGCCCCCTGGCAAGCAGTCAGAGGAAAGGAAGAGAATCAGCTGTGCTTAATCCAGACAGGAAGTGCGCACAATGCCCAACACTGCCACACCCCTGCCATCGATACCATCACCACCAGCAACCGCATGATTAATAATGAGCCCAAACTCTGGGCAGACTCTTTTTTTCAAGCACTGTACATATATTACTTCCTTTAAGCCAATGATGACCCTACTGAGACAGGCCTGGGACCTGGGACTGGGACCCTTTGCGGCAGTGCCTGCACCTGGACAGAAGTCTCCTCAAGCGACAAAATACAGAGAAACTATAAGGGACTAAAAAATAACTGCGTGCATGCACATTGGGGCAAATTCTGGACAACTACATATAAAAGAGACCAAAAAGCCCAACTGCCACTTCTGATGAGCCGGGAGCAAAAGCAGGGTACTGTGCATGCCCCCTGCACACACCACCACCAAAGCGATGGGCAAAACACCTAAGCCAACCCTCTGGCCCGACCCGTGGACACACCCCTACCCTCACCTCTTATAAGGACCCAGCTCACCCCACCTCAGCGAGCAAGTGAGCAAGGGAACCTGTAGTTTGTTCTCGCTCCCCCCTGCTGCAGCAAGGGCCCCCATAAAGCCTTGCCTGAATTTCTTGTCTGGCCTCTGATCAATTTCTATTGACTAAGGAGGCCAAGAACCCTGGTCAGTAACACTATAAGGTAGGTATTACCATGCTGGTTTTAGATGAGAAAATGGAGGCTCCAAAAGGTTATGTGACTTGTCCAAGGTCACACAACTAAGTAGTAATGCCAATGTCAAACCCAATGTTTTAACCACCTCCCTCATACTTGTCACTACACTTCCCGATTTTTCAAAGACAGGCAATTCATTTTGCAAACTAGCTCCTGACTCCTGGAATGTCACATTCTTTCCTTCTTTGTGTGCCCAGCTGAGATGACACATGCCTCTTGTCTCACGTGTTTGCTCAGATCACCAGACAATGGACAAGTTGGCGTTGGTGCATCTCATTTCTTTGCTCTCCTTTGGACGCAATAATAACTGTGGATACTTTTGAATCCATCTGAGCTAGATTCATATCAGAACCCTGGCTACTCTGTGACTTCGGGGCAAATGTCTTAAAGTAGCTGAGCCTCAGTTATTCCTTCCTTACAATGGAGCTAAGAAGAGTGGCCAGCTCACAGGACGCTTGTGAGAATTAGATGACGCATGCAAAGTGCCTTGAACCTCACGAGGGCTCAAGGCAAACTAGTAAGTGGTAGTAACAATAGTTGTTGTTCCTCTTTGGAGAAGATGGTCTAGCTGCCCAGAGGCCGGCCACCTGCCTGTAACCAGAGCAGACTGGCTGGCTGCCTGGGTCCTGGCGATGTCCAATATCTCTGTTCAATTACCTCCATCTGTGGGTAAAACAGCCCCTGCATAATGGACTGATTAATCTCCTTATCGCACGGAGCACACAGTGTAATTACATCAGAGAATTCAGATCGCCAAGCGCAACATCAATCAATGCAGAGAGGGCAGCTTCACTCTCCCTTCCCTAAGAGCCCGGGGAAAAATAATATGTCTTCCATCTCTGCCTCCCTCGCTCATCCTTCCCTCTGATGTGAGAGTGGGACTAAGAATGCATAGGCAAAAAGCTGCCTGGGGAGCAGGTAGGGGAGGAAGGTAAGAGGAGGGGACCTATTTTTAGGTCCGTTACTTCTGGGGTTCTGTGACAGCTGTCACTCCCCACCCCCCACCCCCCCTTGGAAGTTGCTACTTGAGTTTGGAGGGAATAAGCAGTTGGGGGAGGGGGCTGGAGAAGAAGCCCCACTTGTTTTTTTTAAAGGATGGCTGGACAGAACAGTAATAACAACTACTCATAGTTGTCTGTTACGGGATTCTAACCACTGTGCCTGCAAAGGTTATCTCCTTCTGTCTCACGATAACCTTGTGAGGAAGGTGCTATTACTAGTCCCCATGATGCTGATGAAAAAAACGAAGGCTTGGAGAAGGGAAAGATTTCCCAGCTGGCAAGTGGCAGTCAGGGACCAAAGGCTGCCGAGTCCAGCTCTGAAACACGAGCTTTCTGGCTCTGCTCCCGTTCCCAGCCCCAAGGGCTGGGTCTGTGTGACAGGACACCCACCTCCTCGTTTCCCTCGCTGAGAGTGTAACTCAGCCACCTTCATCCCCTGATTTACCTCCTGAGCTCTGCCATCCACTCATCAAATAATTTATGAGCATCATCTATGTGCCAGACACTGGTTAGGTGCCAGAAAGGCAAAGATATACGTATACACTTGGAGCCCACTCTCAAGGCGACCTACGTCTGATGGGAGGATGCTCGCCCAGACCTTCACTGAGAAGTAATGATGGTGGCAACACCATGGATGAATCTCACAGAGCCCACGCTTTGCAAAAGAAGCCAGATGTAAAAGGTGGAGATGGCCTAGAGTGTGATTCTGTTTCTATGAAGTTCTAGATCAGGCAAATCTAACCTACCATGAAAAGTCATCAGGACGGTCATGACCTTTGGGAGTTGGGGACTAAGGAGAGACCTGAAGGAATTTTCTGGATGGGTGTAGGTTTCAAGGGTGTGTGCATTTGTGAAAACTCGCTGAATTGTACACTTAGATATGTGCATTTCATTGTATGTAAATTCTCCCTAAAAAGTACTGTGAACAAATATCAAAAAATAAACAAAAGTAACAATGGTGGCAGCCATTTGTGGTATGCTTAGTATGTGCTGAGCCTTTATAAGCATTAATAAATTTACTTCTCATAACAGCATTACAGAGGCACAGAGAGGGTAAGCAACTTGCCCAAGATTACACAGCTAGGAACGGCCAGAGCCAGGATTCCAGCCCAGATCTTTTTCTTTTCTCTGTTTGTTTTAATACAAGTTTATTTATTTATTAATTTTTGGCTGCGTTGGGCCAGGGCTCGAACCCATGTCCCCTGCACTGGCAGGTGGATTCTTAACCACTGCGCCACCAGGGAAGCCCCCCAGATCTGTTTCTGACACATAAATCTGTGCTCCCAACCACTAAGCTATCCTGCCTCCACTTTGTCACAGTGCTCACATTGAGATTCATTTCTATCTGTTTATTCACTCACTCAACCAATAGATGTTTGATGCGCCCTGCACTGGGACTAGGTTCAGAACCACATGGTTAAAACACACCCCAGGATTTGAGCTAAAGGAGCTACTAGTCTTGTAAGAAGGGAGACGTGGAAGCAATCGGTCATATCGCAGTGTGATATGGTCTGTCGTGGAGGACCTGAGTCCTGGGGAGGACACACCTAAGCCCCCTTGGGAGAGGTGATATCCAATCAACCTGCTTTCTCGTAGCCCATTTCAGTGCCCGTCCCCTCTGTTTAATCTCTGGGCATCTGAAAGACAGATGGCGTGGAGAGGGGGTGGGATGGCATCTCTGAAATCAGGTTAGAGGGTTGAGTCCCAAGATGCCCACGTGCCCAGCACCCCATCTCGCGTCATCTGGGTCTCATGGTCTCATTCCAGGTGTGGGGGACATGTTGCCCAGTCAGACCCCAGGGGACAGTGGAAGGGTGGCCTTTGGACCAGAAGAAGGGACAATGTGAACTGGCATAAAAGCAGTGATTTCTCAGTCAATTCTAGCTCTTATGAAGCCAAGGAAATGAGGCTTCTCTTGGTGGTTTGGTGACGGACTACTTGTGCGTGATCTAGGACATATCACATCATCTTTTTGGTCCCTAGTTTTCCCATTTGTAGACTTGGTGGCCACCTAAAATCTCCCCACATAAAACAGATTAAAATGGAGCTCTTCCATTTGCAGCAGGGCTGGTAATCGGGATACCTGACCGTTCAACCTTCTGCCTGTTCTCTGAGGTGAGCTCAGAGATAGCTCTGCAGAATACAGTCTGGAAACTACAGACAGAGGTGGATGCTCAGACTTCCCAGCTCTCAAATACGAGGAATCTATGACTCCAAAGGCTATGGTCTGTCTTCTTCACAACCGAATCCCCTGTGCCTGGAACTGTGCCCTGGCCCAATAAATAGATGAGTGGACAGGTGATTCAAAATCGATTCACTTAGTGGACAGGTAGAAAGAAGCCAGGTTTTTCCCCCCGGTTTAAAGAAGCTCCTGGAGGGAAGAAGCCTGCAGACATGTTTTGCTTGTGCTGCATGGTACTTTCCAACACTCAAGTTCACGGCCATTTCAAAAACAGGTGTTTCATGTACAAATTTCAATTTTAAGAAAGATCAGGGCTTCCCTGGTGGCGCAGTGGTGGAGAGTCCGCCTGCCGATGCAGGGGACACGGGTTCGTGCCCTGGTCCGGGAAGATCCCACATGCCGCGGAGCGGCTAGGCCCGTGAGCCATGGCCGCTGAGCCTGCGCATCCGGAGCCTGTGCTCTGCAACGGGAGAGGCCGCAGCAGTGAGAGGCCCGCGTACCGCAAAAAAAAAAAAAAAAAAAAGAAAAGAACGATCAGCGTTGGAGACAAGGGACCTGCACTGCTCTCCCAAGGCAACCATCAGGCAGATCTAGGCAGCAGCGACCTCCTAGCTCACCTTAGTCCCCACCTGTTATCCTCAAAAGCGCTGGGAGTGAACAGAGCTAGCCACACCTGGGTCCAGCCTTGCCAGGTATCCGTAACTTGGGCGATAGTTGGTAATCTAGTGGTGGCTTTCTATCCCCGACAGCTTCTAAGAAATTAACTGGCCTATATAGAGCTGGCCCAGAAAACCAAGGCCCACCCTTTTCTCTTCTAGCCAGGAAGAGACAAGATGACTTCACATCTCATTGGCTGGGGGTGTTCCAGGAATTGCCCACATGGGTCCACACCCACGTCCTCATTTCCCTGGTAGGAAAGAAACAACCAGCCTCCCACTTTCTCCCTTCTCACACAGGACTCTTTGTTCCCAGGTTCCAAAATGCAGGCTCAGCCCCAATCAGGCTTGGGGAGTGCCATGAAGCCGACGCTGTGGTCTCCAGCTGCTGGGATGTTTCAATCACGGAAATCCATGGTTCTCACATGTGTGTCAGCAGCCCGTGCAGATCTGGCTCCTTCAGAATCAGGGGCGGTGCTTTCTGTAAATACAGATTCCTGGGCTCCACCCTCAGGGATTTTGATCTAAGAGGTCACAGTGGTGGAGGGGTAGACTCCAGCATTTGTATTTATGGAAAGCTCTCCCAGGAGGGTGATTCTACTGCCCAGCCAGGGGTGGGGCCATAGAGAACAGGCTAAACCACTCTGTGTTCCACTTACTCTGCCTTCCACCTCTCTAAATGCTGACTTTTCGATTTGGGGCTCTCCTGTTTCCAATTTTTGCCTCACCTTGAACTTCCCCCCAAGGAGATCTCTCTAAGCCTGATTTTCTCCCTCAGCTACCTTGAATTATATCCTTTGGGCTTAGTTCGGACCCCCTCTCCCCTCAGTTCCCAGTTCCACATTATACCCTGGCAGAAAAAAAGACACCCCAGATCAGTATCTTTGGGGACAGGCATCGCCCTTACCAACCACAGGCCTCGCGTGGGGATTTCTTGTTCCTTCTCCCTGCCATCCCCTCCTATTTCTAAGCCTCGCCGCCTTCCTTTTAGGATCAATTAACGGGAACCCGTGCCGTTCTATCTCTCGGCTTTGGAGATCCATCAGTTGTCTGCGACACCTCCACGGCGGGTACTTGGAAGAAGTCAGTCCTGAGAAAGAGGCTAGAAGCCCTGTGGCAAGCCGGGTGTGGATTACCGTGCCCAGGGGTCCAAGCGGATGGGAGATAAATATCTAAAACCCCCACAGCCATGGGAACAGCAGCTCTTCAAGGTGATTTTTGCACACACACAGAAGGAAAAGAAAGTGGAGTTCAGATGAGGGCCCTGGCCCCACTGCGGCTACCCAGCCTTTCTGCTTGTAGAAGGGGCCGGTTTAGAAAGAGGAGGAAAGGAGAAAGCAGCAGGATAGAGGATTTGGCTGTGGGGTAAGCAGTCTGCACAAAGCCTGTTTTTTCTCCCTTTTGGTCCTCTGGCTCTGAGGCTGGGTCACAATAGTGACGATGGTGGTTATGCTGATGACAGCTAACAGGTCTTCCGCGCTCGCCATGTGCTGGCTCAAGCCAGGCACTGCTCTACGGGCTCTGTTTGCATTTGCTCCTCACAACAGCTATGACATAGCTCCTATGTTACCACTGCTGGGTTACAGAGGAGAAAACTGAGGCAAGGGGGAAGTTCCAAAGCTTGGCCAAGCCCACCAAGGGACGGAGGAGGTGAAAGAGCCAGGCATGTCTCCGTCTGAATCTGGAGCCTGACACTAAACGCCAGGCTGTGCTGGCTCTGGTCATCCTAGGCCCTGTCCCCACTCGGACATCCCTAGTAGACTTGTATTTTTGTGAACATCTGCTAGGCAAGGTGTGCACCACCAGCCATTCAAGAACTTGAAATACAGCGGGGGAAGCCAGATTTAATAAAAATAGACCCTTAGCCCTAGACTGCCAGGCACTGTGCTAAGAATTTTACAGCACTACCTCATTTAGTCTCCTGACTACTCTGTGACCCACATCTTACAGGTAAGGAAACTGAAGTTCAGAGACATTAAATCACACACCCCAGGTCACACAGGGTGTGGAGGAGGAGCTGGGATTCAAATCCATGCCTGTTGGCTTCTAAAGCCCAAGCTCTGACCCAAAAGGTTCATGAAAAGGTAACAAACCACACTAGGGTAGTTACAATAAGCTACAGCATGACAAAAAATACTGGGCTCCCGAGTCTTATTTGTACAAATGTTTACTGAGCACCTACTATGTGCCAGGCACAGTACTAGGCACTGGGGATAGGATGTTGAGAAAAACAGTTATAGTTTCTTCCCTCATGGAGATTACAGTCAAGTGGAAGATGCAAAAGGTATGCAATTAAACAGAAGAACTAGGAAGGAAAGCGGCTAGTCCTGGGTAGACATGCGGTAGTGGGGCTGGAGCAGAAGTGAGTGAGTGAGAGAGGGTGAGGGGAGACAGGCAGGGCAGCCAAGAGCCAACTCTGCAGAACCTGATAGGCTATGAGCACTGTTTGGACTTGATTCTGAGAGCAGTGGAGAGCTCTTGATGGAGACTGGGCAGGAGAGTGACATGGACGTCTTCCTCTTTGGAAAGACCTCTCTGGCTTCAGTCCATGTGATATTATGGATGTGTATGTATGAACCCACATATGAATGTGTGGAGCCGGGGCCAGAGCCAGTGGCAGGAAGGCAGGTAGGAGGCCCTTGCAGGGATTCTGACAAGAAAGGATGGTAGGTTGGGGAAGGAGCGAGGGACTACGTTCCCTAAATCCAATCAGTGCTGTTGGTGACAAGCAACCTCAGGTGAAGGGTGTGGATGATTTAGTATAAATGCATCCCTGCAATCTAAGGAAGCAACAGCTCGACGCTGGAAGAGTGGTCCGCAAACTTGAGCACGCCTTGGAAACACCTACAGGGCTCGTGACAGCTCAGGTGTCAGGCCCCACTCCAGGAGTTTCTGCTTTGGTCGTCTGGGCTGGGACCCAAGAAGGTGCATTTCTAACAAGCTCCCAGGTGATGCTGCTTCTGCTGATAGTGGGACCACATTTTGAGAACCAGTAGTGTAGAGTAAAAAAGGCACCCAATTTGCAGCTACATGCACTCAGGGTTGAGTCCAGTATCTGCCCCTACTTAACCTGGGTAAAACTGGATTACCTCTCCAACGTTCAGTTTTCTTCATCTCTAAAATGGAACCAGTAGTGTCAACGTTATGAATTTGTTGTATATTTATAGTAAATCAGGTAAACGGCTTATTATAGTACTTGGCACATAAAAGAGGCTCAATAAATAACAGCCGTTGTTAGAGAAAAAGATTAAACCAGCACTTAGCCAAAAACGCATTAGCCCTGGGACTAAAAAATGGTACTTTCAATGAGCATGCAAAACCTTGGGCCCCTGAAGTTATAATTAGCTAATATCGGCAAATAGCAAAAATTGGGTAACACATATTAAGGGGTTACTCTTTGCCGAGCGAGACTTCAAAGGCAGCCAGAAAACAGAGGTATTCACGGCTGCTTTTATCAGCTTGTCTATTTATATACCTATTAAGTGGGAAATCCCTTCCTTAATCCACCATTTTCCATCCATCCATCTATCCATCCACCATCCATCCATCCCCCCAACCACTTACCCATAGATTTTCCTAAACCCTTATTTTGGGCAAAAAAACTGTCCTAGGTACCATACAATTCAATGGCAAGACCCTCGATCAGGTGGGTCTAGCATTTGTGCCCTTCTGGCATTCCAGCTGGCTCCTGTTTCCATCTTTTATCCAGGGACTCTGACTCACCCAGAGCAGTCTACACCATGGTGGAGGTGGGCAGGGGGCAAAAATAGAGCAGCATGTCCTCAACTAAGATGAAAACCAAAGGAGAGAGGTGGTTAAGAGTTAAGGCCCCAGAGACAGACAGACCTGAGGTAGATTCCTGATCGCTGGCCAGCCCTACCATTTATCAGCTGAGTGACCTTGGACGAGTAACCTTTGTGAGCCTCAATTTTCTTCTCTAGAAAAAATGGGAGTGTGAATAGTGCCCGTCTCATGGGGGTGCTTGTAAGATAATACATGATGTATACATAAAGAGGCTGGCATGGTTCCTGGTATATATAAATTAAATGCTAAACAAATCATAACTAGTATTGTTAGCAGTGGAGCAGGAAACATAAGGGTCAATAGAGCAATTTGCTCAGATCAATGTCTTCATTATCAGCTGAAGCCAAACCTGGCATGGGGTTTTCCCTGGGACTATACCCTCCCCCTGCAAGAGACAAGAAAATAGTCTTTCTTTCCCCCTTTTCCGCAAAGTTCTGCCGGATAAATCAGTGTCTGGTTTGAGGAGCAAGAAAGAAAAGCACTTATCAATACGTCTGATATTGGTAAAGCACTTTCTGCATTTCCAAAGCATGTTTATATCTTTTTTTCTCACTTTACCCTGACAAAACCCTAAGCTTTAAATAAGCAAAGTCTTCTTCGCCTCATTTTGAAAAGAAGGAAACAAGCCCAGGGAGGTTAAGTGGCTTACCTAAGGTCACACAGCAACTTAATAGCAGGGCTCTGGTTAGTTTTCTGAAATGTTCTTTCCAAGATACCGCATGACAACCTGCGTTCACTTTCTTGGTTTTACACCTTTTCATAAATATGAAACCAGAGGACTCTGGCTGACTCCTCTGGTTTTTTTAAAATACTCTAATGCCATCACTGGAAAAAATAAGTCTATGCATGCATTTTTGGCTATTGTGAATTATTAATGACAATCTCTTTAGTGTGTCAATTCCATTCCTTTGTTCAAAACATTCCTTTTGGCATTGGCAACAGCACTGAAATAAATAGTTTATTTGCCAATAACATAGCTTGTTAAATTTTAATCAAATAGAGTATTGTAAGCACATCGTTACTGGGATACACCCCTTGGGAATGAGAGACATCACTTTAGAAATGAATTAATAATGGAGCCTTTCGAAGCCAAAATGAAATGGCCAATGGAGCCTTGATGTGAATTATCCCTATTTGAGTTGTAAAGCAATGGAGTTGGTCTCACGCTACTCCCATTAAAATTTCCTTGTTAATTATTTTCGGAAGATAATAGGAAAAACCCAACGTGGGGGGCACTGCTTTGCTTATTTTCTTTTGAAAAGCATGAGCTCTTCTTATGGTGTTTCAAGCACGTCATCCAATATCCTTGCATGTTAAATCCTGGGGATCTGATGTTGTGGCTTTAGGGATGGAGACGGGAGCCCAGACCCATGGCTTCCATTAATTTCTCTCTCTCTCTTTCTCCTCTCTCCTCTTCATGCTCAAGAGAACATGATATCATATTTTGTGAGTGAAGATGCTCTTTACTCATCACCAGGAGGATGGAAGTATTGAGTTGTTTCTGTTCGTGGAAAGGGATTTAGCCATAATCCCTTTTGCTCTTACTCACATATCCCCCTTATGGACCAATGGCTAGCACTTGGGAAATGGTTATATGGTAGTTACTAGGGCTGTTAATTGATTTCCAAATTCTTCATTCACGCACACAGTAGGATTGCACTTGCCCTCCCCCTTAAATTTAGGCACATGCCATGACTTGCTTTGACTGATGAAGTGTGAAAGGAATTGATGTAACTTCTGGATAGAAACCTTTAAAGGCAAGTGTGAAGTTTACTATTTTCCCTTTCCCTCTGCCCTAGTAACATAGACTTTCCAAACGGTAGAAGTTCATTCAGCCTGGGCTCTTGAGAGCGGACACCACGGAGCAGGGATTCCTGCCAACCCGTGACGAACGTGTAGTGTGAGCACGAAAAGAAACCTTTGTTGTTTTAAGTCTCTGATGTTTGGGGGTTGGTTGCTACTTCAGCACAACCAAGCCCATCCTTACTGACAGATGCAGGATAAATAATGCATATGTTACCATGGGAGCCACACGCAATGATGACCATGAGATCAAATCCGGGACTTCTAGCTCTTTGGGGGGAAAGAGAATGTGGCTTGTTCATCTCTGAACATCCATTGCCTAGCAGAGTGCCAACTATTAGTGGTTACTAGCAGCGTTTTCTGGAGTAATGATTTAGAAACATGGCAGCATAATCTCTGGACTCTCTTCAAGGCTAAGATGATGATGATGATGACAGTGGTGGCAACCACCTTATTGATGATACCAGCACCTACTGAAGGCTTCCTATGTGCCTAGCTCTATGCTAAATAAGCTGACAGGCAACGTATTATTCAGTCCTTGCAGTAACCCCTTAAGTTAAACGTTAATGTTGTCTCCATTTTGCATATGAGAAAGCAGTGCCAAGAAGAAGGTAAGGCAGTTGACCAGGGCCATTAACAAGTGGCAGCACCAGGATTCAAACCCAGATCCATCTATTCCAGAGATCCTCAATGAAGGTGGGAGACTTTGCCTGTGACAATGTCTGGAGACACTTTTGGTTGTCACAACTGGGGAAGTACAACAGGCATTTAGTGGACAGAAGCCAGGAAGGCTGCAAACATCCTACAATGCACAGGGAGGTTCCCCAAAGAATTATCCAGCCTAAAACGCCAATAGTGCCAAGAAACCTCGATATATTCTTATGATGCTCTTAACCACTAAATTACACTGTCTCTACTTCTATCTCTTCAGAAATCAGGGAGACCAAAGCTTCAAGATTCCCATTTCAGCTTCCTGGAAGACTTATTGGAAATAAATACATGTGTTTCTGACTTGATCACATTACAAAATATAGATTTATATACAAATTTTCAGGAGCACACATTTCCCATTAAGTGAGACATGCCTGGAAAGTTATGTAACTAGTAGGTTCAATAGGTAAGGATGGCTGGAATTACAGACAGGTAGTGGTTCACGGTTGAATTCACCACACACGTAAGTCCTTTAATCAGCGCCCGCTGTCCTTGGTGCTGAACCACTGTCAGGCTCTCACAGACATGAATCAGCAGAGCCCCTGGGTTTGAGCGGAAGTTCTGCCCACGCGCCCAAGTGCTCACACAGGGCTACACCTTTTTCCTTTTCTAGCCTCCCCATTTCAAGGACATTCTGCTCCCACCTTTGGAACAAATTAATTAGCATGCGGGAAACTGCTATTTCTGAGTCCATCTTGAAGAATTTTCGGTCTGGGGCTTGACAAGGTGGCGATTGTTTTCCTTCCATTATTCATTCCTTCAACCTTTAAGGACTTTTCTGCCACTGAGTACACAGCGCTGCCACAGAGGCTGATGTGTGCGTACACACACATACACACACACACACACACACACACACACACTCCACGTTAAGAGGTGCTGGGAGGGAACAGGCATGCTCAGATGAAATAGGGTTTCTGAAAGGATGAAGTTGGGGAGTGAATGATAGAATACAGGGCTTCATTATCAGAGAAAACTAGCCAGTGACCAGCATTTGGTTGCCAGGTGAGGATTATGTTCCTTCCTCCCATCTTAGACTATGGGCCTTATAAGGTTGATAAAATGTCTGATAAGAGTAGGAGTGAGCTGATCTCATCCTAGAAGCCTGTCTTTGGAAGTCATTATATCCTTCATGAAGCTGGAAGACCTGGAATGTCAGATGTGGAGGATCCAGTATAGGGGAGTCATTTTCTGAGGCTTAGGACGGGATGGAAAGTTGAGTGTTAGGGAGCTGAAGTCCTTTTATGCTCCTTTGGAACATTCTCTCTCTCTCTTTTTTTTAATATTTATTTATTTGGCTGCGCCAGGTCTTAGTTGTGGCATGCGGGATCTTTTTTTTTTTTTTTTTTAGTTGCGGCATGCAGAATCTTTTTAGTTGCAGCATGTGGGCTCTTAGCTGCGGCATGCAGGGTCTAGCTCCCCAACCAGGGATCGAACCCGGGCCCCCTGCCCCTGCACTGGGAGCGTGGAGTCTTAACCACTGGACCACCAGGGAAGGGGCTGGACCATTCTTGGGAGGGACTCATGTCAAAGAAGTTACAGACGATGCATGGAGGAAGTTGACTAAGTCCCAATCAGCTAACTCAGACCTCACTTTCTTAGTCTCTGCTGAAACGTAGTCTCTGCTGAAACGCCTTAGGGCCTGGGATATTCTGCCTTGTGTAGGTTCCAAAAAATACGAGGACTGATTCTGCTATTTGTGTGTGTGTGTGTCCCAAACTCAGATAAAACTGCAGAACATTCACAGAGGTCTGACCCCTGTGAAGAACATTTGAGGCACAGAAAAATCCTCAGGGACTTTGGATAAATGAATAAGAGTGTATATGAGTGTCCACGTATGTGCACGCACACACATGTAGTTATCTATGTCATGTAGAATGTGGGAATGTGTGCATGGGTACATGTGAAAATGTCCATGAGTGTTTAACAGTGTGGGATGGGAGTGTCATATTCAACAGCAATTCCTCCTTTGGATCCATGGTTCTCCTGGGCAGTTTTTTTACTTTGCTTTTGCTGTTCTGTCCATCTGTCCACGGAGGTGGTTAATTCCAGGGGAAAGGGGTTTCTGCATCGTGGACTGATATGTGACATGTTCTCAGGTCCCAATCATCTCAGATTCTGTTTTGTTCTCCTTTGATACCACTATACTCATGGAATCTCAAAGCTGAAAGACCTTCCAATCACTTCAATTTGTAGGTGGAGAAGCTGAGGTCCAGAAAAGTAAGTCAAATCTATACAAATTCACATAGAAGTCAGGGTCAGTGCCTGGACCGAGTCCACCATAGGGGTCCTTCCACTCTCCTACTCATGTTTCCTCAGCACCAGGGGACTGGATTGGCGTCAAGCAGAGAACTGACTTGTAAGCCAGTCAGCTCAAATCTCCATCTGATCGCCAGCATGAAGGGACCCTGCACCCTCTCTCCTTTCCCCAGAGATGCTGGACACTTCTGTCTTAGAATCTGGCCTGCTCTGGGCTACCAGGATCGGACCTGGTAGTGGGCAAAGAGTTCCTGAGAGAAAGATCCAGAGGAGAGGTCAAGAACCAGGTTGGCATTGACATGAGACACATGGAAGATGTGGCTCCGCATTGCCTTTAAGATAAGACATGCCCCTGTGATTCGCAGGAGGGTCCAAGCCCTTCCTATACCTTCTCAGCTCCCTCTCTTTCAACTCCCAACTTGCACCCACACTCTAGCCAGGGTGGCATTTCCCAAGAGGGCAAGGCTCGTTCTCACCTCAGTCTTTCCACATATTGGGAACAACTTCCACGACTCCTCTCCTCTTTCCTGGCCAACTTTTGCTTGTATCTAGAGTTTTGTCCCAATCATTACTTCCTATGGAAGCTTTCCACGGCTCCCCAAGTCCTTGATATGTGTTCCTCTCTGTGGCCCTATCACCCAGGGAGAGAAAAACGGGGACGTTCTTATCTGGTATCTGTGTCTGGTTGGCTCAGCCTTGTAGCCCCAGAGTTTTACTCAGTGCCTGTCAGAGTAAAAAAATGAATAAATGAATGAATGAATGATGAACAAATAAACAAACAAACATGCTTCTGAGTCCCTTCAACAGAGTTGGCAAGGGACTGAGTATGAAGTAGAAGCCCTGGGGAGTGTGTAGAGAAGGGGACACTTAACTGGTAGAGTCAATGTTTCTTAAGCCAAGACCCACACAGAAGTGATTTCAGGGCTGAGGACTACCCCATAGGCTCTGAAATGCTGTCTGTTGTTCACAGGTCTTGTGCTTGCTGGACATGCAGGAGGGCCGGGCGGAGGTGTCTCCAGCTAAGTAGCTGCAACCTAGGGAGACGTAATTGTAGGATTTGAAGGCAACTTTTCCATGTGTGGCTCTGCTCAGGGGAAAAAGTGATCACAGGCCTCCCAACTGGAGAGCCTGCCAAGTATCAGACAGCTGCAGGTGGGGTGGATTATACTGAATTTGGCTGCCATGGGCAGGGCCAACCTTAGACAGAATGTGAGGGTGTTAAGGGCACAAAGTCTCTGGAAAAAAAAAGATGGGAGAGAGGAAGGGAAAGGCAGAGGAAGGGGGCTGCAGGGTGTGCTCCAGGAGAGAGTAGCTGGCTGGTCTCCAACTCTAGGGAGCATCAGGAGAGGTAGGGAGAGAAGAGAGATTTCTGACAGCAACTTATATTTCTGAGGAATGCTTGTGTCATTATTTCTGGAAATTTATATTATGATGGACCCTCCTCCATAGAAGAGCTATAGAAGGGGCGAGATAACCAACGGGTAATGAACTTGGGTTTTTAACTCAAGCTGCCTATATTCTAATTCTAGCGTTTCCACCTATGGGCTGATAACCTGAGGAAGTTAGTTAATCTTTTAAGTCTCCGCCTACCCCTCTCTAAAATGGGCACAACTCCTGTACCAGTCTCAGGGAGTATCTATTTCATTGTTATGAGGGTTAAAAATGAGATAGTTCACATAAGGCACTTAATACAGTATTTGGGACACAACATGGGCTTGATAAAGATTAACTAGTGTTATTCGTGTCTTGTGTTATTATTTACCTAAGTATTCCTAATGCCCCCACCCCCAAATGTCTGGCACATAGTAGATCTCAAGAAAATATGGCACAAATAAATGAATGGATGGATAAATGAATGGAGTAAATCAACAAAATATTTTTTATGTACTCAGTGTTTGCTATGAGGCAATTTTATATATGCCTTGCGTCTGGTGTTCCCTCTGCCTGGAACACCCTTCCTCGTCTTCTTTCCTGGTGACTGCCTATCTGCTAATCAAGATTCAGCCCAGAGAGCCTATTTTCCAGAAAGAGGCCTTCCTGGCATCACTTGCCGGGGGGTGGGGAGGGGTGCCGGGAGAATCATGGTTGTATCTCTGTTCTAAAAGCGGCTGTGAGTAGAAAGAACCCTAGACCTTTTCGTTTCTGTTCTGTTTCTAGCCTTATGAGTGACCTTGGAAAATCCCTTGATACCTTTTTAAATTGAAATATAGTTGATTTACAATATTGTGTTAGTTTCAGGTATATAGTATAGTGATTCAGTATTTTTTGCAGATTATATTTGTGCTTCTATCTTGTCATTTGTTGAATGAGGATGATGGTGTTTACCATATAATGTTGTTTTCAACATGTCTTTCCTTCAAAAATATTGAGCTCCTCTTATGAATCAGTCACTCTTCTGGGCTCTGGAGAAATCTCAGTGAAAAAGACAGGCAAGATCTCTACTATAATGGAGCTCATAATTTAGCATAGAAGACAGACATTAAAGAAATGTGTTATGAAAAAAATATGTATATGATTATAATTTGTGATATGTGCAACAAAGGAAAGGAGGGAGTGGGAGAGACTAGGAAAGACTTGCTTGAAATCTGAATGGCAAGAAGGAAATAACCATTCAAAGGAGAGTTGAGTAAGGGCATCCCAGGCAGCGTGAGCAGCATGTGCAAAGGTCCTGAGGCAGAAGAGAGAGCTTGGGGTGGGGGTGGGGGGTTGAAGAACTGCAAAGAGGTGGAAAGGACATGAGGAAAATGGGACAGGGGAGGAGAGGAGTACCATAAGGTCAGAAAGGTGGGCACAGAAACCAGGTCTGCCAGAGCCTTGCAGGCCACAGCAAGGAGATTATAAGTGAGACAAGGGATGTCAGCTCTCCTAATAAAAGGTAAAGCTGTATGCAATGTCACATAAGACCCTGGCTATGGACCTGTAACTAGCCCTTTGGTTTCTCCATTGGCAAAGTGAGAGAACATCATCTGTCCTGCCACACGCCTCCGCCCCCCACTCCCCAGGTTTACTGATGGGCGTGACATCTCCTTGTAAGTGACATCTCTACATGACAGCGTACTGCACCTAAGCCTTACTGTGGCTGCACCAGGCACCGTGGCCCTGGTTATGCCAGCCCTTAGACAAGGCTGAGCTATTATCAAAGGGGAGGAAGCATCCTGCAGACTGTTTTGGAACCATGATGTATGTGGCTATTCTGGGCCTGGTGGGAGGGAGGCTTGAGGGGGGCCGGCCGGAAGAGCAGAGTTATTTCAGGGCACTGCAGCAGGCAGTTTGCAGCCTGCATGTACAGAGCAAACCTGGAGAGACCGGAGGGGCCAGAGACCCTGAACTGCCGAAAGCTAAAGGATGTCCTTAGACGGACCCAGAAGACACGTGCTTCTTTTGTCAGGCAGCATGGCAGGGGTCCTGGAGGAGGACAGGGCTGGGACCAATGCCTGCTGTGGGACCTTCGGCAGGTGCCCACTAGGTGCCCGGCATGCTGCCAAGTCCTCTACATGCCTCAGCTCATCGTGTCCTCCCAGCAACCTTATGGTGTAGCCTCTGGGTTGTTCCCATCTTACAGATGAGGAAACTGAAGGTCAGAGGGGTTAAGTGGCTTGCCACGGTCCTGGTGCTATTAGAGGGAGAATCAGGATTTGCACTCAGCTCTCCAGATCCCAAACTGCCCTATGCTATTCTCCCTGCCTCTTATTACCCACGACAGAACAGGGTTGTCAGGGCAACTAAATGAGACGGTACCTGTAAAACACTCAGCACAGCTTTTGCCATGCAGTATCTGACACATGGACGTCTTGGTAAGATATCATCTGATTTCGCCTGCACTCTTTGAAACTGCTCATTCGAAAGTATGTACCAAACGTGAGGCGCTTTATTCTTGTGGTGAGACAAAGGCAGGTCTTAAAAATCCAGATCCAGCAGGGACTGGCTAAACTGGGATTCTGAGGGGGGTACTAGCCATTGGGGAAAAAAACCTAAAGTGTGTGTGTGTGTGTGTGTGTGTGTGTGTGTGTGTGTGTGTGTGTGTATTTTAATAGAATCCATGGAGGGATAAAAAGCTGCAACGTTAATTACATATATAAATAGCACTATTGAATGTGGTCTTTAAAAGAGTCTTGCAAAGTGTAATGGCAAGAAGTTACTGTTCATGGAACAGCTAAAGACATGGAGACACAATAGCGTTTATGGGGTTGTCCAAAGTCACAGAGCAAACCAGTGGGAGAGAAGTGATGGAACCCCAGTCTGATCCTTTCTGGTGCAGGTCTCTAACCCATGAATATTCTCAATGAAGACTGTAAATAAGATTTCATAGTTTTCCCTGCTGAGCATCTATTCTCTGCTATTATAATATGAGCAGTGGATTCTTCTTGAGGGACCATCCCCTTCTCTACTCCCAGTCCATCTGATTCAGGCAAAGGTAACTTCACCCCATCTCCACGATGAGCTCATGATCCAGTCCTGGCCAATCACAGCATCACATGCCCCTGACCACAGTGACAGGCTCATAAATGGGCACCTAACCAAACCAGGCCAACTGAGCTACTGAGACTCAAATCTGGGGCTTCTACTGAAACCACTGGGAAGGGACCCGCCATCCTAGAGGTTGCTAAAAAGGATATGATGAAAGCTCCTGGTAGGCCAAACTATACCCCCAACAGGAGAGGATGCCTAAGAAATAAATAGGGGACGACACTATTTAAGATCCTGGATGCAGCTAGACCTGAAGCTATTTACCTTTCAGTTATGAGAACCAACACATCCTCTTTATTACTGGGGCGACCTTGGTATGGCTTACGTCCCTGTAACCAGAGGACTCCCAGCTAATGCAATCACGGTCATCATCAACAAAAAACTTTACTGTAGGTCTACAAAACGTAGGAGCTTCTGGTACCCATGAGAGTGGTTAAGAGCATGCATACTAGAGTCAGGCTCCTGGATTGGAGGACTGCCTCTGACATTTTCTAGTTGTGTGACTTTTGGTAAATTACTCTACCTCCCTGTGCCTCAACTGTAAAGTGGGAAGATAATATCCCCTACTTGGCTGAATCATTAAATGAGATAATATGTGACTAAGGCTTAGAAGAGTGCCTGGCACACAGTAAATACTCAATAAATGTTACTACTGGAATGTGGATCAGAAAGAAATTGTTTTACCCCAAACCTGGGACCCTCAGAGGCACCATGTGTACAAATCGATTTGATGGTCACAAAATAAACACAGTGAGAGCTGTCACTTTTTGAGTCCCTACTAGGTGCTTTATATGATTATTTTACATCAACCATATAAGACAGGTAATTTACTATCCCCACTTAACTGACTACAAAGCTGAAACTCGCAGAGTCAAAACCCTTACTCAAGACAACACAGCTAATACGGAATGGAGCTGTCACTTAACCCAGACTTGCTTTCTCCAAAGCCACGTCTCCCTCAAAACATGTTTCCTAAACCTCAGCTGTTCACACAAGACCAATCATGATTGTTGACCATTTATCCCTGTGCTTTTTATAGTTGCTTAATATTATTGAAATTGACTTATTTTTTCAATACATTTAGTTAAAAAAGAAACCTAACCTCACAACTGTAAATGGAAAATGAGTATCCTGCTCAGAAACAGAAGACAGCCTTAAAAATAGGTAGGATGAAAACAAAGAACATTATTAAATTCTAGCCATATTACTGCTATCTGCTTTGAGCTCTGAGCCTGACACCGGCTCCCTCTTTTGTTAAGAAAAGAAGATTAGCAAGTGTTGAGAGGTGTTAAAAACATAGCAGTTGCAAACTTAGACAACACTTTGACAATCAGAAGGATAGAAAGTGACTTGAAAGGGCAATCACTTTCTCACTATGTTATTACATGTTATTTCACGCTGTGTCCATGGGGCCACCTAAAATACCTCAGACAAATAATAATATGGGTCCAAAACTCTGGAAAACACAGCACCTCAAATTCCAATTTACCTGTCCTCTATGGACCCTCTCTGTCTATACTCCACTGCGTTCTTTCTCTCTCTCTCTCTCAACCCTTGAGCATCTTAAGTTATCAAAAAGTCTTCAATTCACAAGATTCTTTCCTCGGGTAAGTCTTGGAAGCACTATATTGCACGCTGACATATACACCCACCCAATTACACCCACCTGACAGATACATATGGTCCTTATCAGCTGAAATTCACTGCCCTGCCCCTCTATTTTGGATGAGCCAGCATCCATCCACCCACTGCTACACGGGGATCCATCTACATTCACACAACAAGAACAGCCACTGTTGCCACAGTGATATATTCGAAACAAGGCAGGTGATATAATTCTCCTTGGGTATGTGGCATCAAAGAGATGATTGGGGCACACTGTTTCTGATTCAGACTCCTGGGGAGAAAGACTTCACACTGAATCGAATATACTACCAAGAGTCAGAAAGAGGAAAATGATAAATAAATGCCTACCAAGCTCTGAAAGGTACACTCTAGCTGTGTGGCCTTGGGTAAGTCATTTAGCCCAGATCCAAATTACAGCAAATGACTCCAAGCACCAGGACTTGCCCATGGTCAGATAGTGACAGAAGTACAGACAGACCCAAGGGACAAAGGGATTGTAGGATATTCCGTTCTGTGCCTGAATGTGCTACAAAGCAGCATTTACCAAAATGTGTTACAGTGAACACTGGTGCTCCATGAATAGTTGCTGTTTCCGCTAAAATGGTGTGGGGATGGGACTGTCTACTCAAACGGAACTGAGAAACTCCAGGTTAAACAAAAACGACCAGGTTTTGTTGCCACAGGACTTATCACAGCTTTAATGTGTTAAGTGCAATGTGGAAGCCCAGGAAGGGAACGTGTGATGCAGCCTTTCTCAAAAATCTGTGGCCACAGAACCTTTTTTCTAACATCTTTATTGGAGTATAATTGCTTTCCCGTGGTGTGTTAGCTTCTGCTTTACAACAAAGTGAATCAGCTATACGTATACATATATCCCCATATCTCCTCCCTCTTGTGTCTCCCTCCCACCCTCCCTAACCCACCCCTCTAGGTGTCACAAAGCACCGAGCTGATCTCCCTGTGCTCTGCGGCTGCTTCCCACTAGCTATCTGTTTTACGTTTGGTAGTGTATATATGTCCATGCCACTCTCTCACTTCGTCCCAGCTCACCCTTCCCCCTCCCCGTGCCCTCAAGTCCATTCTCTACGTCTGGTCTGCGTCGTTATTCTTGTCCTGTACCTAGAGAAACTCTGTTTTACGGTCTAGTGGCTAACAGTCCGTGGAATACTTTGGGAGACACAGCTCCACGGAGTGTTCTCAGTCAGAACACCTTCCATGAGGGGAAACTCACTCCTTTCAGAAAAATTCTGATGGTTAGAAAATTCTTCCATCTGAACCAAGAAAAAAAACTTAATTGAGAAAGAACAGCCTCCCTGTAACTTGCACCCTTGAGTTCCATTTCTGCTCCCTTTTGAGACACCTAACATTTCTAAGCCTTGCTCTTTTTTCCTATAAACTGGGAGTGATTCTAGCCCTAATTAAATCCCAGAATTGGAAGAATTACACAGGATAACTCAACTTTTTTAGACTGTCGAGCATTGTAGATATGTGAGCCATCGTGTATAAAGCAGAATCACAAATTGCTCCAGGCAGAAATGCTTAGGCCTAGCCCTCGTGGAGACAAATCCAGAACAGGGTTTCCCACCCTCGGTACTATTGTTTTGGGGAAACATCCTGTGCACTGTAGGACGCTGAGTAGCACCCCTGGCTTCTATCCACTAGATACCAGCAGCAACTCCCCAGTTGTAACAACCAAAATCATCTCCAAACATTGCTGAATGCCCCTTGGGGGATAAAAGTGATCCTGGTTGAAAACCACTGCTCTAGATCAGCAAGCTTTCTGTGGTGATGGAGACACTCTGTAGCTGGTATCTGTACTGTCCAATACGGTTGCCACTAATACACATGGCTATTGAACACGTGAAATGTGGCTAGTGTGACTGAGGAAATGGATTTTTAATTCTAATAATAAATTTAATATTAAATCAATAATACATTTAATAATAAAATTTCATATTATTTTTTAATTTAAATATATGTAGCTACAGGTGGTGAGCGGCTACCATCTTGAACAATACAATTCTAGATAATGTAATCTGAGGTCCATCTATTATGCCAAAAATATTTGTTGAGCACCTACTATGTGCCAACCACAATGCCCCTTACTTGATCTATACTGAAAAATGGCAATATGACTCCTGGTCTCACCCAACTGGGAGATACCTTCAAGTAAGCCACTATAAAAGACAGTGTGTGCTTTGGGCTTGCATGCCGAAGGACATCTCCTCTACAAGCCTGTCCCTCGGCCTGAAACCCTACCACATGCAGTCCATTGAGTTGCAAGGTCTCCAAAAGACACATATGTTATCTCAAGAGGAAAACTGATTAACACCCACTGATGTGTCATGATGGGCTTATTTGTGTGATTAGCTACACTGAACAGATCCCTAAGAGCTCTTTGAAAGCAGAGCCCTGTCTTGCTCATCACCGTCATCACCAGATGACAGTGGCACAGTGCCTGGCACAAGTGGGTGATCAGCAAATACTTCCCCAAAGGATCCCCAGAACAGATCCACAGCAGCCTGTTAAAGACAGTGATGGTTCTGAAAACCACGCCATGTCTGACTGAACCACCTGACTGAACTTGATCAGGACAGTATCCCAGTACCTGGCACCAAGTATGTGCTTAATAAATATTTGTTGACCAAAGAGTTGGGGGGAAAGGCATGTTGAGAAAAGCTCAAAGCCTGTGTCAGACCCGGAGAGGTGACGTTCAGATATGAAGAGTGTGTGACTGGTATACAAAAGAGAGACCCCACCTGGGGTATAAGAAGAAGAAGAATTTATTATTACTTCTACTGTTACTGCTTGTTATGGGCTGAACTGTGTCCCCCACACCCAATTCATATGCTAACATCCTAACTCATGGTACCTCAGAATGTGACTGTATTTGGAGACAAGGCCTTTAAAGAGGTGATTCAGGTAAAATGAGGTCATATGGGTGGGTCCTCATCCAATATGACTGTTTTCCTTATAAGAAGAGTTTAGGACACGGACAACATACAGACTGAGGGACGGCCATTGGAGGACACAGCAAGAAGGTGGCTGTCTGCAAGCCAAGGAGAGAGGCCTCAGAAGAAACCAAACTTGCCAACACCTTGATCTTGGACTTCTAGGCTCAGAACTGGGAGGAAATAAATTTGTGTTATTTAAGCTGCCTGGTCTGTGGTCTTTTGTTATAGCAGCTGGAGCTGACTAATACATTACCGATCATTTAAAACACATCAGCCTCGGCGAAGATCACCTTCCTCCCCACAGATACACCAGAAATACATCTACGCGTGGAACAACTCCTACGGAGCACCTACTGAATGCTGGCAGAAGACCTCAGACCTCCCCAAAGGCAAGGAACCCCCCACGTACCTGGTTAGGGCAAAAGAAAAAACTAAACAGAGACAAAAGGATAGGGACGGGTCCTGCACCAGCGGGAGAGAGCTGTGAAGGAGGAAAAGTGTCCACACACTAGGAAGCCCCTTCGCGGGTGGAGACTTCGGGAGGCGGAGTGGGGGAGCTTGGGAGCCGCGGAGGAGAGCACAGCAACAGGGGTGCGGAGGGCAAAGCGGACAGATTCCAGCGCAGAGGATCGGGCCGACCGGCACTCACCAGCCGAGAGGCTTGTCTGCTCGCCCGCCGGGGCGGGCGGGACTGGGAGCTGAGGCTCCGGCTTTTGTCGGAGCGCCGGGAGAGGACTGAGGTTGGCGTCGTGAACACAGCCTGCAGGGCGTTGGTGCGCCGCGGCTGGCCGGGAGAGAGTCCGGGGAAAAGTCTGGACCTGCCGAAGAGGCAAGAGACTTTTACGTCCCTCTTTGTTTCCTGGTGCACGAGGAGAGGGGATTGAGAACGCTGCTTGAGGGGGCTCCAGGGACGGGCGCGAGCCGCGGCTGGGAGTGCGGAGCCCAGAGACGGACATGGGACGCTAGGGCCGCTGCTGCCGCCGCCGGGAGGCCTGTGTGCGAACACAGGTCACTGGCCACGCGCCCTTCCGGGGAGCCTGTGCGGCCCGCCACTGCCAGGGTCCCGGGATCCAGGGACAACTCCCCCGGGAGAACGCACGGCGCGCCTCAGGCTGCAACGTCACGGCGGCCTCTGCCGCTGCAGGCCCGCCCCACACTCCGTGACCCTCCCTACCCCCCGGCCTGAGTGAGCCAGAGCCTCCGAATCAGCGGCTCCTTTAACCCCGTCCTGTCTGAGCAAAGAACAGACGCCCTCCGGCGACCTACACGCACAGGCGGGGCCAAATCCAAAGCTGAGCCCCTGGGAGCTGTGAGAACAAAGAAGAGAAAGGGAAATCTCTCCCAGCAGCCTCAGAAGCAGCGGATTAAAGCTCCACAATCAACTTGATATACCCTGCATCTGTGGAATACCTGAATAGTCAACGAATCATCCCAAATTAAGGAGCCGTGTGGATGAAAGGCTCTTGGTGCTGCAGCCAGGAGTCAGTGCTGTGCCTCTGAGGTGGGAGAGCCAACTTCAGGACACTGGTCCACAAGAGGCCTCCCAGCTGCACATAATATCAAACAGCAAAAATCTCCGAGAGATCTCCATCTCAACGCCAGCACCCAGCTTCACTCAACGACCAGCAAGCTACAGTGCTGGACATCCTATGCCAAACAACTAGCAAGACAGGAACACAACCCCACCCATTAGCAGAGAGGCTGCCCAAAATCATAATAAGTCTACAGACACCCCAAAACACACCACCAGACGTGGACCAGCCCACCAGAAAGACAAGATCCAGCCTCATCCACCAGAACACAGGCACTAGTACCCTCCACCAGGAAGCCGACACAACCCACTGAACCAACCTTAGCCACTGGGGACAGACACAAAAAACAACAGGAACTACGAACCTTCAGCCTGCAAAAAAGGAGACCACAAACACAGTAAGATAAGCAAAATGAAAAGACAGAAAAACACACAGCAGATGAAGGAGCAAGATAAAAACCCACCAGACCTAACAAATGAAGAGGAAATAGGCAGTCTACCAGAAAAAGAATTCAGAATAATGATAGTAAGGTTGATCCGAAATCTTGGAGATAGAATGGACAATAGAATGGACAAAATGCAAGAATCAGTTAACAAGGACCTAGAAGAACTAAAGATGAAACAAGCAACAATGAACAACACAATAAATGAAATTAAAAGTACTCTAGATGGGATCAATAGCAGAATAACTGAGGCAGAAGAACGGATAAGTGACCTGGAAGATAAAATAGTGGAAATAACTACTGCAGAGCAGAATAAAGAAAAAAGAATGAAAAGAACTGAGGACAGTCTCAGAGACCTCTGGGACAACATTAAACGCACCAACATTCGAATTATAGGGGTTCCAGAAGAAGAAGAGAAAAAGAAAGGGACTGAGAAAATATTTGAAGAGATTATAGTTGAAAACTTCCCTAATATGGGAAAGGAAATAGTTAATCAAGTCCAGGAAGCACAGAGAGTCCCATACAGGATAAATCCAAGGAGAAATACGCCAAGACACATATTAATCAAACTGTCAAAAATTAAATACAAAGAAAGCATATTAAAAGCAGCAAGGGAAAAACAACAAATAACACACAAGGGAATCCCCATAAGGTTAACAGCTGATCTTTCAGCAGAAACTCTGCAAGCCAGAAGGGAGTGGCAGGACATATTGAAAGTGTTGAAGGAGAAAAACCTGCAACCAAGATTACTCTACCCAGCAAGGATCTCATTCAGATTTGATGGAGAAATTAAAACCTTTACAGACAAGCAAAAGCTGAGAGAGTTCAGCACCACCAAACCAGCTCTACAACAACTGCTAAAGGAACTTCTCTAGGCAAGAAACACAAAAGAAGGAAAAGACCTACAATAACAAACCCAAAACAATTAAGAAAATGGGAATGGGAACACACATATCGATAATTACCTTAAATGTAAATGGACTAAATGCTCCAACCAAAAGACACAGATTGGCTGAATGGATACAAAAACAAGACCCATATATTTGCTGTCTACAAGAGACCCACTTCAGACCTAGAGACACATACAGACTGAAAGTAAGGGGATGGAAAAAGGTATTTCATGCAAATGGAAACCAAAAGAAAGCTGGAGTAGCAATATACATATAATATATATATATATATATATATATATATATATATATATATGTAGTTTGCTTGAGTGCAGTGTTTTTTGTTTTCTGTACTGAATTCATTAGCATGGGTCGGTATAAAATTTAGCATAGGTCAATATGTAATTTGTAAACTAATAAGGTCTTAAAAGTGAGGAATTAAGTCTTTTAAATTTAATTATTTATTGTAAAGAGCAGAATAGCATACATAAACAGGTGCCTAAGGAAAACTTGTATTCTAATATGGAACTCTCATGAACACCTTTTTTTTTTTTTTCTTCTAACGGTATGATAGTAGGCCATTTGATTATTTTTATGGCTTTAACTTTACAACAATGAAATATTCGTAAATTTTAAAAAGTATTTTTCTTTATTTGATGCGGGTGGGATACTGGAGAAATGAAAGGTCAAACACCTATTGAGGAATCCATACTTGTCTATATATTGTGTACTTTTATTTCAAGAACTGATTTAAAATTCCTAAAAGGATGCTATAATAAGTTATTATGCCATTTTACAGACTGAATTAAGTGAATTTCAGGGAGGTATGAAACTTGCCTAAGGCTATCCAGCTACCAAGCGGTAGAAGTGAGAATTAAATCCAGGTATACCTATCAAAAAAAAAAAAAAAAAAAATACTATATATATGGAAAATAAAAAAAAAAAAAAAAAAAAAAGTGGTCATGAAGAACCTAGGGGCAAGACGGGAATAAAGACACAGACCTACTAGAGCATGGACTTGAGGATACAGGGAGGCGGAAGGGTAAGCTGGGAGAAAGTGAGAGAGTGGCATGGACATATATACACTACCAAATATAAAATAGATAGCTAGTGGGAAGCAGCCGCATAACACAGAGAGATCAGCTTGGTGCTTTGTGACCACCGAGAGGGGTGGGATAGGGAGGGTGGGAGGGAGGGAGACGCAAGAGGGAAGAGATATGGGGATATATGTATATGTATAACTGATTCACTTTGTTATAAAGCAGAAACTAACACATCATTGTAAAGCAATTATACTCCAATAAAGATGTTAAAAAAAAAAAAAAAAAAAAAAAAAAAAACACATCAGCCTCTGTCCTAACTGTTCCACATGCATTATCTCCTTAAATCCTTGCACTGGTCCCTGTAAGTCTGCAGGTCCCCTGCAGCCTGATCTGACTCCTTTCAATGGGAATCAGCCGTGTGATTCCTTTTTTCAAACCTGGGCTTCTCACCTCACTCGAGGTAAAAATCAAGGTCCTTATAATCACCAAAACTCATCATACAAATTGGCCCCCTGTTGACTCTCTAATCTCATTATTCTCTTCTTCTTTCAAACTTGCTGTACCCATGGCTGGCCAAGTGTATTCCTGCCTCAAAGCTTTTGCATTTGCATGTCTGCCTTCCCCCCAGATGTCACCTGGATTGTTCCCACACTTCCTTCAAATCTTTGCTCAAGTGTAACTTCATCAGTGAGGCTTGCCTTAAACACCAGATGTATCCATACAAGGTAACCAGGGACCCCTGCCCAATGCCAGCCTTTCCCTAACCCCCTTTCCCTGATTCATTTTTCTCCCCACCAAGTATACTGACTTGCATATCAATCTATGGCCTCTTTCCTTCCACTAAAACTTAGGCACCACGAGGGGAAAGACTTTCTTATGTTTACTGCTACATCTCTAACATCTAGAACAGTGCCGGGCAAATAGTAGGTACTCAGTAAATATTTCTTGAATGAATGAATGGGTCCTCACAACCTCTTTATGCAACAGATATTATTATGATGCCCATTTTACAGGTAAGGAATTGAGGCTCAGAGAAGTCAATTCCCCCATTCAAGGTCAAATAACAAGGAAGCTGCAGGTGGGATTTGAGCCCAGTTTTCTTTGCCTGCAGTTCCCATGCTCTTAAACACCAGGAGGCCTTTGGAGAACTCTACTGTGGGCAGAGAGTGAGAATAACCACATCAGCTCACAATCCATGCCTTTTCTTGCCGCTCTGTCTAGCTCCTTTAGCTCCATCACATGGGCTAGCTGAATAGGTCTTGGTAATTTGACTCTAGAGAGAAGAAGCAGCAAGGTAATGGCCAGTGGGAATCATCTCCTTCCATATGACGTCATGGATCCAGCCTTGATCTGGGACTGAGCTGGGGGCCCCAGACTCGGGTCTGGCTTTGCCACCCTCTCCAGGTGGGGATCTGGATCTGGGGCAAGCTCCGTCTGTTATTTCTGTTATTTCTCTAATCTCCAGCTTCCCCAACTGTAAAATGGGGGTTCTAACTCTTGCTTCACAGTACTGTGGTGAGGGTAACATACCAGAACATTGGAGAAAGGGAAACTTTGAACACTGCCAAGTGCTATGCACACGAGGCAGTATTCAAGCTGCTGAGTTCAAACATTTGTCTACGAATTGCGGGCATTTGTTGTATATTGGGGCAGATTGTATTGCTGTTCTCTGTTCTTCTTGCTTCCTGGTGTCCACTCCCTTTGTCATGTGACTTTGTAGTTCCTCCTACTAGGGGTAGGCTTACTTCTCCACCCCATTGGTGTTGGGATTGGCCATGTAACTTGCTTTGGCCAGTGGAGGGTGGGAGGAAGTGACTGTGTTCCAAGCTTAGGCCTTCAGGGGCATTGTGTGTTTCTGGTTGTCTCTCTTGTACTTCGACCATCATATGAGAATTTGTCCTGGGAAGCGGTCCAAGGAAATGAAGGCATATGAAGCAGATCTAAACCCAAGCCTGGCTAGACTCAACCTAAACAAGCTGACTCCCAGTCAACCTGCAGATGCATGAGTGAAAATAAATGATTAACGTTTTAAGGCATTGAGTCCTGGGGTGATTTGTTACACAGCACTGTTGTGGCAATAGGTGACTGACATACCTACTTGCTAAATGTCACATTAGGATATTACCCCATGAAATATGTGATAGGTTCAATAATTATCCCCACTTTAAAGATAAGAAAACTGAGAACAGATGGCTTCAGAGGTTTGCTCATGGTCTAGCAAGAAAATGGCATAACTAAGCCAAAAACCATGGAACTGTGTGAGTGCAGAATCCTCTCACTTTATACTCCAGGCTATGCTATTTCCTTCCACCTGTGAAATAGAAACCAAATTGTATCCAGATTATTTAGGCTAAAGAAATGCCATATTCTCATTGTCTGGATATTTCAAGAGAGATTGGATAACAGAGTTTAGGCACCATGCTGAAATTAAAAACAAACAAAAAAACCCAGTAACAACAGACCCCAAAGAGACCTGGGTTCTGATCCCAGTTTTTCCACAAACTGTGCGTTCTTGGTCAAGTTCTCTCCCTTCTCTGGGCCTTCACTGAACAAAGATGAGACTGGATTTGGAATCATTTATGAAAATAACTTAAGTCATTAGCTCTAGGATGTTTCACGGGTTGTCTCATTTAATCTGTCCAGTGATCTTTCCAGGTACTGATGACAACCAGAGACAAAGACAAGTTAAGTAACTTGCTAAAGGTCACACAGCTGGAATTCAGAGCCAGACCTCCAGACCTACCCCAGGGCTCCAGGGTCCCTTCCAGATCCAAGGTTCCCTGGATGAGCTTCAATGTGGATAGAAGCCAAGAGATCTCCTTTCCCTGGCTAAGGGGTCACACTTGTACTTTCCTCCTTCTCCCCCAGGGGTATAATGGGAATAAAGACAGGAACTCTGCTTCCCCCTCCCTCCGTCCAGGCTGGGCTGGGAGGAGATAAAGGGGTCCTGGAAACCAGCCCTGGGATAACTAATAGTGCCCAAATCAGGCCTCTTTTCCCCCTCGGTGGGTCACTGGGATTGTTAATCCTTTTCTTTATGAAAATAATTAGCCTCAATCAAGACAGGAGCTCTTCAGAATTACAACTCATTAGCTGTGTGTGCATTTTTCAGTTCTAAGAAAAGTCTTGCGGCACTGATGAAAATTACAGGTCCCTGGAATCAGCATTAGAGTAAACCCAGCCCGTGCTCCCCGCCAATTACCATCAACCACGTTGACTCGGCTTCTGTAATCACAGATGGAGACGGAGGGTGCGTCTGTGTGTGTGCTTGAGTGTGTCTATCTCTGCGTGAATGGGGTTGGGCTGCAGTGACAAAGGCCTGGGAGCTCCAAAGTCTGGATGGCAACACACTCAGCTCTTTCTCCTTCTCAAAAGGAGGCATTTGCATCAAAGATGAGGCTAAGGGTTAATTCAGAAGGAACAAGCTACAGGGTGCTGGCAGTGGGGATGGAGCGGGGTGGGAGATCTTCTCCTTGGGAAAGTGTGGCATGTGGGAAGATTCCTCGCCCAGGATTCTGGAGTTTGGGGACCTCTTGAGCCAGCAGGCAGGTCTGGGTTCAGATCCCAGCTCTGCACCAACTGCTTGTGACTATGGGTGTGTCTAGTTTTTGGTCCTCGGTCCCCACATGCATATAGCTGAGCCCAGTGACATTAATAATGAGAGCTAACCTTTATCTAACACCTACTATGGCTCAGACCCTGATATATTTCCTCTGTATCATCTCATCTGATATTTGTGAACAATCCAATGAGGTAGGAACTGGTGACATTCCCATTTCAAAGATGAAGAAACTGAGGCACAGCAAGGTATTTAACTGGCCCAAGTTCATAAATAGCAGAACTGGGATCTCCACCCAGGCATTCCAATTTACAGGGTTTATATCATAACCACAGCGCCATATTGAGTTTCTCAAACTCTAGCTAAGGAGAATCTTCCCAGCTCTCCTGGGCATCTCAGTGCCCTCTTTTTATTAATAATGAAAATCATAACATATCAAGCACTTAGTATGTGCCAGGCTTCTTCTAGATACTCCCCACATATTTTTATCTCTGTGGTGCCTCGCGGCAGCCTTATGGCACAAGGCAACGTTGATCTACATTTCGCAGAAAGTGCGGCTCAGAGAGGTGAAGGGTCTTGGCCAAGTCTGCAGGACTGAGTCTGGGTCCAGAGCCTGTGCTCACAGCCACCGCGACACTCTTTCCATGGTCTGTTGTGGGAGCTCCAGCCCTGATCCGGGAGGAGGGACAAGCAGCCTGGGAAACTTTGCCTCTGACTCTGTTCTCCTCCCTGGGCCCCCATCTCCCCATCTGTGAAAGGCTCTGGGTCTTTGCGGCTCTGAGATACTACCAGTATGCCTCCCCGGCCCCGATCTCCGATCTCCCCCTCATCTCCCGAGGTGGCCACAAGGAGCTGTTCAGCTGTGCTCCGACCCTTGTCATGCAGATGGAGCTAGCGCCAGTGACCTAGAAGCATTTCCTTTTCAGGAGACTGGAAAATAACCTGGAGCGTGGCAGGCCCTTGGGGCCACCCTAGTGTCAGGAGTCCAGAACATGTCCAGCCCATGGGCCCCCAGGGGTACCAGGAGATGTGCCCATGACACGGCTCTGAGTGCAGGGGTGGGTGCGGGTGTTTGCAGCTCATTCTTCCGCTAGACTTTTCTCTTCGCCCCCCTCGTCCTCTCTCTCTTATTCATTCATTCTCTTTGCCTCTCCTTGTCTGAGCATCTGTCCTCCGTCCCCTTCTGACTTCCTCGGTCTCCCAGGTCTCCCTGATCTCCCCTCTGCTGTGTTTATTTTTCCCCTCGTTTCTGCTCTCCCCTCAGTCTCTCCCCGCTCCTTGCTTTCCGTCCCACCTCTCTCTCACCCTTCCACCTCCAGCTTTCTTTCTGGTCCTTTAGCTATTTTCTCTCCGTCTCCTCTCTTTCCTCAGCTCTTACCTCTCTTCTCCCTCTCCTCTCTCCACCTCCCTCTCCTTTTTCCTTTCTCCCCCCGCCCCACTTTCCCTCTCCTCCCACATCCTCCCTCCGGATCCGCCGTCCTCTCCCTCCCTCTCTCATCCTACATCGCCCACCCCCCCACTCTAGGGCCTGCTGTTTGTTGCTGTCTGCAAAGGCTGGCAGTGTCATTGGTGGGCAGTGGATCACTCACATCAGAGGTTTGAATCAAATCAAACTGCAACTGAATTACACTAATAAACCAATTAAATGCCTTTCAAAAAGTAATTTCCGTAGCATCCCTCGCATTCGCGGCTGCAAATCCCGTTTCTCGTGCTGCCTTCTCTCGTTCCCGCCCCACCTCTCCCCTTCCTCCTCAGTCTTCTCTCTCGCTTTCTTCATCCTCAGACGCTTTCCCCTTCCCTCTCTCGCCAGCTCTGCCTGCTTCACCCAGCCACCCACCCGGCGCACAGCCTGCTTCCCCAACCTGGGATTCCGACTACATTCTAGGCAGTTGGTCAGACGAAAAGAGAGCTGAACCGGGAGTCAAGAGACTTGAGCTCTAGTTTTTGGTTTTGCCTCTCACTGACTATTCTGGGAAAGTCCTGGGATCTCTCTAAGCTCTTGTCACCTGCCCAATGAAGGCCCTGGACCAAGCTATTGCCAAGGTCATCCCTAGCTTCTGAAGTCTACAGTTTCGTGGCCAGTGCTGTTGAATGATGTCAATGATTCCTAGAGTTGAGGATCCTGAAGAGACCATCTGGTCCCACCTCCCTGCCTTGAAGCAAGATCCCTGGTGGGACCAAGGCAAGCTGAGCAGAGAGATCTCAGCTCGCTCTGGCGGCCGTTATTCACTCTCTCCTCTCACCGAGAATGCAGACCGCAAGCCAGAGCATCCAATCACCTCGGTCCCATTATTCCCATTTTGCAGATGGAAGTCTCAACACTACGTGATTCTCAGTCAAGAACCAAACGAGGCGTTGGTTGGGCTCCATTTGTACACATTGCACCTCAGATCCCCCTCAGTACACACAGGCATCTTACAAAAGCTGGAGTAAACAGGGATTTTGGTCTGGGGACAGACTTCACCCCATCCCTTTACTTTCCTGAGTGCCGCTCAGAAATGTCCGACACTATTGCTGGCACCTAAACCTACGAACACATTGGATTCAGCAGGGAGCAAGCAGAAAGCAGCTTTCCTCTTCTTCCCACTAGAAAAAACAGTGTCTTAAACGTTCATGGGCTCCGTGTCCCAGGGCTGTCTTCTGAAGTTGTATGGTTTGCTGTTTTATTCTTGAATTGAAATATCGTTGATATTATAGAAATTATGTAAAAACAGATTACATGAGTAAGACTAGGAAAGTACTTTCACAGCTACCATTTCACTGCATCTTTATAATATCTCTGTAAGATAGTCAGGGGACATTATCCTCACTTGACAGATGAGGAAACTGAAGTGTAGACACCTTAAGGGGCTCCAACAAAGTCACACAGATTTAGATTTTTGACTATAACCCAGATCACCTAATTAGACCTAGACAGAACTGGATTTGAACCCAAGCTCTGTACTTATTATCTCTTAGGCAAATGGTTTCACCTCTCTGTGTCTCAGTTTTCTCCTTTGAATGATGGAGGTTAAAATGAAATCCCCTCAAAGAATGAGGGTTATTATGACGATCAAATAAGCTAATATATGTAAGATGCTTAATATGATGCCTTGATCACAGTGAGCAAATCAGTAAAGAGCAGCCACTGTTACTATTGTTCTTACTGCTACTGATGTTGGGACAGGTGTCTTCCCCCGTCCTCACATTTATGCTTGCCCCTTAGGGGAGGTGGCTTCCCCCACTCTCTCTCCAGTCCTGTAAAATTATAAGGAGCATTTCTGGCCTCCTCTCCACTCCCAAATTCACTCCTTTCTGGGTGAAGGTTGTCAGTCCGATTGGTCAGAGTAGGGAAATAACTGGGTCATGCTTTACTGGGATGGGGGGTTCGCTGTGTACATAGACAATGCACGTGCTCTACAGGCTGTCTCTTCCCGCTGTGTCTGCGTGGGTGAGAAAAGCTCTCTCACACTCTCCAGCCACAGCTGAAAAGGTGGCTCTCAACGTCCAGCGCTTAGTTCAGGTGTCAAAGATGAATGTCTTCACCGAGCCTCAGGGCCAGGTCACCTTTTCTCCTGCAGCTTTCCCAAATTCAGCCCTGGCTGTTCACGTCAGTGCTCTGGTTTTCATGTGGTTATCTACCTGCCACACCGCTTATACGTCACATTGCTTGGATGGCCGACCATCTCGGTTTGCCTGGGACTGAGGGGAGTTCCCTGGTATAGAACTTTCAGGGCAAAGACTGGGAAAATCCTGAGCAGACTGGGACCACTTGGTCACCCTGAACACTGGTTCAAACTTTGAAGTGATGAGTGACATCCCAAGCCGCTTAAACAAGTAATAATAATTACAGTCATAGCAGTCATAAAACATGAAGACTATAGAACATTTGAAACATGTAAAAAAATTTGAAGTCACCCCTAATCTCACCACTCAGGGACTCCTCCAGCCAGGCCCACCAGGAGACACTCCCGGGTGCTCTCAAGGGCACACACTTTACCTTGGCCATAACACAACTGGGGCCTTCTTGGTGCTGGGCAGTGTGTCAGCGCTGACCACAGTGTCACCAATCTTGTTTTGTGGCCTTTTCTCCTGTGTTCCGAGGGGAGCGAACAGCAGAACGAGGAGTGTGTGTGGTGCTGGTTGGTGATGAGAATTGTTATCCTTTTGTGTTTGAGCCAAGTCCCGCCCCTGACCTCCTTAACTGCCTCAGCTTCCTGCTCTGTGCTCTTGGACTTGGAGTGCTGGGACAGAGGACGGAGGCGGATGAGACCTACTCTCTCTCAATCACTAGGGCTCGTTATCAAGAAAACAGCTGGATATTGAGAGGCCAATTCAGCTCCTCCTTTTTCACCCCCTGGGCTCCTGTCTTCAGAGAAGGTGAGGGAGAATCGTAATGGCTTTCCAGGGGGAGCTGATAATAAACTGGGTCTAGGTGGGCAGCAGGAGTTCCTATTAGCAAATTCCCAGGGACACCACCCTCTTGTGGCATTCCAGGAAGACGTGCAAATGAAGAGGATAAAAGAAGAAATGCAGAGCATGAATTCAGGACACAGGAGATAACAGAGCATGATGAAATAATGAAGAAAACTTTGCTGAGTTGAGGAACAACTTCTGTTGGCAAATCAAACAGACGGAGCAAATTCCGGGAACAAAGAATGAGAAAAAGCAAACACCTAGAAATCTTGGTAAATGATTTGAATTTCGAGAACAGAGAAGCAAGGATGCAAGGAGGCAGGGGAGAAAGGTTAATTATCTGCTTAGCCACTGGATTACGAGTAGAGCAGAGACAGTGGTGGGGCTCACCTTGGTCACAGCTGTGTCCCCAGCACCTGTCAAAGCACATGGCTCATAGTATTGTGTTGGACAAAAAGTTCACTTGGGTTTTCCTGTAAGATGTTACAGAAAAACCCAAAGGAACTTTCTGGCCAACCCAATAGCTGCTGAATAAGTGTTTGTTGAATGAATTAAGTAAAAGCAGGTAAGAGTATTATTAACGCTTGCCCAAGTTAGTCACTCCTACAGTATTTCAGCCACAATCATACTTCACTGACCTGCTGGACTAGCAGAGGATACAACTACCCTCATTCTACAGTTGAGGAAAATGAGATTCAGCCAGATGATGCTGTTGCCCAAGTTTATGTGTCCAGCAATGGATGGAGCTGGAATGGGAACCCAGGTGTCTCAATCACCAGCCCTGGACTCAGGTCTTGAGGGCTCAGAGGCAGCCCAGATACACTTTCATGTCTTCTCTCTCCTTCTCTTTAGCAAATGTACTGCAGGGGTTTTACCATGTGCCTGGGCAACACATATACAAGCCAGCTGTCCCTGTGGTGAACACAGTGTGGAAGGCCTAATAGACACCCGCAGGGTACACATATAAATAAATCAACCATGTTGACCCATGGAGAAATTCCATGTGAAAATGTGGCCCTTGGCAACAGAATCTTGATTCATGCAGCTCTATTTTCCTTGGTGGGCCTGGGATAATTTTTCACCCAGACTGTAATGTGATGGGGAGGCAAACAGACATCTATAAAACATTCAACAGAAATCCAGTTTTCATTCGGAAGGGTTAGTGGTGCCCTCTCTCTCTCTCCTTATCTCCTAGTCTCCCCTCCTGCCTCACCCACAAGACCCCTACTTTCTGTTTTGCATTCGGGATAGAAAAATCTATTTTCTGATAATGGTCCTTAACTCCCAGGGTATACTTCCCCTCATACGGTATGGCCTTTTGCAATCTGGGTGGCATATATTCTGGGATCTCTGTCTTTGTGTGTGTGTGTGTGTGTGTGTGTGTGTGTGTGTCCCTACCCCTCTCCTTCCCTCCCTCCCTTTTCCCTTCTGCCTCGCATTCCCATTAGACCAAGACACACCAAAATGGTGAGCTACCCGAGAAAGAGAGGCGGAGTCACTTCTTGTTTTCACCAGCAGGGGGCGAGGATATCCCCCTTGCCTTCAATATCCCCTGTTGATGCCACCACAAATAATTTCTAAGACCTTTGGAGAATGAGACCAAAAAAAATTTTGGGGTGCCCTCTTTCCCCAGAAGAGTGGGTGGCAGAAGTGAAAAGAGCTCACCCAGAACAGCATGCATAGCATCAACACGTTCCTCAAATACCACTGGAGAATCTGGGGCCACTCTAGCAACCCTGGACACAGCTGGCCACAGCAATGTGAGCTATCATGAGGCACAAGTGGGCAGCACAGACCGTTCTGCAGCTTCGTCCTCCTTTCTGTCTTGTGCCCTCCCCCTCTTCCTTGCCTTTCTGCATTCAACTGCTGCTTTCCCTCTTTCCTTCTCCTTTAAACTTGGACAATTACTTGCTTGAGCAGCATCCGCAACCAAACTGGCAACCAGGAGCTCCCCAAAGGTGTTATCCATGTCCTTCCACTTGTGGTCCCTACTCTGCCACTGAGATGACCAAGAGACTACAAACACAGAGAGAAAACTGTCCTCTTCCTTTATTCAACCACGGGACCTTCTGTTTATGCTAGAAGCTGAGGAAGGGCAACCCTCACAAGCCAGAGGAAAACTGAAGAACATCAGCAAGGTGGAGGGTTCACAGGGAACGCATGCAGGCTGGGCTTCCCTGGTGGCGCAGTGGTTGAGAGCCCACCTGCCGAGGCAGGGGACACAGGTTCGTGCCCCGGTCCGGGAAGATCCCACATGCCGCGGAGCGGCTGGGCCCGTGAGCCATGGCCGCTGAGTCTGCACGTCCGGAGCCTGTGCCCCGCAACGGGAGAGGCCACAACAGTGAGAGGCCCGCGTACCGCCAAAAAAAAAAAAAAAAAAAAAAAAAAGAAGGCCCAGGCTCAGATACAGGCCACTGTGTGCTCAGAACAACGGGTCTGGAAGCAAAGGAAGAGACTCTGGCTGGACCTTACAAACACCTGCTGGAGCCAGGGTGGGCCACAAAATCATCAGGGGATAATTTTGGAACCCGCTGGTACCTCTGGAAATTGAAGTGGAGCCAGTGGCCACACGAAATAGCACTGATTCATACTTGGAGTGTGAGAAAAGGTAGGGCACTGCTGGTATCTTGCTGGCTTCCCCACAAACAAGAAAATCTTTCACACAGTCAAAACTCCTCACCAAAGGTATCTTTGGCCCTAGCTACCTCTCTTATCTCTCCAAGCAGCTGAATCTATAAAAAGGAAAAGGCAAATTGCAATAAATCTAAACGTTTCCCTTTTCCCTTCATCTGGCCTGATATATCCAAAGATCTACTAAATACCTCTTAGAACCTGTACAAGCTTCCGATTTATGATAAGCATGTACCTCACTCTATAAGCATGAACAAACAGAGAATAATGTTTGGCTACATGAAAAGACTCAAAGTTTAGAAAAAGATGATAAAGACTCAACAATATAGAGATACTACAAGGAGAAAAATTCAGAAATTTTCTTGCTAAGATGAAAGAGGGTGTTGCATCTATGTAGTTAGAAGAGATAATCTGAGAGGGGTACCTAAGAAATCTGGAAAATGCCATGGAAATGAAAAACATACGGGCTCAGTTACAAATAAGGTCGCAATAGAAGCATTACAACAGTAGACTGCTTATTACGAAGGATCAGATTTTTTGAAATGTAAAGATAAGCTCAAGAAAATCTCCCCTAATTCAGAAACATGTAAATGAAAAAGGAAAACGAAGAGACACAAAGGATGGATCCACAACATCCAATACTGTAGAACGAGAAGGAGGGGCACGAGAACCAAGATACAGTGAAGAAAACTTCGCTGATCCAAAGAGGACAGCGAAAAGAAGATGTGCTACATATATACACTGGAATATTACTCAGCCATGAAAAGAATGAAATAATGCCATTTGCAGCAACATGGATGGACCTAGAGATGATCATACTAAGTGAAGTAAGTCAGAAAGAGAAAGACAAATACCGTATGATATAACTTATATGTGGAATCCAAAATATGACACAAATGAACTTATCTGCAAAACAGAAACAGACTCAGACATAGAGAACAGATGTGTGGTTGCCAAGGGGGATGGTGGGTGGGGGAGGGAGGGATTAGGGGTTTGGGATTAGCAGATGCAAACTATTATATAGAGAATGGATAAACAACAAGGTCCTACTGTATAGCACAGGGAACTATATTCAGTATCCTATGATAAACCATAATAGAAAAGAATATGTAAAGGAATATATATATATATATAAAACTGAATCACTTTGCTGAACAGCAGAAATTAACACAACATTGTAAATCAATTATATGTCAACAAAATAAATTTAAAAAAACAGAAAACAAAGAGGACATCAAAATGGCCAACAAGCCCATGAAAAGATGCTCATCACTAATCACCAGAGAGATGCAAATTAAAACCACAACGAGGGATTTCCCTGGTGGCGCAGTGGTTAAGAATCCGGGAAGATCCCACATGCCGCGGAGCAACTGAGCCAGTGTGCCACAACTACTGAGCCTGAGCTCTAGAGCCCACGAGCCACAACTACTGAGCCCACGTGCCACAACCACTGAAGCCTGCGCGCCTAGAGCCTGTGCTCCACAACAAGAGAAGCCACCGCAGTGAGAAGCCCACGCACCGCAACAAAGAGTAGCCGCCGCTCGCCGCAACTAGAGAAAGCCTGCGTGCAGCAACGGAGACCCAACACAGCCAAAAATAAATAAACAAACAAACAAATAAATAAATTTATTTTTTAAAATCCCCACAATGAGACACCACCTCACATCAGTTAGAATGGCCATCATCAGGAAGACAAGCGATCACAAGTGCTGGCAAGGATGTGGTGAAAAGGGAACCTCTATACGTTGTTAATAGGACCTGAATTAGTCCAACCACCATGGAAAACAATACAGAGGTTCCTAAAATTTGTTTTAAATAGATCTACCATACAATCCAGCAATTCCACTTCTGGGTATACACCCAAAGGAAATGAGAACAGGATTTCAGTAAGATATATGCACACCCATGTGTATTGCAGCATTATTCCCAATAGCCAAGATATTGAAACAACCTGAAATCCCATCTATGGATGAGTAAATAATGTACATACACAATAGAATATTATTCAGCCATTAGAAAGGAGGATATCATGCCGTTTGTAATGACATGGGTGAACCTTGAGCATATTATGCTAAGTGAGATAAGACAGACAAAGACAAGTACTGTAGGATATCAGTTATATGTGGAATCTGAAAAAGTCAAACCTATTTTTAAAAAGAGAGTAAAATGGTGGTTAGCAGGGGATGGGGTGTGGGGGGATATGATTGATGGTGTTTAAGGATACAAACTTATAATGAGTAGTAAAATAAACCATAGATATCTAATGCCCAAATCATAATTTTATTAGAATATTTTAACATACTTCAAAAAACTAAGTAGGTAAAAATTAGTAAGTCTGAGCAATATATATGTATTAGATGTTTTTCCTTCTGAGGCACGAACAAGATTCTTGAACATAGGTGGATAATTTATGAAAAAATAAATCCCCAGACTGGTAGAGGTTGGGAAGCCCTGCCCAGATTCACCTTTAAGAGTGAAGGGTGTATTCTCCCAGACCCTGGAAGTCCTGCCAGCAGACAACACTCAGCTGCCAGCCCTATCGGGGTTGCCCCCACTGCAGAGTGCAAAGCTCTGCCTCTTCCTAAGGCAGCCTGCATCCAATGATTGATGTGGGAGATAATGGTTCATCCTCTTCCCCCAACTCCAGACAACTCTGAAGGGTCCTCTCTGCTTCAGAGCTCTCTGTGGGGTCAGCTGCGGTCTCCACTGAGACTTCTTTGCAGACTAACTTTTCCCCCTGTGCATCCTGCTTCCTTCCCTTCCCTTCCTTCCCACAAGTGTCACTTGACCCCAAAGTCATTTCTCGTAAATTCCCTGCATCTAATCTCCATCTCAGATCCTGCTTCCCAGGGAACCCCACCTGCAAAACAGACCTGTGACTTGCTTCTAACAGACAGAATATGGCAAGAGTGATGGGCTATAATGTCTGTGATTAAGTTACATAAGACTGTAACTTCCATCTGGCAAGCCGACTCTCCCCCTTGCTGGCTCTAATGAAGATGGCTGCGATGCTGTGAGCCATTCTATGGAGGAGCACACGCGGCAAGAAACTGAGGGAGGTCTCAGGTCTACAGCTAACGAGGAGCTGAATCCTGCCCACAACCACCTAAATGAACTTGGAAGCAGATCCTAGCTGGCCCAGTCGAGGCTTTGAATGAGACCTCAGCTCTGGCTTACACCAAGATTGCAGCCTTGTGAGAGATCCTGAAGCAGAAGAGCCAGCTAAACCTGATCCGTGGGAACCGTGAGCTAAAAAATGTGTGTTGTTTAAGCTGCTAGATTTGCGTTATGTTAATTTGTTACATAGCAATACATAACTAGTGCATAAGGATTTACCATCAGAAAACAATCGTGGATGTGTGCAATGATCTGGACACAAAGAAGTTCACTGCAAAATTTTTATAATTGAGAACATTTGGGAACAGTCTAAATGTCAATGAGTATCAGGCTGGAAAAATCAATTATAATACAGGTGAACCATATGAAATTGCCATTTTTATAGGTTAAAAAAGGTCAAATATCACTAATTTTATGTCTCAACCTAAGGTACTCATACAGTATAGACATTAAAAACTAGTAATCGCAAAAAACAATTTTCAATATGGTGGGAAAACCTCGTGAAAATTTCATGACATATTGTTAAGTGAGAACAAGTTTATAAAACTATGGAAGTATGATTTTAATTTTGCAATAGAGAGAGATGTACACATATGCATGTGAAAAAGACTGCAGGGATATCAATAAAAAGCTAACCGTATTTATCTTTAAATTATGGGCTTTGGAGTGATTTTTATTTTCTTTCTCTCTATACTTTCTGCAACGGACATATATTATTTTTAATGATCAGAAAGCAAAGTTAATTAATACACATCAGTCAACAACGGAATAAATTCCTAAACCAGAACTAAACTTCCCGCTTAGAAGGCGGACGCTTGTTTCTCACAAATCATTCTGCCTGATTTCCAGGCTTTACAGAATCCCTGGGAGTGTATCTGTTAAGTGCCCTGTGATATCATCAACAGCTCTGCCGGATTAGCTTGCTGGTTTCCGGAAATTTGTCAACCCTCCCTTGTGGACAGACTCTTCCTCATCTTGTGGCATACCCTAGGTTCTCTGAGTTGCTCTTTACAAATCCCTTGGCTTCTGACATTTCGTGGTGCCCAGCAGTCCAGGGAATTTTGAGGAAAACACGTGTTCTAAAAGAATATGGAAACTCACCATGTATTTTTCTCTCCTGTTTCAGTTACCTCTGCCCTTCTGTCCACTATTCAGTTTCATCTGTTACCCAGCTAATGACCCTGTTAGAAAGCCAGACGCTCCCCGGCTTCGTGGTGAATGGCTGCTGGATTTTCTCTCCCAGATCCCAGAAGCGCCTTGGGACAGCTGTGTGGGCCCCTGAGGGATGGGCCATTAGCTGGGAATTATCCCCTTACATCAGAATGCGTTCCCACCCCCTCTACTTGGTACAGCCTGCTCACTGTGTCCCTGACCATGTCGTGTCTGCACTGAATCCAAGGCTCCCACTCCGTGGAGGAGATAGGATTTGAGTGATGTGGTTTTGGCAAATTTCATTACCATCAAAGGCATATGTTATCACTGCAGGAAGAAATGGGGGTGTTAGGAGAAGGGTTAGTTGGTGACTATCCACATTTTCTCTGGCTGACAAGGGACTTAAAGTACTTCAACTTCAAAAGAGCCTAAGTTTTAACAAGATGGATTCAGGCCAACCGTGAAGACAAGAACCATTTCTGTTCGATTCACCAAGCACCTGGGACCGTCCCTGGCACACAGTGGGCTCCTAGTGGATGGCTGTCGAATGACTCAGTGACTGGATTAATGGATGACATCAAGAATTGCTAGCATGCTCTTTCGTAGTTTGGAATTCCCACCGGTTGGTCCAACTTCTAATCTTGGCAACCACACAGAGTAAACCTCTCTTTTGCATATCATTCTTGAAATGTTTGCTCACAACGCTTGTGTCTTCATGTCTGTGTTGACTGTTTCCTTGAAGCTTAACAACCCCGGTGGCTTCAATCACAGAACATTATCATTTTTCAATCAATGACAAAGGAAAAATCTCTGTCCTTGTCCTTTGCTTTGATTAAGGAAATTAGAATGGTAATAAGGGAGCAGGTGCTGGTGGGAGAAGATCCAGGCCATGTTGCTCATGAATGAATGGGGATGGTGTAATGCCTACCCATCCCCTCACATGAAAAAGATATTGTAAGTTGTTCCTCCCCTTTGGGTATGGGGCACAGTGTTTTCCCACCTGTGTTTACCTTTTTCGGTGTTGGTCTCCTTAATCAGCTCCTTCCTGCCCCTCAGATCCCTGCAATTTTCCTACTGTTCTGCCCAGACCTCCTTTTATGGAGCAGCCCTCACTATGTGTCCTCACCGCAATCCTCCCGCTATGCAGAAATTCAAGCCAAGAGTGTTTGCACAGCTATAACGCAGCAAGTCAAGCGTTCCTTTGGTCATGGCTGTAGCCTAGGATGGCCAACTTAAACTCAATTTTTTTTCAAGGTCTCCTCCTCCCCCTCCAGGAAGCCTTCCCTGAGCATTCCAGCCCACAGTGTTCTTTCCTCCTGAGTTTGAGATGCATTTCTATCTTGAGGTAGCATGGTGCAACAGACAGAACATGGACTTTGGACCCAGCCTGAACCAGGTTCAAATCCTGGGACTAGCACTTACCCACGGTAAGGTGTGGGCAGATGAGTTTTCCCAGTATGGTCCACTTTCTCCATTTGCAAAATGGGGATAGTAATGAGGGATACTAATCCCTCAACTACAGAGGGACTCATTCTAAGGCAGTGGCCCTTACAGTGCGGTCCCCAGACATTCCGTATCACCTGGGAACTTGTTAGAAATGCAAATCCTGAGATACCTCCCCAGCCCATATCTGCTGAATCAGAAACTGGGGGTGGGTCCCAGCAATCTGTGCTTTTAACAAGCCCTCCAGGTGATTTCATTGCTCAAGTTTGAGAACCACTAAAGATTAGCAATAACATGTGCAAAGCACCTGCACATATGTGTTTAAGAATCTTCACTACTATCAACCTGTACATCCGTCACTCAGCTCGATGCTGCCTTGCACTAATGAATGTCTATTAGGGCAGGCAGTGTAGCACAGTGGTTAAGAGTACAGGCTCTGGAGTCAGAAAGCCTTAAATTCCACCTATACCAGCTTTGTGGTCTTCGGTGAGTTAGTAATCTCTGTGCCTCCATATCTGTAATATGATGACAATGACAGTAAAGGAAAATAGTCTGTTGTTTGTTGTGAGGGATATCTGTGATAAGACGTGTTGAATACTTATCCCATTGTCTACCATGTAATAAGTGACCCTTAAAAGTGATCGATGGGCTTCCCTGGTGGCGCAGTGGTTGAGAGTCTGCCTGCCAATGCAGGGGACACGAGTTCGTGCCCTGGTCCAGGAAGATCCCACATGCTGCAGAGCGGCTGGGCCCGTCCGTGAGCCATGGCCACTGAGCCTGCGCGTCCGGAGCCTGTGCTCCGCAACGGGAGAGGCCACAACAGTGAGAGGCCCGCATAAAAAAAAAAAAAAAAGATGGATTATTCTAGTCTCCAACTATGTTCATTTATCCTCAGTTATACCATAGACTCTTTAAGAGCGGGGCTAACATCTAGGTCATTTATGCCCTCCACAATGATTTGCATCGTGCAGAGTATAGAGCAAGGGCACAACTACTGCTCGTAGATCTCTCATTGCCCCACATACTAATATCATACAGGGTAAGAGCTTGAGCTTTAGCGTTATCAGGTGATTCAGTTGACATCAAAGAGGAAAACTGTCGTTGACAAAGGAAAGTGATCTTGTAGGAAAACCTGGGATTGTGTCCTTACTCTGCCATCTATCAGCTATGTGACTTTAAGATTCCATTTCTTTATCAGTAAAACAGGGATTATGCTTTGCTTGAGTTTAGAAACAGAAAATCCTGACTCAGATTGGTGCAAATCATAAAGAAATATATGATCTGAATTCTAAGAAGTCCACTGGTCAGGGGGGCTCCAGGGCTGGTTTACTCAGTGACTTGATGATGTCATTCAGAGCCCAGGTTCTTTCCATATTTTTGCTCTCCCATTCTTGGTGTGAGGGCTGTGCTCTCAGGAGGCACTGTCTTGATTTCAGATTGGCTACCTGTCCCAGACATTCTACCCAGACACCAGAATGTCCAGAGAAAGAAAAAGACTGTCTTTAAATGTGACTCCTTCTTAAGAAAGGAGAACTCTTTCCTGAAATTTCCCCAGCAAACTTCTCATTATGTCTTATTAGCTTAGACTGGGTTACATATAAAACATCTTAAAACAGTTGCAGGTGAGAGAACAGGATTGGTTTAGACCTATCACCTGGGTTGTGTGGCTGGCTTGGGGGTGCACCAATGCCACTACATAGAACCAAATTTACAGGGTTGTTGTGGCAATTAAATGAGACCACTGTACCACACATTATATCCAGCACACAAATGACACGTGATAGGGTCCTCTTTCCGTCCCTTCTTTCACCTCCCCCATACATCAACCAAGTTCTAAGCATTCTGCCTCTTTAATTTAATTCCAATTTGTCCATTTCTCCATAGATCCCATCACCCCCAAGTCCAGTCCACATCATGCTTGTCTTGAACCTCTGCAATTGCTCCACTCCACACTTTAAAAAAATAATATTATCGACCTCTTCTTACCCATCCTCTGCACAGCCACTAGAGTGATTTTCTTAAAAAACATAAATTGCTTAAAACCTTCTAGGGCTCCCAATTCTCCCTAGGATGAAATCAAATCCAGATGTGGGGGTCATGAGAATGTATTCCCCAGATCTCCAACCAGAGGGAGCATAACTGGCCGAAGGCCTCCAATGCCGAGCTCTGACCTCTGCGGAATCAATGGCTGGGATACCAAGGCAGGGCCGCAAGAAACTCCTCTGACGGCCGCCGACTTTAGCTGGAGGGCTCCCCAAGAACCTTGCTGAAACTTCCTCAGACTGCACAGCAGGCTAGGATGCTTCCACTCGACCTTTCTTCCTCCCCTTTCTCCTCTGTTTAAGGTCTGATGCTCTCCCAGCCTTCCCTGCTCCCAACCACCCCATTTGGCTCCTGGGCAGTTTTCCTAGTAAAATCCTTATGTAATCCTGTCTCGGCATCTGCCTCTCGGAGGACCTGGACTCACAAGAGTGAGGATCTCCATGATCTGATCCAGCCTCGCCTCTCACTGCTTACCACCCGCACTAGATGTGCCGGCCACCCTGAAACGCAGACGGCTCCCCTTTACCCCCTGGTTTTGCACACGCTGCTCCTCTGCCCCAATGCCACCCCCTTTAGTCTACACTCCCTGTTTGACTAAAGTCTCATTTCTTCTGGAAATCTTTACCCTCTGTCTCCCCCTACACACACACACACACACACACACACACACACACACACACACACACACACGATTACATGCCTGTGCCACGGACACCCACACTCTTCCCAGATCCCCATCACTCCTCAGTGTATAACTTTTTTTTTCTTTTTTGCGGTACGCGGGCCTCTCACTGTTGTGGCCTCTCCCGTTGCGAGGCACAGGCTCCAGACGCGCAGGCTCAGCGCCCATGGCTCACGGGCCCAGCCACTCCGCGGCATGTGGGATCCTCCCAGACTGGGGCACGAACCCGCGTCCCCTGCATCGGCAGGCAGACTCTCACCCACTGTGCCACCAGGGAAGCCCTATGTTATAACTTTTGACTCAGGTGCCTCTCCACAGAGGATCAAGCCTGCAGAGCGCAGGACCATGTCTTCTCATTTCTCCTATTTGTCCAGTACCCAGGACAGGACCTGCCACACTGTAAGTGTTTAACAGCTAATGGTCCCCTTCTCCTCCTATGGCCCCAATACATGGCTGGGAAGACACAGAGTCCCTGATAGGGCCCTGAAACACATGCAAGTGACATCCCCAGCGTCAGCCTGGTTTGGATGTAGAGGGATCAGAAAAGATCCAACGGCCCCAAGATCCAGCTCAGAGACCTGGCCAGCCTGCCTCGCCCTCTGTTTCCACAGGAACAAGTCTTTGCCCCAGGGAGGCTGAGTTTAAACGCACGTCAATCACGCTCTGGCAAATCCTGGATTAAAAGATCAAAGCTGACAGGCTGCCTGCTCGAGGCAGGGGCCAGTCAGGACGTACAAGGAGAGGTTGGGTGTAGAATACACACCAAACCGGGGCTTGGGAAGAGCAGCGCTTCTGTGTGTGTGTGCAGTTGATGAATTACCCAAAGGTGCTCAGCCTAGGGGGCTTACAGGGGCTGAACCCAGCCCGAATTCCTTCCAGCAGCCTGTGTGCCCAGCTGTCAGGTTGCATCAGCAGAATCCAACCACCTAGACAGGGCACCTTTGGTGACTGCACAGAGATACACCATGAGCCAGCAGCAACCCGGAGTGAGGGGGGGCCAGACTCCAGGAAAGAATTTGAGGCCAGAAGCCAGCCCAGTTGGGAGACCAGAGCCTAGCGTGCACCAGGGGCTCAGTGCCTGTGGGCTGCTGTTGGGATGACGCTGAGGCCTCTAGCTCTGCTCCCCCGAGACACAACAAGCAGCCCTTGGCCATGTGACCTGAGACCTGTGACCTTTCCCTTTATCATCTGGCTCTCAGTGGGGACCAGAGGAGTTGCTATGCCTTATGGGATCTTGGCTGTCCCAGTCCCCCCCAGCTAGGGGAGCTGTTGGTCTAGAAGGAGTGAGAGGGGAATAAACACAACCGCAGCAGCAAATACTAAAGCTGTTGGCAGTCTCGTCCTTTTGCAAAGGCACCCAGTTGTTCTCCATGCTGTGATCCAGGTGTCCCTGTTAACCAGAATCCTGATTCTGTTCAGGCATTTGGGCTGGAGGAAGAGGGTGTGCCTCATTACGGAAGGCTGGGCAGCACCACAGAACGAATGTTGATTAATCAAAGCCAATCACGGAAAGTCCATTCTCCTTGCCGGTGATGGCTTAGGTATAAGCATGTGATAGAATTCCGAGAGGCCTCGAGGGAATTCATATTGTACTATTCCTAAAATAGGACATGAGAGAGGATGCTCTGTCTCACTGTGTCTGCATGCGGTGGCCGGAGGTGCTGCATCCTTCTTGCAGTGTGGAGGGGAAATATCATTAACACCCTGAGAATGGCAGAGCCAAACCTGAGGTCTGGTTGAGTTGCTCAATTAACCTACCCTCCCTCAGGACTTCTGTTAAGTGGGAGAATACATTTCCCTCATCATTAAAGCCATTTTCCATTGTGTTTCCTGGGACCTGCAGCTGAATACACCTTAACTCGCACAGGTTCTCTGGGCCCACATTTGAGACTATATATATATATATATATATATATATATATATATATATATAAAATGCCTTATAAATTTCAAAATCCCTCTGCCAATATTACGTAGGTGATGGCTAGAACTCAGCTCCATGATATATGAAATCTATGTCCAGTAAAGCTTCCCTCCTTCATATCAGGTAGACGTTCAACTAATTATGCAGTCAGGACGCCAGGAAGTTCTGCCGGGCATCTGGCTTACATTTCTACTGCTGCTTTAGGGACTCTCCCTGTGAAGCAAGTCCCATGGAGATCATCTCTTTGCCTTAAACAACCACCTAGAACCTCGGCCCCCCATGGGATGATAACCTTAGCTGTGGTTGGATCCCTAGCATCTGGACCAGTGCCCAGCACAGAGTGGGTCTTGAAAAAGGGTTTTTTGAATGAACAAATAAACATGAGGTCTTCACCAGAGGGTCGAGCGGAGGCTTCACTGTAAGAGGAAAAACAAGCGTTCTCCTCTTTTGATTGAGTCACAACCACGTCCCTTTCTATTAACCTCAGTTCAGGCACGGTGCCCCTAGTGCGGCAGGACAAAAGCCAGAATTCTCAGCCCTTTATGAGAGGGATTCCAGCACCAGTGGCCACTGGGGGGCAGTGGTGCCCACACTCCCTCACCTGTCTGATCCTTGGGAGGCTCTAGTCTACTCAGGCTGATCCAAGGTGTCCCTAAAGTCTTCATTCTCTGAAGCCACACGGTGATGAACGTACACCCCTCCCCAACCTACAAATCAGCTGCTCTCTGCTGACTGTTCTGCCTCAATTCCAAAACCCCTGTATTGTCTGCCTTGAATTTATAGGTAGTCATTTGCCTACAGATTCCACCTCCTCTACGAGCACAGGTTAGTTCTTTTTCTTTTTTTAAGTAAACTTCTAAATGAAATATAACAGCCCTACAGAAGAGTTCCCAAATCATCAAGATACAGCTCAACGCACTTCCACCAGATTAAAGAAACAGAATTTTTCCAATACCCAGACCCCCCCTCCACCGCCATGCTCACTCCTGGTCACTCTCTCATCTTCCTCTCCTGACTTTTCTGACTTCTAGATGAGTTTTGCCTGTCTTGGGGCTGAATATTGTTGGGGAGGGGAAGTTTCTCCCTGTAACCCTCTTGAGTTCTTGTGGCTGGACTGATGATAAAATTGACACAAGGCAGGTTAACAAGAGAAAAAGACACAAATTTTAATTCATGCGCGTGAAGGTCTCATAGAAACGGGACCTAAGAAGTGGCCAAAGCAGGCAGCTTTTATACTTTTTAGACAAAGAAGCAATAAATTTGTGAGGAATTGACAGGACAAAGAAACTTGGGTTTTGGGTGCTTAATTAGTAAGAAACCTAAACAGAGTTTGGGCTTGAATTAGTACTTTTTTTTTTTTTTTTGCGGTACGCGGGCCTCTCACTGTTGTGGCCTCTCCTGTTGTGGAGCACAGGCTCCGGATGCGCAGGCTCAGCGCCCATGGCCCACGGGGTCCTATATCTCCGGTGATAAGGGCATCCTTCTACCTCCAGAGGCAGGGAGTGCATCTTGCGCATGAGAGATTTATTTCCTGCTTTTGGGGAGACAGAAAGGAGGGCCAAAGTGTCCCTCTTGCATTGGCCATTTCTTAAAATAACTTTAATTCAAAATAATCAATATGCCTTTGTGGCATATTTTGGGGCAGCCTGCTCTGAGCCCCAACAATATAAATGGAATCATACTGTAGATGCCCTTTTGTGCCTGGTTTCTTTGGCTCAACGCTAAGTTTGTAAGATCCATCACTCTTGTTGCCTATAGAAGTTTGCTCATACCCATTGTACAGATAAGAAAACTGAGGCTGAGAAAGAGGAATCACAAGCAAGGTCCCCAGACAACCAATGGAACCCATAGCTCCTCTCCACTGTCTCTGTGAATCACTTTCTTGGTGCCATGATAGCTCCTCTCTGTGGGGGGATCAGTATCACCTTTTCCTGTCCACCCAATAGGACTATTTCTCTTTGAAAAAGATGAGCTTAATCACCCCCTTTTTTCAAAAGCCTTTCCTCATTTTTGGCTACAAGATAAAATCCTCTTTATTTCCCCAGCTCTTTCCTTCCTGTGCTCTCGATAGAAAACCTTTCTCCAGCTCTGCCTGCAATTACCACCGAGAGAAATCTCATCTATTTTGGGCAATTCATTTGCGCTTTCACACCGGGCCTGTCTTTAACACACCTCCATGGTACTCTTCAGAACAACTTTGAGCTGCACTTTTTCAATGCCAACAGCCCTGACTCACGCCCTTTCCATCCGACTCTTATCCTTTCCATGATTTCATTCCTTGCTCTGTTGGAAATGGATCATTCAACCCAGACTGTGCTGATAAGATGGATAGCTCTTCCCTGCTTGGGGCCACTGGGTTTAACCAACACCTCAATGCAAGCATCTTCTACAAGGATTTAATTTAGATATTTAGACAACAGATTTTTATCTAGCACACCAGTTGCTTTGCCTCTGAGTAGAGTGGGGATAATCCTTTGGCTTTAATCAGGAGGTAGGTGAAAGGGTCTGCGTATGTGGGGTGCAGGGGATAAAGTTAGAAAGGCTGAGCGTCGAGACTCTCATCCCAGGTACCTGACTCACCATCTGACCTTGAGAAAGTCAATTCCCCACTCTGAGTCTCAGGGTCCCATCAGTAAAATGAAGGGGTTGAGTGTTAAATTGGAGAGGGGGTGATCGATCCAGCAGGGAGTCCACGCAGAGCCACCACTCTCAATTGTGCAAGTTGCTGCCTGTACAGGGATACCCTGTTAAGGGGCTAAGTTGAGGGCGGAAGTCCACCCGGAGAAAGGGGTTCCCTTCCCTAGTTCAAGGTGCCTTGCCACTAAGCAGCGGCCCTGGTGCTGTTGTATGCGCATGATTTTTCTGGGAAAAGCATCCACAGCTTTCCAGCTTCTCAAGGCATCCCAGTCCCCCTGAAGGATTCAAAACCATTCATTTGCATGGTCTCTCCAGCCTCTTGCTTCCCTGCCTCCAGTGAGTTTGCTGGTACTTCCTTTCCCCTTCAAATACCCTCACTTCTAGCTCTGAAATGATCCGTAAGCACAGAGCCCTGCTCCTCGAATAAAACTGCTGGAGAAGGGAGGTCTTGTCTGGGACGACTGTTTCATTTCTCAGTGAAGGAGTTTGACCCAAGGGAGGCTGAGGGAGAATGCTCAAGGGCAGAGGAAGGAGCTGTTAGGAATAGTGGGGTAAAAAATTAACTAAATGTCTTATTTGGGGAGGAGGTAACAGGGTACAAAGGCAGCCGCTGCCAGAGAAGGCGAAAAGCAGTTGCTGTTTGGGGTTCGGGGCTGAGAGTGAAAATTTAAAACAAACTCAGCTGAGGTGGGTGGATGATGGGAACATGCTTGGGGGAATTCAAATCCTGGGAAACTTCAGGGATTACTTGAGTCCCTCTTTTACCCATGCTGATCGGAAGAAGGAAGATAACAGGACTGGATCTGCAGGCGGCCCCTTTTCTGCAGGCAGCAAATCCATTATTTCCACCTAGGGATGGCAAGTGTGCCTGTGATTAGGGCTTAACCGTCCACACGGCACAAAGGATTTTGTGCTCACCTTTTCCTTTAAGCTTCTGTTAAATATTTAAGGGGCTGGCCCCCAGAGCATTGAAATTAGGATTTGGTTTACATCAAATTGGTTTACTTATCACCTTTGCCAGTCAGGTCCTCTCTTCTGGGAATGCGGAATTGGGGCAAGGAGATTCAGGGCATCATTGGTGGGGTGCACATCTGGAAGATTATGGAGAACTGAGGGTTTCATCTGGCCATTTGGAGCAGCTGGGTTCTGGGGCGTTTCCCTGTGATGAACCCTTCTCTACTTGGGCTTCACTGAGTCAGTTTTGGCTTCTTGCAACCAAACCATCCTTAAGGAGACACAAACTTCAGCCACCACTGGGTGTGTGGGGGGCGGTGATGGCAGGATAGATGCTCTAGAATCTTCAGTGAGGCCCTCATGACTCCTAGGTGGCTTGAGAGTAAGTATGCCCCACTTTAAATCAGTCTAGGGTATAAAATCCCAATTTACAACAAAGCAAATCAGAGTAATTCTTTCCATTACTCTAGAGGATTCCTCTTCCATCCTGGTGGCCCCCCAGTATTTCCAATTAAACCCATTCATTCTAGCTCTCATCCAGAACACATGCATTTCTCTCTCCCTCCCTGTCTCTCTCTGCTTCTCTTTTTCTCATAAGTACAATGGCTGTCATGCTTGGAGCTCATACTACGTCCTAATGCTGTGCTAAGCTTTCTATTGACATTGTTTTAATATTCACAACAACCTGCTAAGTTATTCTTCCCCATGTTAATGATGAGGAAATTGGGGTTTAGATGGGACAAGTAACTTGCTGGAGGTCACACAGCAGGTACGTAGCAGAGTCAGGATTTGAGTCAAGGTCAGTCTGAGTCCAGAGGATGGGGCAGAGCAGAGCCGCTCCTCTGCTGAGAGGTGGGAGCAGAAGGGCTGAGGGGAGGGTGGCAGAATGAGTTCACTAGTAAACTGGCTGAGCCTGGAGACGGTGGGAAAGGGGAGTGTTGAAGGAGAGCCTCTGCTAAAGTGAAGAGGAGATGGACACACACCCCCCATCCTACAGTGAAGGATGCCAGAAACCTTTACTCTCGACTCTCCCTTCAATGGACTCCACTCATTGTTGCTTTTAAGAATCTCCAAGTCCCTAGGTTCTTGTCCCCAGTTTGGCTGGCAGAGCAACACTCATCCACGCATATCTCCGCCCCTGCTTCCCAGAAGCCCCCTACTCCTGCCACCCACCCTCCTGTTCCCCTCCCATCTTCCCCAGTGCAGGGAATGCAGCAGCTGCCTGCCCCTGAGCGCATGCTGAATCCGCAGCCCAGATGCTGAAGTCCACAGTCGTGAGGGAAAAGCTCCAGAGAAAAGTATCCAGAGACAGGGCAATGTCTCAGCAAGCAAACAGCGTGCTGGTGCGCCATTTCAGGCACAGACTCAGGTAACTTTAGAACTGGAGGAAACCTTAGAGGTATGTCGGTTTCAAGATGGGGGAGAGTGAAGTGCAGAAAGAAGGAATGACTTTTCTACCATCATGCACTTAATGGGTGGAAAACCTGGGTTTCATTCATTTACTCATTCATTTGCTCACCCAAGATTTATCAAGCAGCTATTGTGTGCCAGTCACAGGAGCTGGAGATACAAAGTGGAATAAAACAGTCTCAAGGGGCTTGCAGTCTAGGCTGTAGATGGTATGGCTCCCACGTTAAGGAATTTTCTAATTCGTGAGGATATTAAAGTTTGCTACATATTTAATAAGCATAATAGTACTTACCATGTTCTAGACCCCAGAGTATTTACAATTATTATCTCATTCAATCCTCACAACAACCCAATGAGGTAGGTACTATTTTATCCCCATTTTGCAGATGAGAAAACTGAGGTACAGAGATCTGAAATGACGAAGGTTACACAGCTGCTAAGTGGCAGAGCTGGGATTCAGACATGGGCTGCCTGGCTGCCTGCTGCCACTTTGCCATTCTCAAGCACTCCCATAGCATGTTATTATATAAGGAAAAAAAAAAAAACTGCCCATATGCTGCTTAAAATGCCATAAAATAGGTAAAAATACAAGAGAATACGAAATCAGTATTAAGAAAAATAAATGACACAGTAGTCAAGGGTGATGGAGGGGAAAACAAAACAGGGATTTGTAAGGTACGTGTATTCTTTCCCAGGATTACTAGTGATGAACCGCAAATTTGGATATGTCTCCTAGCAGACAAAACATAAATTTAAAAGTCTGTTATATTATTTTCATAATTTCTGATTAGAAAATTTAATTTCTTATAGGGAAATAAAACAATCTGTTTATTTTTTCTTTAAAAAAAAAATATCGGGTTTCCCTGGTGGCGCAGTGGTTGAGAGTCCGCCTGCCGATGCAGGGGACACGGGTTTGTGCCCCAGTCCAGGAAGATCCCACATGCCACGGAGCGGCTGGGCCCATGAGCCATGGCCACTAAGCCTGCGCATCCGGAGCCTGTGCTCCGCAATGGAAGAGGCCACAACAGTGAGAGGCCCGCGTACAAAAAAAAAAAAAAAAAACTATATATATACACATATATATGAACTGAACCCTGAACTCTGAGGGCAAAGACCACGTCCTGCTCATCTCTATGAAGGGTCCTCTGACAGAGAATAATGTGAAAGGTGTTATTGTATTGGGTGGGTGGGTGGGGTGTGTGTACCTGTTTCCTAGAGCTGCCATAACAAGGTAGACAAACCAGGTGGCTTAAAACAACAGACATTTATTCTGTCACAGTTCTGGAGACCAGGAGTCCAAAATCAAGGTGTTGTTAGGGCCAGGCCCTCTCCAAAAGCTCTAGGGGAGGACCCTTCCTCGCCTCCTCCAGCTACTGGTGGCTCTGGCTTTCCTTGGCTTGTGACAGCGTCACTCCAGCCCCGCCTCCATCTTCACATGGCCTTCCCTCTGTGTCTGTGTCTCTTCTCGTCTCACAAGGCACCAGTCATACTGGATGAAGGGCACACCCTACTCCAGTACGACCTCATCTTAAATTACATCTGCATTGTCCCTATTTCCAAATAATGTCACGTTCAGAGGTCCTGGGCGGACTTGAATTTTAGGGGAGACACTATTCAGCCCGTTACAGGTGGTAAGAGAGAACGTTTCTGAGGTGACCTTTTTGCTGACATCTGAAGAATGAGGAGGACCCGGCCAGGCACACATCTGGGGGAGGAACAGTCCAGGGTGAAGTGTGAAGGCCCTAAGTCTGGGATGAACATGGTATGTGGGAGGGCTAGCAAGACCCCTGTGGCTGCAGCAGCATGGGGAGGGGAAGAGTGGGGGGAACACGGAGACACAAGAGGAGCTAGGAGGAAGCTGGGACCATTGCCAGGAGCTTGGATTTTATTCATAGTGCAGCAGGGCAGGTCTTGAGCAGAGGCGTGACAATGAAAAGGTTTGGTTTTTAAATGATCGGCCTGGTGGCTGCATTAAAGCACAGCCCAGAGAAGAATAAACAACTGTAAGTGGCAGTGGGGGATTTGGGAGACTGTCCCTGGGAGTCCAGGTGAGAGAGGATGACAGCTCTGACTAGTTCAGGGGCTGTAGGGATGGAGAAGAAGAGATTTCGGCTATACTTAGAGCTGATAGCCTCCCTGACGGATCGATTATATGTTGGGGAAGGAAAGATGATCCTGCTGTCCTAAGAATTCTACTCTACATATATCCACCTGCAGTTGGCATTTTCACTCAAACACATGCCCTCTTTCCATGCCTAGACTTGGAGTTCAGCCTCATCCCTTTTACTGGCTTCACTGCCTTCCATATTTGGGGTTGATCACAACTTATTATTTCTCAATTCCCCCATTCTTGGGCACTTAGGTTGTTTCTGATTTCTCACAGTTACATCAGTGCTACAATAAACGTGCATCCAATTGCTCATGCCTTCAACAGATTTCTGGAACAGAATTTGGACGTGTGCCTGAGGCTTTCTCCATGCTAGAAGGGGTGTAGCTGGGTTCTAGGGTACTCCCACTCTAACGGGATTATAGGTTTTTGTCAAAGTATACTCCCATGGGTTCAGTGACCAGAGATGTGCTGGTTCCTAACTGAGCAGAGAAAGCCCATCCCTTCCCCACCTTCTGAGGCTGAACAGTCCTGCAGGAGGCCCCCATCGCACGCCACCTCCTCACTTCCTGTGCTTCCCTAAATTTAAAAATTTCAGGGTTCCTGTAGGCCATATGCTACCTTGTGTCTGGTCTTTAAAACATGGAGTGGCATTTGGGGAATGGGACCAGGCTGCCAAGTGTAGCTTGGATCTGGGAAATGGCCAGACTCTCCCTGCAGACGGCTTTTCTTTTCTCTAATACATGCCCTCACTTGAACGCAGGTCCAGCAGGAGAAGAGGAGGTTAGATCCTTATACCTGTTCTGACTCATAGGTCTCCATCTGTTACAGCAAAGCATTCTTGGGAGAGGGAGAGGATTGGGGAGGGAGATACAATCTAGCTTCATTTCTATCCTTTTTCCAAATGCTACCTACAATTTTTTTGTCTGCTCTGAATCTCTATCCTCATCAGAAAAAAACAGAAAAACTGTAAGGGGTAACACACATGACAGATAGAAGAATAATTTGCTTAATATGCAAAGAGCCCTTACAAATTAAAAAAAGAAAGAAAGAGAATGACCTAATTCTATTAAATGGATGAAGGACACGAAGTAAAGCAATCACAGAAAAATACAAAACAGCAAACAAGTCTGCAAAGATGTGCAGCCTCGCTCATTATTAAAGAAAGGGGAATCAGAACAGGCACACACTTGCTAACTCTCAGAGTGACATAGATGAAAGAGCTTGACCATTCCCTAGCTTGTAAATGTCAATACCCTCAGGAAGGGAGGGCGCAAACTTTGGGGAGGGCAATAGGACAGTATCATTTTCTTTGCCCCCACCCCCTTTTCCTCTTTTTTAAATTAAAAAAAATTTTTATGACAGTATCTTATGCTAGGGATATTAACAATTCCATTTCTAGGAATTTATTATAGATAGATAGATATAGAGATAATGAACTCCAAAGTGGGCAAAGATATACCAAAATTCTTATTATAGTAATGTTTTTTAAGGGAAAATTCTGAAAACAGAGTGACTGTGAATCAATAGGACATTGACTAAATAAAGAATGATACATCTATACAACAGAATACAATGCAGCGATTAAAAAAAGAACAGGGCAGCTCTAAATGTACTAATATATTTTAAAACCCAAGGTACAAAGTTCAGAAGAAAAGGCAACTTTCCTGGCATAATGCATTGTATTTTCATATAAAACATTTATGGAAAAATGGATAAAAAAAGCACAATAGCGATTGCCTCTAGTAGACAGGAGTAGAAGATGAAGAGACTTTCACTTTTGTATACTTCTACAGTGCTTTTTATAAATTATGATCAAATGTTACCTTTATGATTAAAACTTGTTTAAAAAATATTTAGCAGAAAGCAGATGATTCAATAGCGGACTTAAAATCTGGAACTTGGAACATCTGAATCCTAACTGCAGTTTATGTTCTGTTTTCACCTGTGTTACATCAGGTAACACAGGCAAATCTCTGGACCTGACTTTCTCATCATTAACTGGAGATGTTATGGGTTTCTTGGTGCTGGTGTCACTGTTGATGTTCTTTATGCCGCTGCAGTGACAAACTGGTGCAGAAAAGCAAGCAGCTTAATTGTTTGGCTCTAAAATTTGTTTTGTTTGTTACGTGCAAACATCAATCGGATATTCTTGACGATCATGTCACTTACTTAGTTAAAGAAATAATAGTGATGCTTCCCGGCCGTGAAGGCGTATTGGAGATGTTAGAGGGCCATCCAATTTCACCCATGCTTCTGCTAATTCCGCCTGTAGCCTAGTGCATGCTGGGATTAAATAGCATCACCTCCCGGGTTGATGTAAAACACCTGGCGAGATTTTGCTCATGCTTGCCTTCCCTCAAGTTGAGAAGGCAAAATTGGGTCATTCTCCATCTGGGGTGGAGGAAATAAAGACACGGTAAACGTCAACAGAGGAAATCACTAAGCAGGGGAGATATTATTAACAGGGACAGGAAAACTAGAAACGCTTAGGTGAGAGGTAACTGAAAAAAAACAATAAAAGAACTTTGCAGGGTCTTTGCAGAGAAATTGCAAAGAATTGTGGGTTAAGGAACGAAGATGGAGGCCATGGTGGGGCAGAAGGAAGAAGCTGGTTGAGTCGGCAGGAGTGCAGTTGAAAAGGGAGGGCCTCAGTAGTAGACAAAGAGCATCTTGGAGACGTTCATTGGTTGATTAAAAAAAGGGAAGGGGGGACAGACAGGCTGAAGAACACGGAGAAGAAAACTGTTCTTAACGATTATAAGCAACTTGCCCTACAATCCCAAAGTGGGACAAGGAGGACGGGTAGAAAAGGCTGACTCCAGAGGCCGGGAGGACGGTAAGCTGGGAAGAGTTCCCGGAAAGCTTTGTCTCCGAGGAGTGTTGCTAAGTCAGGGGATGTCCACCTGGGAATTATGTCATGGGAACCTTGGCTAGAAAGACACTGGGTGAGTCCCAGCTCAGACACCCTGTTACGTTGGCGTGTTGGCACTCCCCATGGGCGGGTGTCTGTGTTTGATTCATCTCTATCCAAAGGAGGTGGCCCATCGTGAGCACGTGGTGAATGCTGGCTGCACGAATAAATGTCCTTCCAAGGAGGTGAAAAGAGAGACTCTAACCTTCTTCCCCATGTGACTACTATTGGCTTATATTAGGACCTTGGCTAAAGTACAGCTTACAAATGTTGCCACCCTAAGCGTCGTAGCCACAGTGACTGAGCACTTTGCCACATCAGGACACTGTGAAGTGCTTGCGGACATTCTCGTAGGTAATCCTTGAATCCAACCTAGGAGGTGGGTGTTATCCTCACTCCCCTTTTACAGATGAGGAAAGAGCTTAGAAAGGTGAAGTGGCCTGCCTGGGGGTGCCCAGTTGGGATTTGAAACCAGATCTGTCAATTCCAAAGCCCAAGAGCTTTGCAACAAGATACCAGAGACTGACAATGGCCCATGTGGGGGAGGCGTTAGTCTCCCTATTTTACAGATGAGAAGACTGAGACCCGGGCAACGGAAGTTCAGATTGTCAGACTCCAATCGTGTGCTCCTTCCTCTGTGCAACTCTGGTCCTCTCTAATCCCATGGGAAGGCAGGAGACGTGACTCAATGTGGCTTTTTTTTTAATTTCCAAAGCCTTCCAAAGTTGAACAGTCCTGATTTTCCAGCCATGTCAGATATTTCTGACTGGATCAGTGGGTCTCAACCAGTAGCGATTTTGCTCTGCAGGAGACATTTGGCAATCTCTGGAGACGTTTTTGGTTGTCACAACTAACGGCGTGTTTTTGGCGGGGGTGTGGGGGGAGCAGTGTGGAGACTCTACTGGCATCTAGTGAGTAGAGCGCCCAGGCAAGCTGCTAATATCCTACAGTGCTGCTCATGTACCTCCACCTAGTCTTTTTTTTTTTTTTTAATATTTTTATACACATGACTAATACAGGGGGAAATCTTGTAATTTACGAAAACCTTCTCATTAAATACATAAGCCACAGAGACAAAGCTAAACATCCAGCCACTCCCAGCCCCTTCATCAGCAGTGACACTGTCAGCAGTTTATGTGCATCCTACAGTGCAAAGGAAATTCCTCACAGTGAAGAATATATCATTCTTTTTGAAGTGGACAGACCCCTCTTTGGCCTCCCTCTGAGGCTGGTACTCTTCACCCTCAATCGCTTAATATTAACTTCATCGCCCAGGCTCTCTGGGCGACTCATCCCAGGAAATATTTTCTGAGCACCTACTATGTACCAGGCGCTGAGCCTGAAGCTGTTCTGATGCAGAGAGAGTATCTCCCACGGCACAGTCATGAAACATTAGAGCGAACAGCTTTGGCCGTGACACACACCAACTCAGGAGCTAAGAAACAAAGGGGGAAAATGGTCTGACTGACAAGAGCGGAAGGAGAAGCATCTGGAAAAGTTGCTTGTAGCAACTGCTCTTTGGGCCCTATTCACACCTTATTTTTTTATCAGTTGGTTTCCTTGTTTATTGTTAGCACCTCCCTGCACCCCAATCTGTCACAGGTTCTCTTATATCTCTGACTCCTAGCATAGTACCTGGTATACAGCAAGCACTCCCTAAATATGTGCCCTTTGAATGAATGATATTATCTCATTCAAAAACCCTGTGAGTAGGTATTGCTATTATCTCCATTTTACAGAGAGGAACCTCAAGGCTCAGAGAGGTGAAGTACTTGGCCTAAGGTCACACAGCCAGCAAGGAGCAGAGGGCCAATTAGAATCCAGAGGTGCAGAACCCAAAGTTCTGCTCTTGACACCAGGCTTTAAAGGCAGCCCTGATGGCTTAGTGAGTGAAAGTCATGCAGGGCAGATGGATTCAGGAAAGAAGAAAACTAACTTTTGCAAATCTTTTCTTCAACCTGTGGATTTGAGAAGGTCTGGTTCTTTGGGGCTGGGATCGCTGTGAATCTCCTCCATCATCCCTCCCCAGTAGCTAGTGCATCCCATCCCTTTCTTGCCCCCCGATTCTCCTATTTAATGGTCTTTCTCTCCCCTGCCTGCCTCCCTCTTCCCCATCTCGTCCAGTCCCTTGGGGCTGCCAAAGGTGCCATTCGGTCAGATAATTAAAGTTCCCCTCCTGTTAGCATCTCGCTCCTGAGCCCTTCCAGCAGCTGTTCAGCTGGAGCGGGCCTGGGAGAGCGCACAAAAGCTTTACCAGTAATTGTGTCTACAAGCTGCGTGTGCGTGCGTGCGTGTGTGTGTGTGTGTGTGCGCACGCATGTACACAGCCAGCATGCGCCTGGCCTCACCCCAGCCCCTTGGGCGGGGGCCATGGATTCATTACAGATTTTTCTTGGCGGTGCTGAGAGGAGGGAGGGGAAGGGGACCAGATGGCAGACAGGCGGGTGGCGGTGGGCCCTGCCTCCTCTTCCTCTCATCAAGCAGATGCCCTAGGAACAAGGGCCCCGGAGGCAGAGGCAGGATTAGAGGGGGAAACACCGTATCAATTAGTGTCAAAGGCCGGGGGACTTGGTGGAGGAGGGGCAGCCAGTTGGCTCTGGCTGGTGGGGGAAGGAGAGAGAGAGAGAGAGAGCACTGATGCAGGAGAGGGGACCAGACCAGCCCGCAGCCCACAAGGGGTTAACATGCATCCTCGCGAGGAGCTGGGAGTGAGGACAGAACCACCCTCAGAAATCACCAAGGGCAGCACCGCACTTTCAGGTGGGTAAACTGAGGCCCGGGAGCAGAAGAGGCTCAGCGGGAAGTCTTACAGCCCCTGCACTGCGGCTAGTACTACGATTAGAGTTTTAATATTATTAGATATTAGACAACATTAGATAATATTAGATAATAATAATAGATATTAGATAATATTAATAATACTAAGAACATTAGTAATATTCTTGTCAGTAGTAATATCAAAAATCCTAGCAGCAGTGAAATCGTATGAGCCTCACTGCTGAGCACTTACTTTGTGCCACATACTTGCTGGACAATTTCTTACCTAATCTAATCCCCCCAGTGGCCTGATAAGCTAGATCTTAACAGCCTTGTTTTATGGATGAAGAAATTGAGGCCCAGAGAGGGGAGTGAGGCTGCCCAAAGTCACAAAGCAAATAAAGATGGGGCTGAGATTCTAACACAGAACTGAGACGAGTGAACAGTCAACAAGCACGGCTTGTCTGGACTTGCCCTTGGAGTGAGCTTCGGTCCATGTTGGTTTTGAGGAGCAGCATTCTTAAACCCTCACTTCTTTTACTCTAAAAAACAGAACAGACTTTAAAGTTCCAAGACCAAAATTCAAGTTCAAGCTCTTACTGACAAGCTGTGTGACCTTGGGCAAGTCACTGAGCCTCTCTGAATTTGTTTCCTCCTCTGCTCTGTGAGGTTATCCAACAACGGTGGATAGGAAAATTACTTCTGATTAATGCCTATAATGGAATATTATGCAGGCTTTTAAAAATGACGAGGTGGATGGATATTTACTGACATAGTAAGATACTCGGACTGTATTGTTAAATTAGAAAAAAAAATCTGAAATTAAAAAAATGCCCAATATTATCCCAAGTTGATTAAAACATACAGAGAGAAAGAGTGAGATGAGAAAATGAGAAAGAAAGAGAGAACAAGAGTGAGTTAGTGAGTCCAGAAGGATAAACTCCAAAATGTTTGTAGTGGTTATTCTCTGTGCAGTGATACTTTCTTTTTTTGTATGTAAGTGTTTACAAAAATTAGTATGAATACAAGTGATAATATTAAAAGTTTGCTCTGTCATCAGTCTTGCCCAGTCCTGAGTATTGTGAGGACCAGAGTCTGGCTCTGCATACTGTAAAGTACCCACACATCTGAGGGATGGTTTGTCTCCTGGGTGTGATAAGATGGGGAGCGGAGTGATACGATGTAGGTCAGGGTCTTGTCTACAGCTCAGTTAGAGACCCAACATCAGTGGGTCAGGTCAAAGTCATAAAGAACCAGCGTCTGAGGGCTGCTGGGGAGGGAAGGGTTAATGTGCAAATCCATAAAGCTGACCCCGGGGTGGCCCGCTTAGGAGACCATCTGCCAGCAGGCCTGCAGCTGCCAATCCAGGCAGGCCCTGCCTTCTCACAGGCTCCTCCCAGCCCGCACAGCTCGGAGCAGCCCAGATGCCTCTGCCTTGGCCTCTGACTCCAGCCAGGGGATCTGGCCTGGCAGAGTTATCACATCTCTCTCCCCATCCCCAGCAGCCGCACTGGCATCCGAGGCAACAGAGGTTACCGACTTGCCCACTTAATGCTCTCACGTGACTAGTAGACAACGACGTGGTAGGTCTTCCCATTGTACAGCTGAGGAAACTGAGTCTCAGAGGCAAAGGCGGTTGGCCAAGGATACAGATTCTTGGAGACAGCCCAGGTTCCTGGGGGAAGCGGCGAGCCCTGCCCCATCCTCTGATAGTCTCCCATGGGCAACGACTCCTCCAGGAGCAGTTGAGGGGCCAGGTGAGGCTGATATTCTAGAGCTTGTCACCAAGAGCTTGGGACGACGGGGCAGGGATGGAGGTGAAGCAGAAGAACACAAGATGGGCGTCTTTAGGAAGCTGGGTTCGAATCCCTGCTCTATCTCCCCACTCTGCCTCATCTGCTGGTCGATCTAGAAAGTCTTATGGGGACCTTCCAACTCTCCTATTTTGGGGAATCCAAGACCTCTGACTACTTCCGGACCCCAGGAAAAAGAAAAAGATGAGCAACTCTTCCTCCCGCCACTGGCACCCACTCGAGTCAGATATTGGTCCTGAGAGCCAAATGAGGGGAGAGAAAAGAGTTAACTTGAGGGGCGGATGGAGAACGGACAGAATCCTCTCTGGAACCTGCCCACGTGTCAGACTGAACAGCTCCGGACTGACGGCCAAAAGATGCAGAGAGAGACCCAAAAATTCCCAGAACAGATGGGCCAGCCCGGGCGTGTGGGGGATGAGATGGCCGTCATAATCATAATATCTCAAATTCCTCTGGTGCATTCCGGTTTTCAAAGCTCATTCAAATCCATTATCTTATTGGAATTTCACAACTCTTCTGGACAGTAGATGGCCAGGGGCTACAAGACCCATCTGGCAAGATGAGGCAACTAAACTCAGAGAGGCTAAGAGGTTTGCTCAAGGTCACACAGCTCGTGTGTGGTCAGAACAGTCAAAAAGAGAATCAGGTCTCCTGAATCCTAATTCATCCATCAGTGGACCTGTGATTTGATCCCCTCATTTTCTAACTTGGGGGCTTGGAATGATGATATATGTTAGTAATAAAATAGCAACAACAAAAACAGTAATAAAACCAACATGCACTGATCACTTATAACATGATAGGCACTGCTTTAAGCACTTCATACTATCTCATTTAGTTTCCACTTTGACCCTGGATGAGGTAGATATTACTATTAGCTCCAACTTAGAGATGGAGGAGACAGACTCACATGAATGAAATCAGTTGCTCAAGGACAAAGTTATAAAACACTGCAGCTAAGATTCAAATGTAGATCACCCTGACCCTTCACCACCGCCAGTGGTTCCCAATCATCACTGCAAATTAGAATCACCTAAGATGAGTTTAAAAGTCCACTATGCTCAGATGTCACCTTGAATCAATTAAATAAGGACGCCCAGACATGGGGCCCAGACATCAGTATTTCTTAAAGATTCCTAGGTGATTCCACTGTGCAGCCCAGTTTGGGAATCACCATACTACACTCTCCCCAGGTACTGTTCCATTGATCATCTCAGAAGAGCTCTGTGACAGCTGAGTTTCTCTGTTTCCCTACCTGTAAAATGGAGCCCCTTTAGCTTTGTTGACTAGGACCCATCCTCTCCAGGCTCGGGGCAGGAAAGTGTCAAGGCCCCAGAACTTTGAGCTGAGAGCTCTAGCTGCTCCCCCAGAGTCAGCTAGAGCGTGGGAACCCTATACTCACTTGACCCTGTTGTAAAACTTTTATGATGTTTATTTCAAATCAGGCTTTTGTGCAACTGCAAACACTGGAATCTGTAGCAACAGGGACTGTGATGCTGCTAGCTGCATTCTTTACCCTCTCTGGGCAAACCCGTTCGGTGTCCCGCCAAAATATAGTGAAATCATAATGGAGGGGGAGCCTGGGGCACCGCCAAGGGAACAAAGGAAAACAGATCCTGGAAGAAGGGGCTGTGGCTTGCTGGAAACTGGGACAGTGGTTTTGTTTTGTTTTGTTTTTCCCAGACTCTGGAAATCATCTTCACTCCTGCCTTTGAAATCATCCCCCAGTGCCTCCTCAGAAGGAAGCAAAGTGCCTTCTCTGTGCCTGCTCTCCTTTCTGAGTCTGGGGGAGCAAAGTGTAGAGGGAAGGTGGTCTCTCCTTGGGTTCAAGTCCTGGCTGTTGGCTAACTTGTTGCACAGGCTTGGACCGGCCGCTGGCACGCTCCAGCCAACTTCCCTGCCTGTAAATAAGGAGACTGGAGCCCCTCCTGACCTTGACCTACCTAGTTCTGTCATCAGATCTGTCAACCGCAGGATGGATAACAGAGAAACTCAGACGCATTTGGAAATGCAAAGAAAATCAGGCCTCCTCGAGAGCTCTCTGCTCCACCCCCCTTGCCCTCACCAGGAGAAGGAGCCATGGGAAGCTGTGGTGCTTTCCTGACCCCCTTGGAACTCGCAGTCCTGGTCCACAAATGCATTGGGCTCAAAGCCGGGAGTTCCACGATTGTGAAGTCTAGGATCAAATGTCCTGATGAACAATGTCCCAGAGGAGGCGGGAGTGACCCCATCGGGCTCAGCAGATGACAGGTCTTGGACCCATGGAACTTAAGAACCATGGGATCCTATGGTCTCAGAATCTCAGAACCAGGGGCATAACCAGGTGTGTGGGGCCCGAAGCTTACACAGTTGGGGGCCTTCTTTAAAAACACAGCCTGAACCACTTCTATCATACTTTACACTCTAGACTTTTTGGTTGTATATTCCGACTGCCTCATCATATGACAATTTTGTAATATCGTCAACTACAGAGAGAACAGGAAGGTAATTCTGCATTTTTTCTGTGTTGGTTGTTTAGGAGCACCTGGAGACCACGTGGTTGAGAGGTCCAAAGGTCCCAAAGAGATGTGAAAGTGAAAGGAGTCCACGGCAGTGACCGACGTCAGGCCGTCTGGCAAGCCTGAAAGGGGCTTGTGAGGACAGGGGTGTTCCAGGGTCCCTGTGGTCTTTCTCCTGCCCGTGAAGAGGGCTTCCTTTTGAAGCTGTGCTAGGAGCGGTATCTGAGCCGCACTGAGCTCTTCATGCATAGAAGACAGCGCATTTTCAGTTGGTTATCTCCCCTCATAACGTCTACCAGCTCTCCTACTTAACAATCCCTCACCCTTGGGGGAAAACAGGAACAGAAAATATATGCAAAATGGCCCTCCATTTTGATAGAGGTATACGCAGCTGCTGACTTCAATCTTTTTGCAGCAGCTCCCTGAGAGAATCAAGAATGCCACAGAAGCCTGGGGACTGGGGCTCAGGACACACCGGAGACAATGAAGGTACAGAGCTCGGAGGTTTAGGACTTGGATTGGACGCTGCTGTTGTTGGGGGGTAAGGGAAGACAGGGAAATGCAGGCCAAGTCAAAGGGTTCAATCTACTCACCCCTGGCCCTGGATCCCAGGCTGTACAGCAAGGCTAGCAGAGCCTTCCCACAACTCCCCTCCTGCCCGGGACCCTGAGACGATGGGTAGCAATGCGGTACAGTGAGTCCAATCCCGATTCACCCTTTACTCGCTGTGTGACCCTCCTCTGACCTCCGGGCTTCTCAAGTGTCGGACGAGCATGATGAAAATGTACCCACCTATAGAAGCAGTACAATTCACACACCGCTCTCAGCACAGTGCCTGGCACTGGAATAAACACTCAGCAAATGCTGGGCGTTACGATTCCTGTGCAGCTTGGCCCTTCTCGCCACCAGAGCCCGAGGAGAGACCCCTCCCTTGCCCCTAATCCCAGGGAAGGGCTGAGACTGGCCCTCCTAATATCATATGCTAGCCCTGCACCGGTTATAGCATCTAGGGTAACTGAGAAATAGAATTGTGCCTCTTGCAGTCCTAATTGGTATGGAAGCAAGGCTCTATACGGGAAAGGAAAGCTTCCTGGAAAGACCCAAATAAAAATAATATGGTCCTTTACACCTGCCTACTGACTAGGTTTGCCCCATGAATGGGATACAGATCAGACCCTCTCAGTCAACTGAGTTTCCGTCCTATCCCAACGGGCCAATCAGACCCCAATTTTCTGACAACTCTGGTGTCCTTTCTGAGAATGTCTAAGAATTCTGGGAGAATAAATCCATCCCATGTCATAACTCTGCTCCTGGAGAGTAGAGACTTTATCCAGTTCATTGTCACAACCCAAGCATCCAGCACCAGGTCTGGCACGTAAAACACACCCGATGAATATGTTACTGAATGTGAGAGTGAATAAATGGAACATGAAATTTTCAAAGGAAAAAACAATCAAGGGAGATTACTTCCCAAAGATCAAAGAGAAACTTTCTGACAGTTGAGTATTTTTCCTTGTTTTCTTTTTTGTAGCCACATTTAATAAGCATTAATGGCAGTCGAGGCACTGACCTAATCACTTTGTCTATCACTGCATTTAGTTCTCCCAACAACACTCTGAAAGTTGCTCTTGACATAGGCAGTGTGGTCTGATGGTAAGGAATACAGGCTAGGGCTTCCCTGGTGGCGCAGTGGTTGAGAGTCCGCCTGCCGATGCAGGGGACACGGGTTTGTGCCTCGGTCCGGGAAGATCCCACATGCCGCGGAGCGGCTGGGCCCGTGAGCCATGGCCGCTGAGCCTGCGCATCCCGAGCCTGTGCTCCACAACGGGAGAGGCCACAACAGTGAGAGGCCTGCGTACCGCAAAAAAAAAAAAAAAAAAAAAAAAAAATCAAGAATACAGGCTTTACAAAAATCGGGACGGCCCTCTATTACCAAATACCACTTTTGCGACATGCATTGCTCTTGCCGTAGTTCTGGCACCTTATCGTTTTATTAAGGACCTTGTGTTTTTTACCAACTTATTACTTGAAATGATAATACAGCCTGTCTGTTTGCTGTTTCAAGACTGTGATATATTTTTCCTAGTGGTTTGGTTTTAAAAACACATAAGACTTAATTTTTCTTCAAAAAAAAAAGAATACAGGCTTTAGAATTAGACCCGTGTTCAAATCCTAGCTTCAGCTGCTTCTAGCTGTGTGATCTTGGATCAATTACTTCTCTCCTTGAGGCTTTCCTTGTCTATAAGATGGGAATGACAATATATACCTGATGGAGTTAATTTATTTAAAATGTTAATGCATGTGAAGACTTTAGCACAGTGCCTGGATCACAGGAAATGCTCAAGAAATAGTGACTGTTATTCTTCCGGCCCTCTTCCTCTTACATGGAGAAAGAGCTTATCAGAGAGGCCACAGATGCTCACCGCAGGATGTGATTCCAGGAATGAAAGGCATTTCCTGTGTATGGGAGAGGATGGCACCGAATTCCCTCCCCTTTCCACCCAGACCTGCTACTAGATTACCTTTCTAGTTCTCTTAGCACCTAGGAGGGACCCTGTAACTAGCCTTTACCAATGGAATATACACAGGAGTAATGGGTCACTTCAAGGCGGACGCAGTTAAAAGCAGGTGTGACCTCTCCACTTTGGTTCACTTTCCTCGTCTTCCAGCTGGATCATGCCACATAGCACAGAAGGCACGTTACGGAGGTGGGTCCCCATACGGCTACATGAAGCAAAGCCCTCCTCCAACCCATTTAGGACTAAGATACAAACAAGAAACGACTGGTTCACGTGAAGCCACTGAGATCCCACGTAGCTGCTACCTCTTGCCTACCCTAACCACACTATTTTTATTTAATGACGTTCTTGTAATATCCAAGATGACATCTATTCTACTTATTCTTCAGGTCTAATGGTATAAGCAGCCAGCAGATGTGCTCTCATGGTGAGAGATTATGTTCCTTGGAGAGAAGGAGCACTGGGAATCGATTCCAGTGGTCTGAGGGATTCCTAAGAAAGAACATGAGATGTGAAAGGAAGTCCCGTGTCTCCAGCGGCACTGCCTTCCAGGTTCCCCCACTGGGCAACAACCCCATGACTATGCAGAGTGCTAAGCTTCCACTTAGGTTAGGTTCTGGCAGAATGTCTTCATCTCCAGCTGTTTCTTTTTTTTTTTTAATTTTTATTTATTTTTGGCTGTGTTGGGTCTTCGTTGCTGCACGCGGGCTTTCTCTAGTTGCGGTCAGCGGGGGCTACTTTTCGTTGCGGTGCGCGGGCTTCTCATTGCGGTGGCTTCTCTTGTTGCAGAGCATGGGCTCTAGGCGCACAGGCTTCAATAGTTGTTGCATGAGGGCTCAGTAGTTGTGGCACACGGGCTTAGCTGCTCTGCGGCACGTGGGATCTTCCCGGACCAGGGATCGAACCCGTGTCCCCTGCCTTGGCAGGTGTATTCTTAACCACTGCGCCACCAGGAAAGCCCCTCTAGCTGTTTCTTGAGAAAACTCAGAACAGCCCAAGGATAGGACTGTCCATGGCTAGATGACTTGTAATCACAAAATCTAGGTTCCAATGGTAAGTGTACTTTCTGTGTTCTCTTTGCCTCTCTTTTCCCAGAGATTTCTCTCGCACCTAGAAACAGTTTAACCCAATCCTGGCTAAAGCTCTGGTCTGGCTTTGCCCAAATGGTGACCAACACCACTATGGACTTTAATACAGGACCAGTCACTGGAAACACAGGGTCCACTGGAGTTAAATATATTGGAGATCCCATGGCGCCTGGGTCCAAGTCCCTTCCTTTCCCGTGACTAGCTGTGCAGCGGTGAGGAGAGGATCCTAGGAGTAAGTGGCGCTCCTCCTTAGCTACAGGTGACCACGCCAACTCCCGCCGGTCACCTCCCAATTGTTCATTCCCATCCTTAAAGAGAACCAGCAAGAAAAGTATCTGCTCACTCCTATAAAATGGTAGACTCCCAGGTGTGCATCTGGGTGCTTCTTTGGTGTGCCAGATGTGCTAGGCTCCTTTCTAATTTATCATCTCCAATGCTCACAGTAACCTTGGAAGAAAGTTATTTCCCCCAGTTTAGAGGTGATAAAATTGGGGCTTGGGGTAGTGAAATATAGTACCATGCTGGGGTTACTTGGCTGTGCTATTCAAAGTATCACACGCCACACATAGTGTACAAAGTACAGTCCGAGCAGAGCAGAAAGTACCTTCCAAACTCCCGGCACCATTTTTGATGTGTCAAAGGATGTGAAGAAAAAGGATACCTGCTCCACCCACCTTATAGAATTAAAGCACTAGAGCACAGCTCAAGGGCACAAATATACACAAAGTATTTGAAAAATGTAAAACACTATATAAATGCAAATTATTAATTAATAGGCTAATTAATTGATTGACAAGGAGTTTGTATAACATGGAGGTTAAGCGCGTGGGCTCTGGAATCAGATAGGACTGGGTTTGATGAAGTTTTGACCTCCCTGAATCTCAGTTTCCTCTTCCTCGAAATAGAGATAAGAATATTTCCCGTCTCATAGGGCACTGTGAAGCTTTAATGAGTCAGTATATACGAAATGTTTAGTATAATGTCTGACTCACACTGCTACTATTTTTACAGATAACTCTATTAGTCTCAGTTTTTTCTTCTGTGAAATGGAAAAAAATAATTCGACCCATCGCATGGTGCTTTCATAATTTGAAACTCTTTTAAGAATACAGTATGCCAGGGTTTCCCTGGTGGTGCAGCGGTTGAGAGTCCGCCTGCTGATGCAGGGGACACGGGTTCGTGCCCCGGTCCGGGAAGATCCCACGTGCCGCAGAGCGGCTGGGCCCGTGAACCATGGCCGCTGAGCCTGCGCGTCCGGAGCCTGTGCTCCGCAACGGGAGAGGCCACAACAGTGAGAGGCCCGCGTACCACAAAAAAAAAAAAAAAAGAATGCAGTATGCCAATTCTGATGATAAATCACCCCCAAACTGAACAGAGGCTGGACATAGCTGGGAAAAGATGTGGCGGGAGAAGACTGGCATCCCTGAGGCCAGCCCTCCCTGCTGCATCCCCACCCCCGCCTTGCTGCACAGCAACTCAGGCGCTCTAGGCAAGACGAAGCTGGCTTTCATCGCCCTGGCTCTGAGTTCCGGAGCCCCAGCAGCAGATCTGGCTCCTGCAGCCTCCCAGCATCCTGCTGGGAGAACACAAAGCCAGAAATGGCTCCCTTGGTGCAGGACACCCCTTCTCCCCCTCGCCCTGCTTCAGCGCCCTGACTGGCCTGAGGAGATGGTGAAATGTGTCTGCTTGGCCTGGCATACTGTGGATCAGCAATGGGCAGGCTGGTCCTTGAGCCCCGTCTCCATCCAGATTGTCTGGTCTTCTGAATCTCTCCCGGTAGCCAACTCCTCTAGAACTCGCTGATTCAACAAATACTTACTGTGTACCTAGTTTGTGCAAAGCACTGAACTAGATACTTTCCCATTACAAGCGCAGCCCAATCTCTTCGCTCTCTAAACCACCTCTCCCGGGGTATATAACACAATGCCTGTTCACAGCTCTAAGTAAATATGGATTGGGTAGCAGTTGTGTCCTGGGTCCTGTGCTAGTGGCTGGGTATATGGAGATAAACAAGACAAAGCCCTCTGGCCAGATACATACATTCAGGCACTAACTAACAGGTTCCGGGATTGCTCTTCTATTGACATTTCTATTCATCAACCTAATGGTTTATGTATTTAACAGTAGTTATCAGAGCTGGTTAGCCACTGTCTAGCTTCTTTAGCCTTGGGCAAGTGACCTTCCCTTTGTGAGGTTCTGTTTTCTTATCTGTTTAATGGGGGGAGGGGGTGTTTTGTGATGAGCATTAATTGAAACAATGAATGTAAAAAGCATAGCACCAACAGCAAGGATACTACTTGATCTGATCCTTCCCAAAGCTGTAGCATTCCCTTCCTGGGCAAGATAAATATATAGCATGCATACTGCGACCTTCCTTTCTTGCACCAAGGACAGACATCACTAATGAATCAAAGCATTCTTTGTTACTCATCTCAGATGTAGCCCCAGAAGCCTTCTCAGCACAGTGATTCGGGCACATACTACTAATTGATTGAAGCTGTTGACATCCTCTATGGAACTTTTGTTGTTGTTGTTGTTGTACGCGGGCCTCTCACTGTTGTGGCCTCTCCCGTTGCAGAGCACAGGCTCCAGACGCGCAGTCTCAGCGGCCATGGCTCACGGGCCCAGCCGCTCCGCGGCACGTGGGATCTTCCCGGACCGGGGCACGAACCCGTGTCCCCTGCATCGGCAGGCAGACTCTCAACCACAGAGCCACCAGGGAAGCCCCTATGGAACTTTTTTTTTGCCATCCTGCCCTTACTTCACTCAGTTGCATAGGTCTGTAGTTTAGCTGACACTCCAATGAATATCTCTTTCCTCCCTGAACTTTACTCTTGGGTCTTGAGTGTAACCTCCTTAGAGACTGAACTACATGGGCATAGGCCCAGATGCATGCAGGTGGTGCCCACTATATGTATGTACTGACTGATGTGCCTCTGATCAGCAAATGTGGCTCCCATTCTGCTGACTTTTTGAATGATCTTGGGCAAGTCAGTTCTCATCTCTGGACAATTTTGATATTATTTTCTCATAGGTAGTGTGTTAGTAGAACATAGTGGTTAAAATCTTGACTGCTGGGGTCTTACAAGCTTGGGTTTGAATCCTGGATCCACTTCCTAGCTGTGTTACCTTGGAGAAGTCACATAACGTTTCTGAACTTCAGCTTCCTCATCTGTTAACTGGAGATGTCTTAATAGTACCCACCTCAAAAGCGTAAAGGTAATACTGCATGGAAATGGGATACTGTTTTGAGATCCTGACCTACTTGGTTTTTTTCTCCCTGTATTTTCCCCTTTTCTTTTTTACCATTTAAGCAGATCATGGGTTCTACCCTCCTTGCCTCAGGGGAGGCATGTGTCAGGGCTGAAAACAGGAAGACTATGAGAGTGTTTTTAGCTTTTGCTTTTTGGAAAACTCAAAGCCTTTAGGGGAAGAGGATTTACAGACTTAAGGAGAGTCCTGAAGAAACACAAAGGAAGAAAGATTTCTCCAGAGCAGAAAGAGATTGCCTCTGCTGGGGAGTGGAGAGGAGAGAAGATGGGAGGGGAAGGGAGAGGAGGAGAGGGGAGGAGAGAGAGGTCTGTAAGACCAGAAAAGTCCCATGTGGGCAGAAATGATGGGTGTCTCCATGGTAATATGTGTGAATTGATGGTCAAGCTGGGCAACCTTGGGCAAGTAAAATAACCTCTCTGGACCCGTGTTCTTACAATGTAAGGCTGTCTTTAATCACCCTACAAGTTTAGCGCAAGGAAATGGGACGTCCTTGTGCTTAACAAGTATCTATTCTCCCACGCTCTTCCTCAACACCAATGATTCCACTTGCGATCCTCTGCATTGCCATGTTTGGGTTTAGCTCTGGGCAAGAAAACACATGGTTAACTACCAATATCTCTTGTGTCCTTGTCTTGAAGGGTTGTCCCTCTTCATGGATGGTTTGATAATCCTCTTGTTGGGCATGAAAGGCGATTCCCACTGGCGGACTCTCCTTCTGAGTAACTGCCCCATGTGAAAAAGGACCACCACTACCCCCAGGCAACCCCTCACCCAGCCCCATGAGGTCAGCCTCCCTGCTGGGCAGTCCCTTCCCTCTCTGCTGGAGCCCAGTCTTTGCGGAAGCTTCCACTGAAGTGATCATCTAGAAACTTGAAAGCAGGAGAAAGCTAGGCCTCACCAGTGACATTCCCCATATCGTGCCTGTTGGGAAGCAAGAGTTGGGTAAGAGAGAAGACTGGCAGCAAGTACATCTCGGTTATAACCCTAACTCTGACCCTTACAAGGTGGTAACCTTGGCCAAGTTGCTTATAGCCTCTAAGTCTCACTTCCACCATCAGCAAAATGGGGACAGTGCTATCTACTGCATAGGACTGCGGGTGAATTCGGTGAAGTGACATCTACAAATGGCCCAGCGTAGAGCTTAGTTTATAAGCAGCAATATCTAAAATTGCACGGCATTACGACTAACTCGCTGATCTCTGGCCAGTCGCTTTACCTGTTCAGACTTTAACTCTCTTTTCGACAAAATTAACTCCTGCCATGCCTGCTAATTGCTAGTTATTAATAGACATGCCTCTCCTACTAGAATGTGAGCAACTTGAGATATCTTTATTCATGACTATGCTTTGCATATAGTAGAAGCTCAGTGCTGGGTGAAGGTATGAATGGATAATCAGAAGGGATTTCAGATGTGAAATCCCCTTGCACGAGTTTTAACAAAGGATCATAGCAATTGTGATTCTTTGTTTCTGACAAGAATGAGTAAGTACAATCATTTAAATCTCAATAGCAAAAGGCCTCAGAGAAAAACCAACAAACGTAAAGTGCCTAAATTCCTTGGGACTACAATGTTTTAGGTGTCTTACAAAGAACTAAGATTGGGAGAACAAGTTCAACCAGGCTTTATGCCTGTAAGGTCTTAGAAAATAAATGATCTGAGCTGCCATTTCTTATCATCTGTTAAATGAAATCAATAAACCTTACTTTACCATAAATATAGGGAAATGGTAAAGAAAGGCACAAAGTAGATGCTCAATAAATGTTGGTTGGTTGGTTGATTGATTGGTTGGTTGAATGAATGGATGGATGGATGGGAGAAGAAAATAGCTGGAAAAAGGATGAAGGAACAAATAGCTGGAGAATAGATGAAGGGATGGATGAAATAATGAATAAATAAACGAATGGTTCCTTGATCAATGGATGGGTGTAGGGTAGATGGATGGATGGATGGATGGAGGGATGGATGAGTGACTACGTAGTGGATGGATAAATAAATGAATAGAGGAATAGATGATGAGTTAATGGATGGATGGGTGGATGTGTCGGTCAAGTTCGTAGCAAGTGTGAAGTACTGTGCCTATGAAGAATGACCGTGACTGCATAATAGATGCACCTAAATGGGTCAGCTTGGGGTAGGTGTTGCAATTAGAAGCCCCAAATTTCTCACTCAAGAAACATTTATTCTCCTTGTTTCTCTCCCTCCCTTCCCTAGGGAAACTTGCTTCCAGGAAAGCTGCTCATTAATGTAGCATCAAACTCCTTCAGTGAGTTTGTTCACCTGAAAATAAAACTGGGCAGTACTAGTGGACATATGTCTTGAACTATGTTCTCTCTCACGCATTACTGTGGCACTGGGATGGAGCAACGTAAACAGCTTGTCAAGAACTTCCTCGTTTCCCTATGGTGCTCCTAATTTTTCTGATCTTTCCTTCCTACACCAGGAGATTGGCAGAGCAGGCATTCCCAACAAGAGCTAGTAAGAGTTACCAGCACAGGATTCAAATCGCATCTCTGACATCACCTAGCTGTGTGAGCTTAGACAAGTTACTTACCTTTCTGATCCCGAATTTTCCCATCTACAAAATGGAAATTGTCATAATATCTAACTACCTTAAAAAATGGTTCAGTGGATTAAGTGATATACTGCAGATAAAGCATTTTGCTCAGTGATTGGCATGTAGTAAGTACTCAGAAACTATGATTAGGAACTATTACTAAAACTTTGACAGGTGAAGAAGTTGAAACACTGACATTCATGAGGTCACTGAGGCAGAGAAGTAAACCCTGGGAGTCAGGAGACCTGGGTTCTGATTCACTATTTATCTTTGGGCAGGTAAGTACCTTTTCCTCTCTGAGCCTTTCTTTCTCTACCTGTGTAATAGGGAACGGAACCCATGAGCTCGGAGATTTAGGGGTATAATCGCAGTGTCTTTTCGCCCTCCCCCTCTACCAAACTGATTCTCTTTTGAACATGAACCTTAATGTCCAAGGGCAATCACTCCTAACAGGTAAAACCAGGAATCAGCAACTATTCAAGTTAGAGACTTTTGTCACCCTGATGCAGATGAGGCTCAGGGTAGCAAAGTGACTTGCTCAAAATCACACAGCTAATAGACGGTGGGATAGGATTCAAGCCCAAGCTTATCAACCATAGAGCCAGAACTCATCCAACTATGCAACCCCTTTCCCTTGGCATGTGTCATAGCCGCGTTTGCTTGGTGAATGGGAGGTGATGCCTCCCTGAGGGCTGGATGAGCAGGGTGGCTGGAGGAGTATGCTGAGCACCCAGAATTTCCACGGAGAGGGAAGGCAACGGGGTCTTTTGGACCAGAGTGGGGACAGCGAACATCAGCTGGCTGTGACGGCACCGAGCCCAAGCGACAAGACGGCAAACATCAAAAACACCTAGGAGCACTTAGACCAGTCCCCAGTTCCTGCATTCAAACTATCACTGGGGATAGACTGAGAATTGATTTGCTAAAGGGCCATAAATGCTATAGGTCCAGGGTGGAACAGCCAGTGGTTTGGGGTGCGGATGAGTACAGGCAGTGGATGGCAATCATATTAGCTCTTTTCCTCTCCCCTGGAACCCACTGATGCTCTACAAGGAACCCACTGTCTCTGGCATTAATTGCTTGTGAGGCCTTAGGCAAGTTACTTAACTACTCTGGGCTGGATTCCTTCCATAAAAGGAAGTTAGGGAGGGTGGGATGAAGAGACTCTTAAGGCCACCCCTAACTCTCTTAGTGGCAAGATGTCCTTTCTTGGGGGAGCGGGGTGGTCACACATAACCACCCCCATGGAAGGAAGGTTTCCAGACGCATGCTCCTCCCACTGTAGTTTGGGGCCTGTTTCCCCTCAATCAGGCCCCTGCAATGATGGGGTAAATTTCTTCCTAAGGCTCCTGAGCTCTGAGTCCCCCTTGCTGTTTTGGGGTCCTACTCCAATGTGTCCCTCCTCCCTTGGCCATTAAAAGGGATGTCACTCTAAGGGATGTCTCCACTTACGAAAAGGAGCATACACAGGGGGCAGCTGTGTGAGGCATGAGGCTGGTACACTTAGTGTAGAGAAAGAAGGGGGCTTCAATGGGGGTAACACTGGCAATGCAGGCTGGTCAATGACCAGAGGTGGTCACACCTTTCCTCCCCTTGCCTGGTGGATCCATGCTCAGTGCACAAGCTCCTGGGGTCACACATTTTGTCTGCAGTGGGATGGGGACACTGAACTTCGAGTCAAGAGACCCGGGGTTTATTCTGGGTCTTTATAAGACCTTAAGCCTCAGTTTCTTCTTCTGCAAAATGGACATAAAACTGGCACTTAACTGTTGTGAGAATCAAATGAGGTCAACGGTAATAGTTAAACCACCACCACAATAATGTATCACGATTTCATGGTGTGACTTTTGGCAAGTCATTTCATATCTCTGAGCCTCATTTGTCCTATTTGTAAAATGGGAATACACTAATTTTTCTGCTTTCTTCTCCAAGGAACTCTGAGCAGTGTGGTGTCTTAGAACTGGGTGTCAGGTGGCCCGTATGTCAGCTATACCTTGGGCGTTAACATTCTGATGCTCCACAAAGTGCCCTGTGGACTCTCTGTGCCCCTGTCTCCCCATCTATAAAATAAAGAGGCTGTGTTCGAGTCCCTCCAATGTCCCCTCTGGCCCTCCCGTTCTGACTGCCGACTAAATGCCCCAGTGAGCTGACACTGGCTAATAAGGAGCTGATCACTGGGATGTGCTATTGTGGTGATGGTTTCCGGCTAGAAAAAACCGTCCACACAGTAAAGAGTTGCCCTGAGCCTACCTACCCTCTATGGGAGTGGGCTGGGCCCCAGAATCACCTGCCGCCTGGCCTTGGAAGGGCGGCTGGCCAGAGAAAAGCCTCCTTAGTGGCTGAAAGCTCTGAAATATGATCCCAGGAACAGCCAGGCTGAGTACAGATGGACATCTCATCAGGATCCCCAGAACAGGCTTTGGGCGGCATATGCCCAAGAGGTCTTCATGGGGCAGGATGCCATATCTCACAGCGAGGGGTCGGGGGCAAGAGCGAGCAGTGTCTGATCTCCTGACCACAGCAGGGAAGCTCACACACAAACCTTGATGTTGGGCAAACACCACTTCACCGAACCCAGAGCTCACCCAGGCTGACTCAGGCTACGTAAGGGCCTTGGGCAAGTCCTTCCCCTTTTGTGGGTCTCAGTCTCCCTATCTGCAAAATGAGGAGCCGAACTACATGAGCAGGTCCTAGAAACCTTCTGACCTCTTAACTCTCTCAGTAAGAAGTTTTGAGAATGAACCCTCAGGTAAGTGTATTTATAAATTATATCTGTACAGTTGTTCCGATACATTATAAATATTATAAAACGTATCTTTCTGTCCTCCACGTGTAAAATGAGGAGACTGGTAATCTCCTAAAGGTCCCTTTAGCTCTAAAATTCTGAAGATGTATGTCTGTAGGTCTCTGAGTTTCCTCATCTGTACCATGCACTTATATACCCTCAATCATTCATTCAACAAACATCTAAAGAAAATGGGCCAACCACGGGCCACTGTTCTAGGTGCTGAGATACAGCAAGGAATGAGACAGACATGGTCTCCACCCTCGGTAGTTCAAAGAGTTCTCCTGTGAATCAAAGGAAACACTGCTGTTTTTGAATATTGGAAATTCCATGTGGTTCAGACTATTAGGTATAAGAATGATTTAATGAGGTGAAATTGCTACAATTCATGCATTCAACCAACATTTGTTTGGCCCCTACTATGTATCAAGTGAAAAAGGTAAACCAACAAGCAGATTGACATGATGCTTTCGGTCTGTTGGAAGAGGTACACTTCAACCAACGATCCCGTAAGTCAGTGTAAAATTACAAATGTGTCGAGAACCAAGAGAGGTACTATGGTGATGAGAGTCTGTAATGCCAGGTGTGACCTAGTCTAGAGCATTGTGGGAGGATTCCCTAAGGAGATGACATTTGAGTTGAGATCTGAAAGCGGAGTAGGTATAAATTAGGCACCAAGGGAGAGCGACAGCTTTCTTGGCATCATGTGCAAAGGCCTGGTGGCAGGAAGGGCGTGGAAAATTTGAGTGACTACAAGGAGGAATGGGATGCAGCCGGAGCAGACGGAGTGAGAAGCAGCATTTTAGAAATGATCTTGGGGGAGGTGGCCAGGGGCTGTACCATGGCAGGGAGTCACCAAGGCCTAAAGTTCTGCAAACCAATGGACAGTGATGCAGGGCTTTAGACGAGGGTAAGGACGGTGTATATGGTCTGGATTACTTTTCAAAGAGGTTCTTCTAGCTCGACATGGAGATGGGTGAGAAGGGTAAGGACAGAGGAAGACAGTGTTACCGTCAGTGGTGTGAGACGGGATTATAACAATGGCAATTGCCTAAGCTGACTGGACGTAAAATACGATGATTAAAATAACACAAAAACACCCATGACCTTAAAATCCAAACCACAGTGACAGGATGTACAGCAGGTAGAGAAGAACGTACTTGCCATTGAGCAGACCTGATTTCAGATCCTGGTTTCGTACTTACATACTATGTGACCTTGGACAAGCCACACTTCACCTCTCTGGTCTCAGCTTTTCCTTTTCTACAAAGTGTACTAGACTATAAACTTCTCAGTTAAGAGCTCTGGGTTTTTATTCCAATTATGACTCACCAGCCATGTTCCCATGAGCAGGTCACTTCTACTCTCTGAGCCTCAGTTTCCTCATCTGTAAAATTGGGTCTTCAAAATACCTCTCTCCTAAAGTTACTGTGAGGATGGAATCAGACAACAGATGAAACGTGTTTGGCACAGGGCTGGGCACATAACAACGTAAGGAGCTCGGCACACACGTTCCCACCGTGAGCAAGTGCGCGCACACGCTATGAATGCACACGCGTCAGGCCCAGATGGCTCCTCTCTTCCCGTAGGAGTGGTAACTGCCTTGTAAAATCCCAGCTCACTTGCCTAAGCTTCACTTTCAATGAAGCCAGAGAACAGTGATCCGCTGGTGTTTCTGCTCAGCGAACCTGTCAGCGGGATGTAAGCCCAGGGAATTCAGCAACGAAGGGATTCTTCTGATGAGAAACATTTGCGTCCAGAGGATCTTAATATTTGTTTGCAGCAGACAAATGCAGACGTGAATTACTTAATGACTGTTTTAGGGTTCGGCATGGTTCCTGGATTTGGTTTGGCTTTGTCTCTATGACATCTTAATTCTGTGTTTTATTTCTCAGAGCTCTACATACAGGCTGTGGCATATGGGAGCTCCCTCAGCAAAATCTCCAATGGAGATGGGGGAGGGAAGGGGAGGGAGGGGGAGAGAGAGAGAGAGAGAGAGAGAGAGAGAGAGAGAGAGACAGAGGGAGAGGGAGGGAGAGAGAGAGGGAG
>NW_020837972.1:13742841-14003267 GCF_003676395.1 Aethalodelphis obliquidens | reverse complement strand
GGGAGGGAGAGAGAGAGAGGGAGGGAGAGAGAGAGAGAGGGAGGGAGGGAGGGAGAGGGAGGGAGGGAGAGGGAGGGAGGGAGGGAGGGAGAGGGAGAGAGAGGGAGAGAAAGAGCGTGCGAGCGCAGACTGTAGCTTCAAGGGTGTGTGGCAAAGGGGGCTGTGAGGTGAGAGGGATAGTATAGATTTGCACCCATGGATATGAGAGATACACCAAGCCCTCACCGTCATGGGAATAAGATTTGCCACTTCTATTTGGAAGTCTAAACAGTATCTTTTTCAATTTACTAATCTGATTGATCACAATCAGAGTGATGTGTAAATTTCATGTTTGTCCATAAAACATGGAGGGGCCCAGCTAGGCTTCTGACTCTGCGGTTCAAAGTCATCCCTGGTTGCACTAGAGTCGGGAGAGAGGAGCCAAGAGAAGCAGATCAGACCAGGGACCCTGACTGAGAGGGCAGGAGCGCCCCTGCGACCCCCTCCATCCCCCCAGCCTAGAAGCTGAGGACCTGGGAAGTCCTTAGATGTCTTACAAGGCCCTGCTTGATCTGTTTCCTGCCTATGTCTAGGGAGTCAGCTCCTGTCAGTCTCCCCCTCACCCATTCTGCTCCAGCCACACTGACCTCCTTGCTATTTCTCAAATACATCAAGCATGCTTCCACCTCAGGGCCTTTGCACATGCTGTTCCCTCAAACACTTTCCCCCCAGTAATCCTCATGGCTGGCTCCCTCTCTCCTCCAGGTCCCTGGCCACTCCATCCAATAAAGCCATCCCCGCCCTCACCCTCTAGCCTTTTGCTCAGCTTCATTCTTTTTAAAAGCACCTACTACCACCTGACCTTATACTATTTGTTTGTTTCTTCATTTACTATTTTTCTCCCCCATGAGAGCGGGGGGCTTCATGCTGTTCACTGCTATACCAAGCAGGAGCTCAAGGAAATTGTTGAATGAATGAAGTACAGCTTTGGTTTTTAGCCACAGGCAGCTGCTTCTTTGTACATTCATTCCCCAGTGGTTTATTTTCTCTTTGACATGTATGGGCTCACTCTGCTCCCCCCAGCGTCGGTGGCTGCTTGAGGAATGAAGACCGGATTTTGTTTTAGCCAGCGCTGGACCATGAAGGACAAGAAACCTAACAGCCCATGCCCGCGTCTGTATCCTTAAGCCACTGACAGGGGAGTTGGGAGATTTATATTAAAAGGGCAGTTCCTTTCCATAGCCTCCCTTCATTAGCACTGACTGGGACTCCCCACAGATAATGCCCCCTCCAGAGTTTAACCTGCTTTTTCTTCTGGGAAAAGGAAAGCTCTTTCTTGAGACTCTACGGGGAATAAAGGCTGTATTCATTCTGATCATTCCTTGCATTTGTAGGTAAAACTGATGAAGAAAAAGAATCATTCCCATTTTACAGGTGAGATAACTAAGGATTACTGTATGATAATAAGCAAGGGACTCCAGGTCTCACTGAGGGTCTCTTCTTCCTCTGGTTTTCCACATCCCCCTTTCTTTATTCCTACCTACATTTATAGTACTTAAGATGATCTGCCTCAGTCATACACACTCCTGTCTATGTCTCCCTTTGCTGCTAAATTCCGAGGCCCTCAAATGGAAAGACTGCATTTCATTCATCTTTTCCTCCCTGATGGGCCTGACACGTAGGAACAATAAAAACGATCATCTATTATTAATAGTAAGAGCTACCACTGATGGAGCCCTCACTGTGTGCCAAACAGTGCTTCCCATATATTAGCTCATTCAGTCCCCCCAACAGCTCTTGGAGGTGGCTGCTATTATTAGTCCCATTTTATGGATGAGGAAACTGAGATTGAGAAGGTCAAGTTGCTTGCCAAAAGCCACGGAGCCAGTGAGCGTCTGTAAACAGTAAAAGGAAACATTTCCTGCGATTAGTTTGCCTTCAGGTCCTGTCGGATTTTTAAAACAGCTCTGTACAAATCTCCAGGGGCTCTTTTAGGCGACTGTAGTGAGAATAATCTCACTACAACTCCGTGAGATGAATATTTCACCGATGGGGAAAGTGAAGCGTAGAGAGGTGAAGTGACTAACAGATTCCAGAGCTGGGAAGTAGACCAGCAGAATGTCAGCCTGGGTCCATCTGACTTCAGAGCCCAAGCTCTTCACCATTCTACCTCTTCCACCCCAGAAATATTCTCTCGCACCTCAGAGAAAGTCTTACTAACAAGCAATTACAGAACTCCGGTTTTGTTAAGCCCCTGCGAACTCTTCCACTTTGCAGGAAGGTAAGTCCAGCCACTCTGAAAGAAACGATATTTTAAAAAATGTACTGTGCCCCTGTGGGATGACTGAGGCGCCGTGGAGCAGAAGGCACCTGACCCAGGCTTCCATCCTCATTTAGAGGAGGTAGGCTTTTAGGGACGTGGCCCCATTTTGGTGGCCTGGAGTCGGGGTGGAGTTAACGGAGACTGACACGGGCCTGGAAAGCACTTCCAAGTGACATTAAGTTCGACCTCCTGCCCCCGGACAAGCCGACATGTTCACTCACCCAGCCACACAGACATCTATATCTAGAGAGCTTCATCCTGACACTAGTGAGAGTCAAATCTATTTGCAGTGTGTGTATGTCTCCCAGCCTCCTGGGTTGCACTGACCAGCATCCTCAGATTGTCAGGACCGGGGTGGGGCTGGGAGAGGGCTAATCTCATACTGGATCTGGACCATGTGTACTCATTCAATTAATGCATCCAACTTTCATTGAACATCTACCGCAGCTCGGGTCTCTAAGACAGCACAGTTGCCAGGTGAACATGGCAGTGTCAGAAACGATCCCCTCATTGACCCTGTACACCATTCAACCAATTTCACCTTTCAGAAGTAGAAAGGTTTGACCCAAACAGTAACAGTCCCTTTCCACAGAAAATGTTCATTCATCGCCAGGGCAAGCATTTTCCCTGACCCTCGTCTCCTGGCTCTTAACCACAGGACATCGCCTCCCAACAGCTCTGCTGTTAGAGACTCTGCTCCTAGAGACAGAGTCAGCACAAATGTGCTAACTGATCTCTTGGCACGAAGGGGAGACTTGAATTAAGTGGTTCAAAGGCATTTTCCCTGCCTTACAATTTGGCCGTCTTTCCCTTTATGCAGTAAAATCTCCAATAGTTTGGAATTTATGATCCTTTAGACAGGGACTGGGCTGAAGTCTGCTTCTGGACTATTCTGCATGGAAAGGATTTTCGAAGAAAATTAATAGCTTGCCCAAAGAATGGTAAAGGGAATGCATAGTCTCCTTAAGGGGGCCACCTCTCTAGCCCTTTACAAACACTCCTGTATCTACAAACAACTGAGATACTAATTACAAATGATAGTTACGTGTTCATTAAGTCCTCAACTACTCTTTGTTGATCTGAATATTACAGTTTGAGTTGGCCTCCGACACTAGGTTTCCCACTTTCAGCCTAAACTTCTCAGGTGAAAACTTTTCTGGACTAAGCAATTAAAAAAGAGAATGACTTAATGCCAGCAAAACGACTACACTTCTTTGGCAGGAACAAAAGAGGGGGGGGTCTCGTACACTCCAAGTATCTTATTGATTCATGCTGGCTCTCTTCCAGCTGGTACAGGGTGAGGTTTGCCTGGGATACTTCCCATTAGAGCTTCCATCCTGGAATAAACACCCACAGGCAACGCTTTTCACTCTTGATATGAACTACAAATTACATTGTCACTCTAGAGTTGATGGGCTAGGGATTAAAACTATGGTTTTCAAGGAGTTTGAGCCTTGGCTAGACTGGCAGTGCTTGGTCATCCCTACACAAAACAGAATAATCTTCCATAGGGATGTCGTACCAATCCACTCTGAATCCAGACAATTCTTCACCAGCCCTCCACCCCCTAACTGAAAGCATCAGATCACAAAGCAGCTAACCTCCCCTCAGGGAAGGAAATATAGGACCTTAGGGAGGAAAATATGGGACTGCTCTCATCCCACCCACCCCACCTCCTGTCGCCTGTCAGGAGCTGAAATCTCACAATTTTTATGGTTAGCATTATCAAGGTGAGAAATGGGTAGGCAGGAAAAACACAATACTGGAAGGAACTGTAGATTTCCTTTGGCCATTATAGCTCTGAGCTGTTTGTTTTAGAGGCAGTGTGTATTAAACAATCACTCTGTCCCTCGCACTGTGGGAAGTGCTTCACCTGACTCAGTCCTCCTAACTCACTGCCTGAGACAGCTACGATTATTGTTTCTATTTTCAAGCTGACAAAACAGGCTCAGCAAGGTAGAGCCACTTGCCTAAGGCACTCCGCTAAACGGCACAACCAGGTACTGGGGTTCGGGCGAAGCTCAGCTCTGAGCCCTTAAGCACCGCCTCCCACACTGCTACACCGTTCGGACATTTGAGTCAGACATCTGCTCGCAACTTGATACATTATAAAGATATTGCCTCATCAAGTATGCCTCACAGAGGCGGAGAGGGAGGGAGCAGGGGATGCTTTGCTTGGAGTAAGGTTGTATGATGTATGCATATTGCTATGAAATCAACGAATTGAATGTAAGCTTCTATCCTGGTACTAAATTATCTTCAGAAACAGACTTAAAATATCCTGGGGAAGTTCACTCAGGGGGTAGTAGCCCTCATCCACAAACAAGTATTAAGTGTGCAACCAACAGGACTGGCTGGTGGTTCCTCCTCCCCCTCCCCCATCTCCCTGTAGACAGCTACTTGGGCAGATCCGCTGACTGTGAGCTGGGCCTCATTCATGGAACTAGACAACATTTCTGATGAGACCAAGTGCCCAGACTGCCTGTAGAGGAAGCTGCTCATGCTAAGCTCATGCCTCTGTCCCTTTCCTTCCTAAGAACTCTGCTTTAGAAACATGGTACTTTCACCCTTAAGTAAGCATAGAACCTTAAAAAGGAGGTAGAAATTGACCATCGCTGGATGTGGCTGGCGTGGGTGCAAATGTGGATGTTTCAGGCTTTACAGACAGTCTGTTAAAAGACAACTCCAACCCAGCCCCCCCTCCTGAAGACTTAAACACAAAGTGGAATCTCTCCTACAGAGAGGCCACGCCTGTTACAGAAGTATTAAAGAGGATCCTTTCAGCACGACATAAATTAGGGACTAAATGCTCAGACTTTCACCTCGGGAGCGGTTTTCAGGGGGAAGGAGACTCAGGACATTAAAAGACACCAGGAGTGAAATGATGCCTGGGTGGGGAGGGTTGGCTATTATGAGTCTCGTATGGATTAAATCAGGATTTGCACAAAGCTGCAGAAGCATGCGGGTGGGAGACCTTGTGAGCAATTCATATGACTGAGAGGATGACCAGGAAAAAAGGCATGACAGGAACAGACTGACAGGCAAAAGGTGAAGTTACCAAGCAAGGTGGCCATCAGGTATGCTTATCTGAATTAAAATACCACCAGGAATCTGCTCTCCTCTCCCTGCACCCCTGAGATACATGGAATACTCGGGACCAACTGCCACACTTCTAGTTTCCAATGAAATTTCCTCTAGTCCCTTCTACAAGGGCATATTCTTTGGCCAACGCAGCACCTGATTTGCCAACAGGAGGTGCACTCGAAGGTGGAATGGATGGCAGAAACCCAGGAAGATAAAACCACTGATGTCAAAGCTCTCTACAAAGAACCTCCTTCCAAGCAGAGCAACACCAGCTTTTGGTGGCATTTGGTGTTACTGTTCCCCTTCTCCAGCCTGTGTCACAGGATGTCCCCTCATCCCAGCCACAAATACTGGCTGCTGCTGCTGCCACTTGCCGCCTGCTACATCCTGCTGGCCCGTCATGTTTCTAGTTCACCCATTCCCAACATGGGGTACCCGTTTTTCTTAAAGACCTGTATGAGCCAGGTCTCTATCAGACTATGAAAAGTTCTCCAGTCTGAGTTTGATTCTTAAAATATAACTCCCCCATCGGTCCTCCACCCCACACCCACTGGAAAGTTCAGATGCAGCTGTGCCACAACAGGCATTCTGTCCGAAGCACTTCCCCAGACATGTTTTCAACCTACTCCCTAATGCAGCCTGCCAGGATTAATAAATCCTCCAAGTGGTCTCCCCTGGTCCACTTCTTTCTTTTTCTCCCACCCAACTACTCATCCAACACCAGCAAAAGAAGAGTTTTCATTCAGCCTTGATTTTCCCTGACGGAGGGCACAGGCTTCTTCCTTTCGTTCTCGAACTCCTCTAAATTGAATGATTTACGAAAACAATTGGGTCTTCTCTGTATTGGAATGCTTCTGTTCCCCCCAACCTCCTCTCAGTTTCACCCCACATCTTCTTCTCCCTCTTTCTGCCTTTCTTTCATTTCTTCCCTCATCCCCCCTCCATCACACTATTTCTACACCACCACCCAAGGATCGGTTCTTATGCCTGAGTTCAAAGCAATCAGATTCTTTTTGAAAAACCAAATAAAACTCTTCTGAGACCATCTTCACGCTCTTGGAAGGCTCCTCCCCGACTCTTGAGCTCAGACTCCTGGTTCTGCGTGCTGGAGACCAGATAGTTCAGCAGCCGCCGCCAGGAAGGTGTGGAGGAGGGCGCTGTTTAGGGTGTATTTGAGGGAATAGCATATGGGCTTTTGTCAAAACAGTCAGAGCTCACTAGTTTCTGAGCTGAGCACGGAAATGTGCTGCTGTCTCTGAACAAGGCTTGAGCTAGTTCAATCCTCATCTCTTCTTGTACAACACCGCTAACTGCCTCAAATCCACCATTCCTTCACCCCCTGTCCTCGGAGCCCTGGGATATCAAGAAAAGTTTCTCAGTCATCTCCCACCTCCACCGCCCACCCAAAGACAGCAAGACCTTTCAAACAGCGGCTGCCAGGTCAGCCGGCTGAGCGTTGCTCCCCTTAAAGACTCCCCGTCCCTCCCCACCAGCTGCCACCTCACACAAGCAATTCGTTCTCCCATGTTCCAGTGGGAGATGCAGAGTAGTGACGGGAAAAGACAGGGGCTCTGGCCCAGCTGCCTGCCTCCACCCCGCAGGGCTCTGGGGCACAGGCCAGAAAGGGGGACCATCAGGGTCTCCCCTCTTAAGCAGGAGGTCATTACCTTGGCAGCGGCTTGCGGGCCGTGATACTGGCGACAATGATGCTCTCGGGACGCGGGGTGGCCACGGCTTTAAAGGTTCCTCGCCAGAACTTCTCAAAAAGCTGTTTCTCTCCTTGTTGAACGCTCGCCATGGCCAACCAAAAGGGCCCGGGGCTCCCGGGCGCTGTCCGAAGTGCTGAAACGAGGATTCCGAACGGGGGCACACCCGGCCCCGCTCTCTGTCCGTGTGAGACCGAGAAGGGTGGGGTGGGAGAGACAGGGGTTCAGGGCGGGGGATGGGCGCCTCAGCCCGGGCCGGCAGGGGAGGAAGAAGGCTTGTGCGCCGGTTCTCTCCGCCTTCTGGGTCGGCTCTGGGCTGCGCTCTGAGCTTGCACAGCCTCCGCGCCCCAGGAAGGGAACGTTGGGCTGGCTTTCTCGGCGGCGCCGGAGAGAAGAGGCGACGGGGTCGTCCGTGTGTGCGTGCGCGTGTGAGCCCCGGAGCGCCCGGGTTTTGTCTCTCTCACAATGTGACGTTGGAAAAGGAGGCTGGTCGCGCGAGCCGCACTTTCCTCCCCCCTCTCCGCCTCTCCTCCGCCCCACCAACTCCCTCCGCCTCCTCAGCCTCCAGCCGCCATCTGCATAACAAAAGCCCGCAGGTCGAGGGAGGAGAAAGGGCGGGGCGCGCGCCCGTCACCGGGGCCCCGCGGCTACGGAGTTGCAGCGCTGACCCCTGAGAAAAGCACTCGCGGCACCCCGAACTGAACCGGGCGTGAGATCCTGCTTCCCAGCCCCCTCGCCTCCCCCTCCGCCGCGGGCCTTCCCCCTACCCTCTCCTGCGTGCTCTCTGGGCCCGCCGCCTCCCTTCCCAACCCCTTCACGAGTCTTGAAGAAGATCTTCTATCAAGGGAGAAAAAAAACTTAATCTATCCGCCCCCGCCAACCTGCCCCGCCCCTCCGCCACCGCCCCACTTCTGGGAGGGGCTGTCTACCGCAGCAAGGGGACGGGGGACGTCTTCGGAATTCCTCTTTGCGCCTGGGTGCTGCGAGATCCCCACCACCCAGAAAGTGCCGTTTGATGGACCATCCGTCAACAATTCGGCCTCTCGCCATCTGCCGAGCCGGCCCCGCCCGCAGAGGGGTGCAGCGTTGCATCTGTGCACGCGGCTCTAAGGGCTATCTCTTTTGTGCCTCACTGCCAGCCAGCCCAACGTCCTGCTGCCAAACCCATGCAAAGGAAAGAGTGCCCACACCCCACCCCACCCCATCCACTCCTGCGGAACTCTGCTGCAGCCGCTTTTCCTTAAGACAGCTTGTCCCGGGAGAGGAGTCCGTTTTGGACAGGAAAGCTTTGGGGGGTGGGTTTTGAGGGGGACATCAGAAGATTATAGGGGGATACTCTTCTGTCTGTCTCCCCATCTGCTACCCCTTCCCAGTCCAGCCCTAATCCCAGAAAGTGGAAGTTCAGAATCACAATAAAACCCAGACGCAGAAGGTCTGGGCAGAATTTCTCTCCTTCACGCCCAGGGTTTTCATTAAGGAAAAGAGACACGGGACCCCTCAGCCCATCTCTCCCTTGGAGTCCTTTAATCTCAGCAGAGTTGCTACTCCCACTCCCCAGACTTCGCATTCCTGGAAGGAGGCTTCGCCAAGTCTTAAAGGCCTCCCAGCACCTGGCACTGGGTCTTGGCCACAGTGGGAATAAACTTCTTGCTGATGGTGATAGCGATGGGGACCAAAGGGACCAGGGCACCAATGTGAACTTCCAAAACTCGCTGAAAGGCAACAGGAGGGGAAGAGGAGAGAAAGGCGGGGAGGAAGGCAGAGAGGACTCTGGAGTCACCGAGCATCCTTCCAGAAGTGTATCTACATTTGGATTTTTGGGTATTTGGATATTTGCGTGTCTGCTTGTGTGAGCGCCTGAGAGTACTGCTCGCTCTGCAGTGACCCCTTCTGGTCAACAGCTAGAGATGCATTTGCTGGCTTCTTGATGTGGGTTGCCCAGCCAGCAGGTGGAGGTAAGGGCTGGGGAGCTTGGAGGTGAAGGAAAGTGGAGGCTAGGCCCAGATGTGTTCCCTTCTCTCCCTCCTGCCCCAAATTCCCCACTCTCCCATCACTCTCAGGCACTATTTCCCACCCTGAAGTTGCTGTCATTTGAAATGCCATTGAGAACTGGCTCTTTACGTAGCCCGGGATATTTGACACCATCCTTAGTCATGACATTGTGGTCTGAATTGAGTCACATGCCGGGGAGAGGTAGATGGGATCCTACCCCCACCAGATCAATCAACATTTCCCAGCATGTTCCTGTTCTAAGTTCTTAGAATGTTGATAAAGTTTCCATTTGCACAATATTGTGTCTTTTGAACCTGAACAGCAGCCAGGTAAGGTGGGAGGGGAAGCTGTTGATATTGCATTTTAAAGGTGAGGAAGTTGAGGTGTAGGATGGTCAAGTGACTTGCCCAAGGTGATTCTATAAGAGCAAAGGAAGTCTGTACAAAATACAGTTTCTGGTTTTTCGTGGTGGACAGGGGATCTTGGGATACCAGGCACCCCAGGGTGGCACACTGTGAAAACTGTCAGATACCAAAGGAGGTACATACTGAGAAGCACACAGTGTTTAGACTTCTAAGTTGGGAGTCTTGGGTGATAAATTCAGGGCCTCGAAGCCAGACTGCCTGCCTGTGTTCAAATCTCAGCTAGGCTATTTCCTAATTGTGTGATCTTGGAAGAGTGACTTCACTTGTCTATGCCTCAGTCTCCTCATCAGTCACATGAACTTCTATAAAAATCAAATACCATGTGTGTAAATGGACCTTAGGTCTGGCTTCTCCAATGCGACTCAAACTCCAGTTCCTCCATCACTTTATCAATGCGTAACCACCTTGTTCTCATTCCCATAGGATATTGCTCTCTGTTTTACCAGGTGCAATCAGTCACCATGCTGAGACCTTTCAGTATGCTGGTTAATGAATACAAGCATGTGGCACAATCACTGCCTATCCTCTGTGCTACGCCGGTGTCAGCACTCTCTCTGAGACAAGACCTCAGAATCCTTCTCAACACATTCTTTAGATAGCCACCACTAAGTGGTTGGAGTTGGCATTCCAATTAAAATCAATTTGCTGGCCAAGTCTAGAGAGTACTTCTTTACCTGAACGGCATTGTTCTTTCATTAGAAAAAGGGAGACCAGGGAGAAGGGATTCCAGGATTTGCAAACCCAGGTACTCTAGAGCAGGAGCTAAAGAGATTCTTATACGTCCTTCTCTCTGATGATGCAAAAAGGCAGTACCACCAGCTCAGAGAAATAGCTGCCCCTCCTCCTGAGGCAGTTCAAATCCCACCTCACTAACATGACTGTGTTGAGGTAAACCCCTTACTCTCTCTGTCCATAAATTCTCTGAGTATAATATGGCTAATCATTATCCACCATCATCAAGGGACACCAGGGTACTTGACAGTCTGTACCCATTTCCAAAAGTCCAGTGAACAGTAAATGATTCAAATAATTACTGAGATAATGGGAAATATGATAATGAGACCAATTCATCTATCTTTGTGCCCTTAAACAGGATCATGCTAAACTATTCAAATTACAAGATTCTGTATTTTTTCGTACAGACTTTTAAGGAGAGAAAATGATTCTATTACTCAGGGCTTACTAATCCCACTTCTTGAAAGTTCTACTTTATGTTTAATCTGAATCCCACCTTCTCTGTTTAATATCCATTTCTCTTCTAGAATATTGATATAAACTGCTCCAAATGCCCCTGGACCAACATGGATAAACCAGGAGTCCTCCTTCCTGGTTGTGTAGTTCCCAAGAGTCTATAAGACAAATACATTCATTGCTGTCTCAGATAATAATAACTGCACTTATCGAGTGTTACTATGTTCTATGTTCTAGTCACCATTTGTGTTAAACCTTTGATAAACGTTATCTCATTTAGGGCAGAGACCTAAATAGACATTTCTCCAAAGAAGACATCCAGATGGCCAACAGGCGCATGAAAAGATGCTCAATGTCGCTAATTATTAGAGAAATGCAAATCAGAACTACAATGAGGTGTCACCTCACACCAATCAGAATGGCCATCATTAAAAAGTCTACAAATAGTAAATTCTGGAGAGAGTGTGGAGAAAAGGGAATCCTCCTACACTGTTGGTGGGAATGTAAATTGGTGCAGCCACTATGGAAAACATCACAGAGGTTCCTCAAAAAGTTAAAAACAGAGTTGCCATATGATCCAGCAATCCCACTCCTGGGCATATACCCAGACAAAACTATAATTCGAAAAGATACATGCACCCCTATGTTCATAGCAGCACTATGTACAATAGCCAAGACATGGAAACAACCTCAATGTCCATCAACAGATAAATGGATAAAGAAGATGTGGTATATATATAAAATGGAATAGTACTCAGCCATAAAAAATAATGAAATAATGCCATTTGCAGCAACATGGATGGACCTAGAGATTATCACACTAAGTGAAGCAAGTCAGAAAGAGAAAGACAAATATCATATATCATCACTCATATGTGGAATCTAAAATATGACACAAATGAACTTATTTACAAAACAGAAACAGACTCACAGACATAGAAAACAAACTTATGGTTACCAAAGGGGAAAGGGGGAGAGGGATAAATTAGGAGTTTGAGATCAGCAGATACAAACTACTATGAATAAAATAGATTAAACAACAAGGTCCTACTGTACAGCACAGGGAACCATATTCAATATCCTGTAATAAACCATAATGGAAGAGAATGAAAAAGACCATATATATATATATTATATTGGGTTGGCCAAAAAAGTTCATTTGGCATTTTCCATAACATCTTAATTACATCATAAATATAATTAATATATTTATATATATGTAATCTATTATATATATATAACTGAATTATTGTGTATATATATATATATATATATATATATATAATTGAATCACTTTGCTGTACACCAGAAACTAACACAATATCGTAAATCAACTATATACTTCAATTTTTAAAAAAAGCATTATCTCATTTAATCCTTCTCAACAACTCTATGGGAAAGGAACTATCATTGTCTGAATTTTGCAGATTTGGAAACTGAGTTTCAGAGTGGTAAGAGGATTCAGTGTGTGCAAAGACCACATATTGAAAGAGTTGGGTACACACAAAAAAAAAGGCTGAAGACCAGAGAACATAGTTAGTGATGGAAGAATGGAGGAGAAATGGAACAGTTAGTGATGGAGGAATATGCTCCATGCAATGAAATGAGAGCACTGCCATTATTCTGCCCAATTTTAAAAGCCAATGACACTATATCATTATTTATCAAAGTAAGGTTCCTTGGAACCCTGGTGGCACACCCCCCCCTCCCCCGCCACAGAAGGTTTTAGGTGGTAACCAGGCAGATGAAGTATTAAATAACCTCAGAGTACATGGTCACGTATGATGAGAAAGTATTCCTTTTATGACTTGCCTTCCTAGCTATTAGGTTACCTCCAGAAGTAAATCTCCATATTTTGATTTTCTGAAAATGTCTTGAACACATCTCTTAGGACTTACTTTTCAACAATGAGAAAGTACCTTCAGATTCAGAGGCATGGACAACTAGTATTTAGTAATGCTGCTTTGCCTTCATTGTATTTATTTTTATAGTTATCTTCCATTATTGGCATGTGACACTAATTTTTCCTTTCTAAAATGTCCTCTTTAAGGAAATTTGTTAGGTAAAGAGGTGATTCACGTTTGAACAACTTTTTACTATAGACAATTTCAAACATATTCAAAAGTAAAGATTAGCATAAAGTACCCATTTCTCCTGTGTACCCATTTCTAAGTTCAACAATTATCAACACATAGTTGATGCTTTTGGTCTTACTCTGACCCGCTTGCCACACTCCTAAATGATTCTGAAGCAAATCCAAGACATTGTATTATTCCAGTTGTAAATACTGCAGGATGTATCTCTAAATTGCTTTGTTTTTTTTTAGTATAATGGTGATATCGTTATCACACTAGACAAAATTAACAATAATTCCTTAGTATCATCAAATATCCAGTCAATGTCCACTTTTCCCCAACTGTCTTAAGTGTTTGTTTTTTGTTTGTTTGTTTGAATTGGGATACCAATAAGGCTCATTCATTGTGGCTGACTGATGCTTCTCCTTCAGTATCCTCTTCTCTATAAGTTCCCCCCACCACGCACACACATATACATACATGCATTCCATTTCTCTTTCTTCTCTATTTTTGATAAGAAACTTGCTTGTTTGTCTAGTGGAATTTCCCATAATCTGTATTTTCCTGATTACATTGATAGCATTTCTCTGTGCTCTCTATTTCCTGTTAAGTGATGGCTAGATCTAGAAGTTTAATCAGATTTAAGCTCAAAAGAAATTCCACCAGAAGGTTAATAATGTATGATTTTTTTCTTTTCTTGTGACGCTAGCTGAGACTGAAGATCTTTGCCTAATTTATTAGGGGTTGCAAAAATTGTGCTGTTCTAATCAATCATTTATTTTTATGTATTAGCTGGAATACTCCTATAGAGAAAGATCCCCTCATCAACTATTTGGGAAACTCGAGGCACCATTAGTAAAGAAAAGGCAGAATAAATACTTGATCCTTTCCCTTTATTTACTAGTTTAAATAACAATGAGTTGGTGTACTAATATTCTTTGAAAGTACTACTGAATTTTTTTATACTTACGATGAATTCATAGATTTAAATATATTTGATGTGCTTTGTTATTTTTTAAATAAAATTTATTATTATTTTCTATTTTTTTGGCTGAGTTGGATCTTCGTTGTGGTGCACGGGCTTCTCATTGTGGTGCTTCTCTTGTTGCAGAGCTTGGGCTCTAAGAGCAAGGGCTTCAGTAGTTGTGGCTCACGGGCTCAGTAGTTGTGGCGCCCGGGGCTTCGTTGCTACGCAGCATGTGGGATCTTCCAGGACCAAGGCTCGAACCCGTGTTCCCTGCATTGGCAGGCAGATTCTTAACCACTGCGCCACCCGGGAAGCCCTTAATTGCTACTATTATCCTTACTAATGCTAAAATTGTTTCACCTCTAGCCAGGAGAGTCTATTCAATTGGTTTCTGAGTCCTGTGAAATGACCCTAGAAGCCTCTGACTTTCTTGCTTTCTGCTATGTCCAGATATTCCAAGCTCAACTTACAAATTTCCTGACTGCCCCAGACCTGGAATCAGCCATTTCTCCAGACAGCACTGGTTCCTTTTAATGAGTGCCAAGGTTGCTCATCCCTGCTAGATTAGTCAGTCATTGTTTCTAGGACTTTTTAATATACAGACCTAGGAAATTTTATTTTAAGACAAAAAATATATATCACGATTTTCTACTGGTATCTCTGGCTCAAATAAGCGCTGCAGGTTTTTCTCATAAACCATAAATCTCACATTTGTATTTCCTTTCTGACATGCCAAAAATCCAAGTTTAGTGACACCAACATAATTACTCATTTTCTCTGTCCCACAATACACACGTTTTAGAATAAGCATACTTATACGACCACCTATAATATGATTACTGAAATCAGTTTCAGATTTTGTTTTAACCTCTCACTTGGGTGTATATTCAGATTACTGTTTTATTTTGTTTTGTTTTGTTTTTTTGCGGTACGCGGGCCTCTCACTGTTGTGGCCTCTCCCGTTGAGGAGCACAGGCTCCGGACGTGCAGGCTCAGCGGCCATGGCTCATAGGCCCAGCCGCTCTGCAGCATGTGGGATCTTCCCGGACTGGGGCACGAACCCGTGTCCCCTGCATCGGCAGGCGGACTCTCAACCACTGCACCACCAGGGAAGCCCCAAATTACTGTTTTAAAGTCAAGTGGAATAAAATCACATTGAGGTGTATTTATTTACATTTAAGCTTGATTTTTAGGGATTGTTTTTAATATAACTTTATCTGTTAATTATGTAAACTATTTACAGTGTTCTAAAGTCAAAAATTCCACAAAGTATATTCGAAGAAGTCTAGACACCCTGTCCTGTCCACCCTCTTTACTCTATCTCCATAGATAATTTAATTTTTTTTATGGTTTATCTTTCCATTTAAAAACTATTCCTCATCCAAAATTATTCCATTTTTCTTAAAGTGTCAAGACTAAGTAAGAGCACAGGTGAGACACAGATGCTACAGAAATCCTAAAGTAGTATTCAAACTACTAATGTTCAGGACATATTGTATCATCTATCTGTGTGTAACAGCCTGACCCGCCTTTTCCAGGCCTGGAAAGGGGCATTGCCAGCATTTGACTCAAAGGCCTTTTTGCCCAGAGGTGTGTAGCAGAGCTCCTTTACTTATAAGCAGAAAGTATCTGGCATATGCACATGTGGGCATCTCATCAACTGCACTATGCTGGTGTAATATTTAAATGTGGACACACAAATCTGTGTTCTTCTCAACAGCAAGGTGGGAAAAGAACCTGCCTAAGAGAATCCAATTTTGCATCTAAAAGCATCCCTCCACCTGTCATGATGGCTCACCTTATTTAGTGTATGTGTGTGTATGTACTGTATATTGCCTCTAGTGCCTTCTGCTGTTAAAGACAGGACGCAACTTCTGAATGTATCTCGCTTTGTCTCGTCTGTTACTTCTTTTCTCCTGAAAGGAGCACAGAAGCCTCTCCTGGAATGCTTTGAAGCAGAAGACAAAGGCAACTGACCTTTGGTTTGGAAAAAAGAAAGGACAGAAAGAGAAAACCGAGGCTGTTCCTATGCCCCTGCATGCCGCGGATCTCTAGGCAGAGCTGAAGCCAGGCACCTTCTGCAGCCAGGGCCTTTGGGGACAGTTCTGTGGCAGCAGGACCCTCCCTATTGCCTTGCCCCTGGATTGGATGTTGCAGAAATAATTACCAAACAAACCGATAGTCCGTGTTGTGACGTGACCACAGTTGTTGACGCATCATCTCCCTCCTGGAAACTTAGTTTGCCTTACAGGCAGGCCAGATTCTAAGCAAGCTCCTGCCAGCCCAAAGCCCAGAATACCTTCCAATGCATTTAAGCTTTCCTCTCTGTGCAAGAACTTTACGAACATTTTCACCTTTTACTCCCTGCGGCGGCCCTTTGAAGCAGGCTCTGTAGGAAGCGAAGGGATTGTCTGAGATTATACATCCAGAACGTCTAGGGGGCATTTCTCTTTTACTTTGTTTGGGGGGCATGATTAAAATAAATAAATTAATCAAAATAAATTTTGTTTTTAGAAAAGTGATAAATGCTATTTTTAAAAAATCCCTCTCAACTAGACTTTATAGAGGATACCCTGGGTCTATGATTCAGGAATTTGAGCAACAAGCTTGACTCTTGGCCCCCTCTCCTTCAAGGGGTCTTCAGACGAGGCTGGGCAATGTACAGAAGGCTGGAAGGGCCAGGATTCCTGTCCTCATTAAACTTGGGCAACTCATTCCTAACTCTGGCCTCAGTTTTCCCACTGGAAATTATACGGTTTGGTTCTCAGAGGTCTTCAACTGGCACTCCACAGGATGAATTTCTGGCCTACAGATGTGTTCTGTTTGAAGCCCACAAGGTATTCAAAAATAGAGAATTTCAATGACTACAGGTCGAAGGCAAATGCTCTCCTTTTCGCCACAGACCCCACCATTCTTAATTGCATCTCACCCAGCCTTCCTCGGGCATAAACATTTCCACCCTCAACCCAGTAGCAACTCCTGGACTTGGGCATCTCTAAGGGCCTTCCCAGGGGTGACATTTTACAGTTTCTTCACGATTTTGTTTGCTTGGAATAGTCATAAGAGTCATTTTAATAAGAGCAGAAATTTAGCATTTGTTGAGTGATTACTGTCTGCCTTTGCATTGGATTAAGCATGAGTCATCTTTCTCCCTCTCATAATGATCCAAGGACAAAGCTATTACTGTGGTCCACCCTTTGCATATGTGGAAGCTGAGGCTCAAAGAGACGAAGCGCTTTGCCCAAGGTCACACAGGTGGTGACAAGTGGAAGAGCTGGGATTTAGGTCTAGGCCTTTCTGAGCCCAGGAGCGATATTCAAAATACTTAACAACTAGGGCAGCATGGAGCCGCCTAACCAGATGGATGCTAGGCCTAGGGTAGCCTGGGTTCCAGGGAAATGGATGGAGTGACCAGGATGGTGCAGACAGTGGGCCCTGGAGGGGGATGAGAGGAGCAGGTATTTACTGAGATGAATGGAAGTACTTCAATATTAAACATCCAGTGTGACTGGAACTGCTCTCTGGCTTCATGGCTGGACTGCTCTTTACCACACCACTAAGCCCGTTGCATGATGAGTCAGAGGCACCTAAGGTATCTTTAGCACATGTGTTCCAGAAACACACAAAAAATGGTGTTGAACAGAAGGCAACGATGCCAGGTGACTCTGGGGGACAGGTCTCCCGAGAGATGGAGAAATGGGGAAACAGAAATACAGACAGGCTCCCTGCTTTCAGAAACTTAGAAATAAAAAAGGGCGGTGGAGCTGACCTGGAAAGACAGTTCTGTGGGTTTCTACATGAGTTGAAGGAGGCTAGAATGAATATTAAGTGGACCACTTAATATGGCTCTGGCCCCAAACCACAGAGAGTGTAACTGACTCTTAAAGAAGTAATTCAAGTTATGTGCCCTTTCTAATTATTATAACTCATTTACAAAATTTATTGGCACAGACTAAGTGCCAGGGATTATACCAAGTGCTGAGGTTTCAACAAGAAGTAGGAAACTGTCTCTGCCTTCAATGAGCCCACAGTCCAGGGTGAGGGGAGGGGGTGTAGGCAAGCAGCCTGGCAACGCCTCTGGGCTGCGATCTGTGATATCACCCCTCAACTCAGAGGGCTGAGGATGCACACAGAAGGAGTACTCGTCTCTGTGTTGAGGCGGTCAGGGAAAAACCAGACCCTAAGTGTAGGTTATCCAGGCCAAGGAGGCAGGGAGAGGGAGAGGCCACTCCAGGGAGAGAGCTCACAGGTACACAGACCCAGAGCTTAGAGTCCAGCAGCGATTCTCACAGTGGAGTCCAGACCAGCAGTAGCAGCATCTCCTGGGATCTTGACGGAAATGCAAATTCCCAGGCCCCACCCTAGGCTTATTGAGTTGCACACTCTAGGAGGTAGGACCCAGCAATCTGTTTTGACAAGTCCTCCAGGTGAGGAACGCAGAGAATAGGATTTCCTCGAGGCTGAGGGTCGGAAGCGTGGCTGGAGAGGAGGGTGGGGCCGGGTCACAGAAAGCCTGTGTGATCAAGGTCTTATCTTTAGGGCCACGAGGCACTTTCGAGGATTTCAGAAAGAGCAGTGACATGGCACTGGCTTTTTCAACCCACATAAATGCTCCTCAAAACTGCTCAGCTGCTTCCTCCCTCTAAGCCTTTGCATTTGCTGATCCATTTGCCTGCAACCTTCTACCTGCAGACTTTAAAAATACGAATTCCTTCTCATTATTCAGATCTCAGTTCAAATACTAATTCCTCTAATCACCCAATAATAAATGGTCCTTCTGTTCTCCTCCGCCCCGCCCTTCAGCTTGTTTTGTTTTCTTATAGCTCTTATCTCCACCCATAATCATCTTGTTAATTACGTGTTTATTTGGCTATTGTGAATAATGCTAAGATTAACATTGGTTTATGTGTATCTGCTTGAATCTCTGCTTGAAGTTATTTTGGGCATGTGCCTAAGAATGGAAATGCTGGATCATGTGGTAATTCTATGTTTCATTTTTCTAGGAACCTACCCCTCATTTTACATGTCAAGGAACTGAAGGCTGGAGTGGGTACAGGATATGCCTAAATTCATAAAGCACTGCGCAGGTGGTAGGGTTGTAAACAGACTCCTGGACTCTTTATCAATCCCAGATAGTGGAGGGCAATAAAGGGAGAGGAGAAACCAGAGGGTCTCGATCAAGGAGACTGGTGGGGGCTGGGTATCCGCTGGGCAGAAGGCTCCACTCTTTGGCAGTCAATTTTTCTAATACTGGGCCGACGGCACAGTCAAGTCGCTATGATAGTAAGCCTAAGAGGCTGGGTAAGCAGGATAGAGTGGAAGAAGGAAGACCAGGAAAAAACAGAAATTGCATTAAAACGGTTTTGCCCAAGTGCTTGGGAGCAGGGACCTACATCTTGGGAGAAGGGAGGAAGCAAAGAGAATGGATGGGAGCATCTTGGCTTCAGAACTCTGGGCTACTGCTGTAAAAGGCCTGCTCCTAAATAAATTACAAGTAAAACTGGAGGAACAAAACTCCTACCTGGGAGACAAACTCCAGCGCTAGTACAGCAAGAAATAGAAAGCTTAGAAAGCTTCGTAACAGTGTGGGCTGGGAATGGAGCCTGCAGGCCTGGATATAAATCCCCAGCTCTTCCACTTACCAACTTTGTGACTTTTGGTATGAGACAAGCCCTCTCTGAGGCCCTGTGAAATGGGACAGCGACAGTACCTACTTCCTAGTGAACTGATACAGTGATGGCGATGCACCTGCTGATGCTGAGGAGTCATCTACTCCCAGTGATTCTGGACCCTGGTCGCACACTAGGATCACCCGGACACATCTTGAAATTACTGATGCCTGGGCCGCACTCCCTAAGATTCTGGTTCAATTGGTCTGAGGTTGTGCCTAGTAATTTTTTTTAAGCTCCCGGGTGATTCTAATGTGCAACCAAAGTTGAAAAACAGTGTGTTCCAGTACTTTTCAAGAATCGCTTTGGGATTTTGTTAAAATTTAGATTCTGATTCAGTAGGTCGAAGGTAGGGCCAGAGATTCTGCATTTCTAACCAACTCCCAGGTGATGCCTGGAGATACTAGTCCCCAGACCTCACGCTGAGTAGCCAAGTTTTAAAAAGCCTGCTCTGGGCCTGGTATGACCCAAATGAAGTGCTTGCTGAATGTCGGCTCAGAGGTAGTAAGGATATTCAGTGGGTTGTGGAGTGAGGGGGCCTGATCCAGTGGTCAGAGTAAAATCGCAAACATCCTAGAAGCAGCACAGGGCCTGCCGCCTCAGTGCGGGCTTTATGTGAAGTGAGTAACTCTTTCGGGTAGTTTCTGCTGCTCGCAGGGACGGGCGCTGGAAGGCCTGAGTGTAATGATAATTGTGAACCAGAGTCCCGTGGCTGCAAGTCAGCTGGAGTCTGGGTTCATACATGCAGGTTTGAGTCACACGGAAATCAAAGCTACCGGCCTAGGAAGTGACCTTTTGGGGACAAGGCTGGGGCACTCCATTAATTTATTCAGGGAGTATTGACAGAACATCTCCTGGAACACAGCGGTACTGGGCACTGGGGTCTAATGAAAACCACAGCCCCTGCTTCAAGGAGCTCACAATCCAGTAGCTGCGGCACAAACCATTAAACAGGCAAAATTCAGAATTCAGAGTGATCGGCGCTCTAACGGAGACAGCTTTTGAGAAGGGTCCTTGGCCCAGCCCGAGGGAGTTACAGGAAGATTCTTAGAGGAAGCAACAGCTGAGCTGAACCGTAAAACAGTAATAAGAGTTCCCCAGGAGAGGAGGTGGGAGCAGAGAGTGTCCCAGGCGGAGGCAAGAGCACAGGCTAAAGCAGGAGGTAGGAGAGAACAGAGTCTCTTCCCAGAAGTAGCTCAGTTCATTGGCGTCGGGGCTAGGGATACAGCTAGAGAAGAAGCGGGAGCTGTAGAAAGGGCATGAATGTCACACTAAGGCATCTGTACTTCTTTTTGAAGCCAGAGGTCTATAGGATTAATGAAACCCTTGAAGTTCTCTGAAAAGTTTGTGCTTACATGTCTATATGCACTATCCTGGGATAAAACTACTGGGTCTCCATCAGAGTGTCCAAGGGATTACAGATCCCCAGCTAGGTAAGAATCCCTGGGAGCTGCAGATGGGATTTAAGCCTCCCATTGGGTAGAGTTCATTCTGTGCAGGAATAGAAATGTCACAAACACTGGGATGGAGGGCCCAGGGGTAGAAGAAGAAACTACTACCCTGTTCTTTCCTTCCCCCTTGAATCTTTGCACATCAGTTCTCTGCGCTGGGATGCTTTCTCTTCCCCGCTGCCACCCACACCTCACCTAGTTAAGTCTTATTCATCCTCCAGGATTCGACTCAGAATCTTCCCCAGCCTTGGAGAAGACCGGCCCCCTCCCAGGATACACACCTGTAGCTCATTTGAAACAACTGCCACACATTGTGATTATATAATAAATAATGTAAGTCATCATTCAAAACTATCTGCACCCCTCCTATCTACTGGCATAAGCACTCTTTGTTGGAAGATATCATCCACTGTGTTCATAGCTATAATCTCAACACCGTGAATGGGTCCTGGCACATAGTGGAGACTCAAGAAACATTACTGAGCGATGGCATGAATATTTATTTGAGTGAATGAATGAGTGCATTCACAGAGTTGACCACTACCACCTGAATTCTTTTCCCTCGCAGCCCTAGCCCTAACTCCCACCCAACTCTTCATTTTGTATTTTAAGCCCTTCTCCTCGCAGTCCAGTAGGTACGGTGGGAAAGAGCTGCAGGAGGGAATCAATTGGACCAGGCAGGTTTCTGAAGCCCCTGCCCCAGTGGTTTCATATGGACGTTTTTAATCACTTAGTGAGCAGATGCACTCTATGGGTGAGAATCCAAGGACCTTTCCAAATTGGTTAGCAAATTCCATCACTGACCAGCAGCAGCACGGCCTTCACGGCTGCATTTTGAAAATCCTGGTATCTATTTTCTAATGAGCACGTTGCCTTATTTGGCTTATTCCTTTTAAGCTCCCAGGAAGGTGGGAAGACTTTCAGTTGTTCTACGTCACCCTATGTGAAGAGAAGAAAAATACCCACATTACAATAGCAGTTTGGGGTCTAATATTATTAGAGTAAGGATGAGTAATTCTGAAGGCAAAGAGTGCAACTACGGTGAGTCAAGACAGTCTTTTAATGGGTGTCACATTAGCAGCATCAGCCCCTGTGTTCTAACTCCTCCCCAAAGCTTTCACCTGACCTCATCAAGTCTAAACCTCTGTGAGCCTCAGTTTTCTAATCTGTAAAGTGGGGAGAACAGCATTTTCTCTGATAAGATTGTTGGGAGGATTATAGGAGATAATGTATGCAAAGTATCTGCTTCTATATTTCCTTCTCCCACACTAGCCCACACATTTAAGCAATTTTAAGATTAACATAACTATTGGACCCCAAATTCTAAGCAGCCCCTGCAACAGAGGGCAAAAATGTGAAGCTTTGGGTCAGGGATTTTGCAGAACAATGGTCAAACAGAAAAGAAAGAAACTACGTAGAACAGCATTAGGTTTCATTACCCAAAAGGTTTGGTTATGTATCTAACTAACAGGGAGCTTTCTATGTCTTTTCCATGCTGTAAGCATTTTCCCTTCAAACTTTTTTTTAAAGCTGATGGAACAGGAAAGAAGAAGGGAAAGAAGCCACTCTTTCTTTCGTTTCTTCAAAGGCAACCCAAATTTGATCCCTTTAGTGAATGGCTCAAGATAAAAACTCCACTTCAGTCTGCTTTCTGTGATTAAACAACCCACTTGTTTGTCAAATAGCAGGGAGAAGAGAAGAAAGGGAAACTCTTGTGGCTGCTAAGTGCTTTGAAATGTACTCCCTCCCAGCCCCCTCCGGTTAGGTGCGCGGACTGCCTACAAAGGGATTCTCGAGATGGGGGGCAAAACTGAGGTTCAGCTGCACAGAATAGAAGAGAAAATGGGAATGAGGTCCCACAGGATTGTGGAATCCCCAAGTCAGGATGATCTAGGACTCTTAAGCCCCGCTCCCAACCCCCTGCCTTCCTTTTAGGGACACTGTAACGTTTGAAACCACCCTTCTGCTCCATGTAAGAAATCATACTACTGAGTAAAACTAATAGACTGCTCTTTCTTTTTTAAGGGGTCAGAGGGGGCTAACCTAAATCCATCTTGCTTTGCTGAAATCTAATTTCGGCTCGACATGATGAGAACTTGAGTTTCCACGGGAAGCAAGGACTCTTTGCTCAAAGCACTGCTAAGTCCTGTAAGTTCTGGTTGGGATGTAGATGTAAACGTGCTGGGTTGTTGAAAAGGTGGATGGACGTAGTCCATAAAAATACAGGACACCGATACAGGCCACCCAGCTAAATCTGAATTTCAGATGAACAATGAATGTTTTTTAAGTATGTCCCATGTAATGTTTGGGATATACTTAGGCTAAAAAAAGTTTCATTGTTTATCTGAAAATCAAATTTAACTGGGCATCTTGTATTTTATTTGGCAAAACCTCAGCTATCAACAATCTAACCCCAGCCTACATTTCCTTCTCATTTCCTTGTGAGCAGAATTGGGAGTATGGATAAGAGTGGAGAGCCACTGAAGGCTTTCTGAGGAAATTTCCAGGGTGGTTAAACCCATGGGTTTTGATGTCAGGCAGGGCTAGATTCAAACCCCATGTCTGCCTCTTACTACGAGACCTCCAGCACGTGACTTTCCCTACTGAAACTCCTTTCTTTATGGTAAAATGAGAAGTGTAATATCAGCCTTACAGAGTTGTTGTTAAGATTAAAATGGGGTGACATCAAAGCACCGAGCAACCTGTAGCTCCCAGATAAATGTCAGCCCTTACAAGCACACCCCTCTACCTTTCCACGGGCAGTTCCTTCCTTGAATTCCTCCTTACCTATGAAGATTTCTCCATCTTTCTCTTCAGCCCAGGTAGCTTTTTGTCTAAACTGCTAGAGCACAATGCCATGTGCTCTGAGGCACTGTATTGGAATCAGCATCAGTGTTCACAAAGTTCACAAAAACTGTTCACAGTTTTCCCAGTTGAGACTGGATTTTTTTGGCATCAGATACCAAGTTTCCTTCATTTCTAAAGGTCCAGCATTTAACACAAGGCTTAACACAGAGGAAGAGCTTGATATTTCCTAAATGAACATGTTATGAAACCACTAACACCTTAGCATAAATCACCCCGACTGCGGTTTACAGTAGCACAAGCGCGAAAAAATAGTCAGTACAGGAAAAGTTTCTCAGGAAGCTGAAATTGTCCCATTCAACGGATTGTCTTTGAGACTATTCTTTCTTCTTCGTTTGGGGTTGAAAAAAAGTCACTTATAGAGTAAGTTTTTAAAGGTATTTATCTGACAAAATAGAGAGTTAGCAACCTCCACATTGAGACAAATCTGTATCTCTATCTCTAGCCCAACAAGGAAGTTTCAACATTGAAAATGCACTAGTACCTGAAATTCGAAAGTCTGAGGACTGCCACTTTATGAAATAACAGAGTGAAAAGCAGAATTGGAGGGAATGTAACCCACGACTGGTAAGTTTTGATGAGAAGAAATGAAGAGGAAAGAACTACAGCATGAGACCCAACTACGGAGGTACATTTTACCTGAATAAAAAGACCAAAAGGAGTTTGGTGGAGCAAGCTGGTGGATGAAAAAAGCAAACTAACTTCCCCTACTTCCTCACTTACTTAGGACATAACCCCACCACCCCAGAGATCAGGACCTTCATTGACTCAAGTCTGAGGTCCCTCCCAATGGTCCCTCCCACAGCTGCTGAGGTCAACAACCTTCTTCAAAGGATAACAATAGAGTACAAGGAGGGATGTCGGATCCCACTGACCTCCAGGGACCCTCCTGTCTTTGGAATCCACGTCAGGCCCCTCCCTCTGAATGAGAACAGCTGTACCAGTGCCCCATGCAGATTCTGGGAACTTGCCCTTGACTTGGCCTCAGAATTACATTTCTGTAAAGATAGTTCCTTAAACCTCTGTAGCTCTGTTGACCATGATTCCAGGCATTGTTTGGTCATTCCTCAGCCCTTCCTCCCTTTGTCCCTCCCCCTTTGTCCTGTCCTAATTGGACACATCTGTCACTTTCAGGTCTGCATTGCTCATCTGTCATGGTCCACAGCCAGGAAGAGACAAGGGAAAAGGCCAGATGAATGTTTTGCCAATAAGAGGAAGACGTGGATGTTTTAAAATTCTCCATCTCTCAGGGTAATCATGTCCCTCATCCCCAACTCAGAAATAATAATAATAATAGCAACTATTTAACTACTTGTCGTGGGCTCACCATATGACAGGCATTACACTAAGCACTTTACGGCATTATTTCATTTAATCTTTACAACAAACCCATGGGGGAGATGTTACCATACTGCAGATGAAGAAACTGAGGCTCATGAACTTAAATCATTTGCCCCAGGAGCTTCTCACAGCTGTAAGCAGTGGAGCTGGGGACTGGAAAGCCAGTGTTCCTGATTCCAAACTTCTGTGCTTAACCTCACTTAATAGAGCCTCCACTCAGCCACCTTCAAAGACTCCTATCGGTCTACCCGATGGACCTCAAAATTCTCAAGAATTTTGGGCTCTCAAGACGCTTCAAGACCTGGTCTCCATCTGCTTCCGCAATCTCATCTCCCACTAACGCCCTCCTAGAATCCCCCATGGCAGGTATTTTGGAGTCCCTTTTACTTAAGAAGTCCCTCAGATCTGAGCCCTCTCCCACACCATTCCTCACCCCTTAGCATGCTATTGCCCTGACCCAAGTCTACCCATGTGGCAAGCTCGAGCTCGAGCCCCATCTTGCCCAGCACACCACACCCAATGAGTCCACCTTCATCTCAATTTCATAACACTTAGGGTCTGATGAAGCACGCGGCCCACCCCACCGATGACCCTGAGTTACTGTGTCATCATTCCTCATGTGGGTGTTTCATCTCCCCATCTTGACAGCCACCTACGGGGAGGAGACATGTCACAGCCCACGTGTCTCTTGTATTCTCTTATGCAGAACACGACAGGTGTCGAGCCAGTGTTTGATGACCGACCCCCTTCTCCCCTCTTCTTTTGTCATCTCCATTCTTACTTCTTCTTCCTCCTCTCCTCCTCATGCTTTCCTTTTGGATTTCATTCTCTTCGTTTTGCTCCCCTCTGCTCCCCTTTGCTTTTTTAAGTGTGGCAGGCAGCTGCTGACGTGGCTCCCAACGCCCTCTGCCCCTGATACTCACAGCCTTGTGTAACCCGCCCCCCCTTGGTGTGGGTGACTTGCTTCTAATGAACAGAATGCAGTGAAGGTAATGGTACGTCACCTCCATGGTTCGACGACAGAGGCTGTGACTCTCCTGTTAGCGCTCCCTTGCTCGCACTCTTTCTTGTCCTCTCCCTTGCTCCCTCTGACGAAGGCAGTTCCATGTTGTGAGATGCTCTGTGGAGAAGCCCACATGGCAACAGATCAAAGAAGGCCTCTGGCCAACAGCTCATGAAGAAGTGAAGTCTCCGTTCAACAAGCTGCAGGAGACTGACTCCTGCCGACAACTGCATATGAGCGAACATGACAGTGGGTCCTTCCCAGCTGAGTCTTCAGACGACTGATGATGCAGCCCGGGGCCACACCTTGATGGCAGCCTTGTGAAAGACCCAGGGCCAGAGGACCCACTAAACCAGGACAGACTTCTGGTCCACGGAAATTGAGATAATACATATGTTGTTTGTAAGGGGGTGAATCGTTAAGCAGCAGTAGATGGCTACGACACTAAGCATTCATTTGCTCAAACATTTGTTGAGCATTTAACATCATGTCCCTGTTACATGAGGGGATGGTCTGATGACTCAGGCATGGCTCTCTCATTTTGAAAAGCTCTAGTCTCGTTGGGAGCTGGGAAGAGAGACAAGTTATCAGGTCACTGAAGTATCATTTCAGTGAAAAGCCCTAATAGGGAAAGGAAGAGGAACCTAGTCGAGATGTCATTCTGCTTAGGAGAATCCGAGAGGCTCCAAAAGTGGAGAACGTTGAGCTAGGCCTTGAAAACAAGTAGGAGGTCATCAAACTGCGGAAGTTACACAGGAGGGAGGGAAAAGCATTCCTGGCAAAAGGAACATGATGAACAAAGACACAGTGGCATGAAAAGGCTTGTCATAATTGGGTAAACAGTGAAAAGTTTGGCATTCCCTATTCTGACTCTTCTGTAACAAAAAGAACAATATGATTTGATTTTTTTTTTTTTTTTTTTTTTTTTTTTTGTACGCGGGCCTCTCTCTGCCGTGGCCCCTCCCGCTGCGGAGCACAGGCTCCGGACGCGCAGGCTCAGCGGCCAAGGCTCACGGGCCCAGCCGCTCCGCGGCATGTGGGATCTTCCCGGACCGGGGCACGAACCCGCGTCCCCTGCATCGGCAGGCGGACTCTCAACCACTGCGCCACCAGGGAAGCCCCCACTGTTAAGTTTTAATACTCAGCATCTCATTGAATTTCTACCACATTCCTACAAAATGGAAAATCTCCATTTATAAGTGAGGAAACTGAGGATCAGAGAGTAGAAGTGACTCAAGCGCTCAAGGTCCCAGAGCAAGTCACTGGCTAGGCTGGGATTTGAGCATTGACCTGTGTTACTCTCGAGCAGCTCTCTCGACCGTCTGCTGCCTGTGTCACAGCTGTGACAGGTGGCTCCAAAGGGAGAGGCTTCCAGTTTCCTCTGGATAGGATAAGTCTCTCCAGGCCTGTGGACCCACACACTCCGCTCACAGCCTGGTATGAAAACAAAGAGGCCGGCCCACTCAGGCTCCCCGCCGTCCTGGGGCAGGAATAGAGTGCAGTAGAGAAGGGCGCAGGCCTGGGTTCAAACCCTAGCTCCTCCATTTACCATCTAAGTGACCTTAGGCAAAGCATTTAACATCTCTGAGCCTCGGTTTTCCTATCAGTAAAATGGAGAGATAATAACAGCACCCACTCATGGAGTCAATGTGATAATCCACAGAGAGCAGAAGCAGAGGCGGTGAGAGGACGCCATGAAGATGAAGGGCCTCGGTAAGTCTGTCCACGTAAAAATTCAGAGACAGGAACCTGAAAACGAGACAGGGAGAGGCCAGGTAGCCCCGTATATTCTCCTCAGGTTCTGACGACTTTGCAATTCTGATTCCCTCATATCCTTAAAACCAATGTGCCATTTTCTTGAGACCACCTGATGTTGAGGTGGAGAAGATGGGAGGGGGAACACTTATTCCCCAGGCCTCATGTTTCCCTATAGGAGGACCTCCAGTAGAGTGACACTCCTGGCCTCTTGCCCCACCTGACTGGTGCACCTGGAAGAAGGAACTGAACTTGCTCAGCTAGTCTCTCTTTGGGGATCTGCTTGCCTGCAGAGAAGGTGCATTCTGGGCTTAGCAGAGCAGGCTTTGTCCCATCGGTTTTGCCTGATGCTGGGATTGGGGGTGAGTTCAACTGAGAAGAGTATTAGCAAGCTGTGTCCTCCAAAAGAGCTTCTTATCAGTAACAAAGCTGACACCTTGATCTCCATCTGACTGGCTCTTTTGTGTCTCTTGCAATTAGTTTCCAACCACCTTGAAAGGGTTCACTCCCCTCTTTTTACATGCTCATACCCTCCATTAAGTCTCCTTGTCATGATTCCAGATGGCGGTCCGAAAGCAAACTTTCTGCCAAGACAGCTCTTCCTTGGCTTTCCTCTCGCCTGACATTCTGGCTTCCCACCCACCCAGGTCCTGAATCGTACAGCAATTTGGCGGATCCACTTCATACCCATGCCTTGCCCTCTGCCAACCCTGCAGATGCCTTGACTCATCCAAGTCATTTCTAATTACATCTTGGCTGATAACTATTCTAGCAATTTCTTCTTGTCTGGTACATGTTCCGACTTTTCCACTTTCTTACTGAATCTTATAAAAAAAAAAGGAACTTGGTAACTCTGGCATTTTTGAATCATCATTAATTTCAAGCTTGTCTTATTTTATTAGCTGTTCTACATTCCCTCTGAGATCTCTTTTCTCCTTGATGGATCTGAAAACCTCCATGTATTTTCTTTCCCATAACTGAGCTAGGACTAACTTGAACTAACTTATTCTAACGAACATGCAGAAGCAGCAGTAGATGTAGCCTCAGGGTGGGGCTCCCAGGTGTAGACTGCTGGCACCGTGAGCCCTCAGAACATCTCTTCCAGGGGCTTGCTGATCCTCTGTCTGTTCTGAAATACCTGCCAAGAATTAGCTTTTCTGAACTAATCAGAGGCAGGCAAAAGTCTCCAGAAGGGCACTATGATGCACATACTCACTGAGAGGAAGGTGAGCTCATCGACTCACCTTCCCCCGTTAACACATATGAAATGATTTTCTTTACTCCCTCCAGATAAGCTCTCTTGTCTCTGGCTGAGAGTTCCCTAGGGGATTAGGGAGCAGCGAGGTGTCTTATGGGGGAAGAGCAGAGAAGAGGGTCAGGTCCAGAGTGTGATTCTCAATAGCACTGTCTAGAAGAATGTCCCATGATCATGGAAATCGTCTGCATCTGTGCTGCTGATAGAGCAGCTACAAACGACATGAAATGTGGCTAGTGTGACAAGGGAACTGAATTTTTTATTTTATTTACTTTTAATTAATTTAAATATAAATAGCCACATGTGACTAGTGGTTACTATACCCAACAGTGCAGCTCTACAAAATGCTACTTTGGGGTTATCTGGACCTTCCTTCTACAGTAGCCATAGTTCTTTGTGAGTCCTGATCTGATCCATCTGATTCACAGAATCTGGGGCCAGTGGATGGATGTCATGATGCTCCAGGCCCATGGGAACTACCCTCTAGTAGATATTTCAAGCAAAGGTCACACATGGGTGGTCCACAGGCAAAATTCAACCTGTACGCCTGTTTGACTTATACAATTTTTAAAAAGTCAACTGGTTGCTGACATTTAAAAACCGAGAGGTTTCACATAACGATTTGCATTTCTAGCTTTTCTTGAAGAAACCAGAAGACCCCACCGGCCAACATTCAGATGGAGATGGGTAGCAGCAGCGTCCTTCACATAGGACAAGTTTGCCACAGTTCCCACCCCTCCCTATGGTCTAAAGGTCCCATGTAGGCGTTTGGGTTTGTTCGTCCTTGCATCATGCTTCTAAGCACACATGGGCTTTTGTTAGGCTTCAGACATCCTGAGCTCAAATCCCATTTCTGCCTTATCACAAGCTGTGTGACCTTGAACAAGTGATTTCACCACTCAGAGCCTCAGCTTCCTCCTAAGTAAAGTGGGGAAAGTAATAAAAACAGACTCCAGAGTGTTGTAAGGATCTGAGGGAATAGTACCTGTAAAACTCTTGATATAGAACCAGACTCAGGGAAGTGCTCCAAAGATTAACGGTCGATGCTGGAAGGAGAAAAGGGAGGATAAGGAAATGGAGGAAGAGGAGACACGAGAAAATAAAGAGAGAAGAAGCGGAGAAAGAGGGGAAGAAGGAAGAGTCAGAGGGAAATACAAGCTTCTAGTCAGTTTCCAAACACATCTAAGACCCACGAAGAAGGAAAAAACAACCTCTTTCCCCAGTGAAATATTCCCTAATTCCCTACAAAACAGCACCATAATACCACACCCAGCCGCGGTGTAAGCCCATGGGCACGGGGTGAGAGTTGAGAGGTTACGAAGGTACTAAAGCAAGGAGATACATCAGCTGGCCCCTAGCGCCTCTGCCCTTGGATCTGCAACCTTTGTCCTGAGAACCAGCTCTTAGAGGCATTTGGGACTTTGTGACAGAAACACCAAAGGGTCTGGGCTTCATGAAATCCATTCGGGCTCAAGTCCCTCCCTCACATCCAGCGTCTATAATCAGAAGAGATCTCCAGGTGGCATAGGTTGGACACGTCTATCAAAGGAAAAGCAAGCCCTTCTAAGACAAATCCAGGAAAAGTTACCAGCTATCTGTTTGCAAAAAGTAAAGAAATGCAGGAGATCTGGCTAAATTCTCAGGGAGTTATGACCTCAGGTTCCCAGCGTTTAACTTTGCACAGTTTCTCAAAGTTAATTCAAGGACCATTTAATATGCTGGGAGAGGCACATCAAAATGCTGATTCCAAGGCCTTGCACCAGACACGTGGATTCAGTGGATTCCGTTCACCTGGAGGGTGGGGCTAGGGAATCTGAATTTTGTAGATATACAAGCTGTTCTACTTATATGACTTATTGAATCAAGGCATATTAATGCTGGGGAGGCATAGTTAGCAGCTGGTGAGACTAGCAAGATCACTGCAAATTGGAGTGGTCAGGGAAGGCTTCTTGGGAGGAAGAGAGCCAGCCCTTTTGCTGGGTCTTGAAGTATCTAGATGGGGGCCACGGGAGGAGATGAATGCACTCACTGATTCATTCACCAGATTCTTACTGAACACCTGCTATGTGCCAAGCTTTGTTCTAGTAAGCAAGACAGAGAAAACCCTCTGTCCTCATGGATCTAGTTGGCAGAGGTGGGCAATAAACAAAATATGGAAGCAAAATACTTAGCTTGTAAAATGGCGATAAGCACTAGGAGAAAAACGAGACCTTTGGTGGAAACATGTTTCAAATTTGGATATGAGATAATATTATATCAATACAAGCATGAGTCCCAGTCTAGCGGTCAGATGTTGGCAGGAGGCTGCCCATTGTGGTAAACCATCACACCCAAGATCCATCCATTCATCCATCCACTCACCCACCAATTTATCCATCCATCCATCCATCTCACCATTCATCCTTCTATATTCTATTCTTTCCTTCCTTCCTTCATTTTTAAAAAAATCAAAGTATAATTGACCTACAACACTCTGATAGTTCCTTCCTTCCTTCATTTATACAATCTACTTAGGAAACCGTGTGCTAGACCCCCTGTGAAGTTCTGAGGATACAAAACTAAGACAGACACTGTTATGGTATGAATTGTATCTTCTTTCAAATTCGTATGTTGAAGCTCTAAGCTCAGAATGTGACTGTACTTAGAGACAGGGCCTTTAAAGAGGTAATTACGTTAAAATGGGGTCATTAGGGTGGGCCCTAATCCAATATGCCTGGCGTCCTTATATGAGGAGGAAATCAAGACATGGACCAAGAGAGACAATGGATACATGCAGGCAGAGAGATGACCACGTGAACACAGTGAGAAGGCAGCCGTCTGCAAGCCAAGGAGAGAGGCCTCAGAAGAAACCAAACCTGCTGACCTTGGTCTCAGACTTCCAGCCTCCAGAACTGTGAAAAAATAATTTTCTGTTAATACCCAGTCTGGGGTATTTTGTTATGGTAGCTGTAGCAAACGAACACAGATACCATCACAGAAGGAGGGGTTCACCCTCCAGAGAGAGAGAGAGAAGGAAAATTAAACAGAAAATTATGATATAAACATCTCTTTGCCTTGCCTGCGAGCCCACCCATAGAGGCACCTCCATCTGAATTCATCATTGCTCTCTCATTAATTCAACAAATAGTTATTGAGCACCAACTACATTTCTGGTTCTGTACTAGACAGTGGGGATACAATGATAGATAAGGTAGATACAGCCATTGCCTTTAGCAGTTCACAAGCTCCCCTACCCCTCCCTCTAGACTGAACACTGTTCTCTACCCATTCTCAAATAAGGCGGTGCAGTGTTGTGTGATAGATACGATCACGGACTGTGGAATCAGACAGACATCGATTGGAGTCCATGTTCTACCACTAATGGGCTGTGTGGCCTGGGGCAGTCTGAGCCTCAGTTTATCTCTAAAAGGCAATAACAACACCCAGGTATGATTGCTGTGAGAATTAAATAAGATCAGGGACATAACTCAGAATAAGTCCTCCATAGATGTTTGCTATGGTTATCAGTGCAGCCTCTGAAGCACAGCCTATCAGATGATAATCAATATCATCACTAACATGGAGTGCTTGCTCGATACCCAAGAACTCTAGGTAATCTGCACACGTTATCATTATATCCATGAAGCGTCTTCCCTACAACCCCAGCCTTCCCTAGTTTAATTTTCTGGTTTCTCTTTTGTCTACTTAGTGTTTTATCACTCCCAGGAAAGCACTTAAGACCCAAGATTGTCTGAGGGAGAGGCTATAGGCCTGTCTGGGAAGAACTTGTGTCTTTCTCCGCATCCATGCTTCCCCTGATGCTCCAGTTTGCACACTGGCTCAGGCAAGCTGGAAGAGGGATCTGGAGGGAACGGTGCTGGAAGTCTCTCCCTTAGAGTTGCAGTCACCAATAACACATTGGATTACTGGTCCCCAGTAAAGCAGTGCAGCTGTCTCTGTACATGTCATTCCTACCAGGGTTTTGCAGTCAAATTACCCCCAGCGCTACTGGAAGGTAAGACCCACTTGCCTTTGCGGGAGTGGAGATGGGAGCCAGCAAGGACTTGTTATCATGGAAACCACGTCTCCTCCGGGGCCCCAAGGGGCACTTCTGGAAATGGTTTGGAATTTGATCACAGTCTTCAAGCATAAGAACTGTGGTTAAAAGCTGTTATTTCCTCACTTCTGGTAAACGGTTGTCAAGAAGCTACCAGTTCTGTTTTTTTTGCTGGGGGAGATTGGATTGGGGGAGGGTGTGGGTCAGGAGGATGGGAAGAGATGATAGGATGGGGATCCCAGAGCCTCAGAGCTGCACCGCACCCCAAACAGAGATGACGGTTTGGAGATGGTCCTGCCTGACTCCTTGTCAAGAGCAAGACAGTCAAAGGGACACTGAGATTAGATGGGGTGAGTCGTAAGTGACCACCCTCTCAGGTTGGAAAGGAGGCTTAGCTTTAAGTAAGAAACTGAAACACGCAGGTAAGAATCATCAAGTCTGAGGGTCTTAAGAGAGAATTCCAGGTACAGGGGTTGCAAACTCAAATACCTATTAGGCACCAAGAGGAAAAACACCATTTAGTGACGTTGAAATGAGCTTGGTGAGGCTTTAGGGGAACAGGAGATGGCACTCCATCTAAAGGAGAGGGCAGTCACCAGCTCCAGCTGCCTGCTGGAGACCCCGGGTGGGTCTGCAGCTCCAGCACAGACCAATTACACACGTTTTCAGGAAAAGCCCCAAATCTGGAACTTCAGGTGAAGTCTCCTGACGTGGAAATGTAGGCTATGGATTCAAACATTTAAAAATCACATTGCAGGCCAAATAAAACATGCCTGAAGGTCAAATCCAGCTCACTCATTCAAGTTTGCAAACTGTGCTATGAGTGTTGAAAAGAAATTCCCAATTCCAGAGGCGGAAAGGAATTTTAATATATCATCAATTACCACCACAACAATGAAAAACACAGTAAAAAGAATAGTTATGATTTATTCAGTACCTACTGTGTGCTTAGCAATTTGTTTATATTACTCCATTGAGTTCTCACCACAACCCCGGGGAAGGCATGCATGTTTACCCCAACTTAGGAAGAAACTGAGGCTCACAGAGGTTAAGTCATTTGTCCAAGGTCACACTTTACTACACTGGAGTCTCTGCAGAGAGGGTAATCATTTCTCCATGTATCTTCTGCGGCACAGAACGGCCCAGACACCTCCAAAGGCTTCTTCCTTCTCCAAAATTTCGCCTTGTTCTATCGATCAGGCTTGTTCTAATGCAGTGGTTTTTAAATGGGGGGGGGACGATTTTGACATTTAACAATGTCTCTAGACATTTTTGGTTGTCACACTGATGGGGGAAGAGAGGGGGTGCTACTGGCATCTAGTTGGTAGGGGCCAGGGATGCTGCTACACACACACTACAATGCACAGGACGGCCCCCACTACAGAGAACTGTCCAGGCCCAAATGTCAGTAGTACCAAGTTTGATAAATCCTTGTCTAAAAGGATTAGGGGAGGGAGAGCTGACGGCTGAGGGGTTCCTAAGGAGATGAGAAGGAGGAGGGAGAGAAAAATACTGAGGGTGACACTTGTAGAAGCAGCTCCACTGTTAGAGAACCTGCACGATTTACCAAGGGTTCTCACTGCACTGTTTCACTAGTACTTCATGACACCTGTTTAACACATTTTCTTATTGCCATTTTACAGATGAGGAAACTGAGGCCCAGAGAAAGAAAGGGATTTTCCCTCAGGCTTCATGAATGGCATCCCACAAATACTTATTGAGTGTCTAGGATATCTTGGTTCTAGTTGACGGCTTTGCCCCTTCTGCTAACACTTAAGTGTTTTCTACCTGTCAGGCACTTCACTAACAATTCTACATGTATCATCTTACATCCTTCCAACAACCCGATGAAATGAGTACTTGGTGTATCTGCATTTTTACAGTTGAAAAACTGAGATTCAGAGGAGTGACACCACTTGGCCAAAGGCATCAGAATTTGAACCAGGCATTTTTGACTTTGAATCCTGTGCTCTTAACCATTCTACTATCCTTCAACCTATGATAAGTATCCCATGCTTATCCAGTGAGGAAGCATTTACTGAGTTCCCTATTTAGAGGAAATTGGGAATACACAAGAGCAATTCCTAATGCATCCTGACTTCAAGGAGCTTACATTCCAATGGAAAGAGCTGGCATATGCACACTAGCTGTAACACAAAATGAAAAGTGACCAGGTCATAAAGAAGAGGCAGTAAAGCACTGAAAGACAGAAGTCAGCAAACTATGGCCTGTGGGCCACATCCAGCCTGCTGCCTATTTTTGTAAATAAAGTTTTATTGGTACACAGCCATGCCCATTGGTTTACATAATGCTCATGGGCTGCTTTTGAGTTGAGTAGTTGCTATAGAGACCACCCAGCCTATAAAGCCAAAAATATTTATTAAATACACAGCCCTTCACAGAAAAAGTGTGCCGGCCCCTGCTGTAGAAGAGAAAGGACCAATACTGAAGATAACCCACCTTCTGTGCTTCTCTCTAGATCCACTGGTGATTGATTATACCTCACAGATATTGCCATGAAGACCCCTGCAGATGACATTAATGACATTAACAAACTCTAGATACTGGGTGCTGACTGTGTGCCAGGCACAGGCCTAATCCTCTCCAGTTCCCCCAAGCAATCCATCAGACAGGTATTATTAACCCCTTTCACACATGAGGAACATGAGGCTCAGAGAGGTCAAGAGGCAAACCCAAGTTCAAGTAGCTATCAAGGGTCTGAAGGTGGACATGTACAGCTCCAAAGCTCTCAGCCTCCTGCGTGCGGAAACACTCAGCACGAGCCCTGGCTCTGCAGAGTCAGGAAACTCTGATAAATTTTCCATAAATAAAATTTTCTTCTTTCCTTCCTTGACCAAGTCTCCCACCCCTGTAAACCAGGTTGATACTGTGATTTATAATAAGAAATATATATATTTGGCCTTCGTCCCCATTCCTGGCACAGAGCTCCTAAAACCCTTGGAATTTCCTAAGTGATGACAGTGATAAAGGTGTATTATTATGTCAGTGAGGTGATTTTTGGAAAACTCCAGTGTAACCTAAGAATGGAAGCTGGTGGTCAGGGGAACCAGCCATGTGATTAGAGGGTTGGAACTTTCAGACCCACCCCATCTCTACCTCTGGGGAGGGGAGAAAGGCTGCAGATGGAACTCAGTCACCAAAGGCCAATGATTTAATCAATCGTGCCCCAGTAACAAAGCCCATAAAACCCCAAAGGCCAGGTTCTGACTGCTTCCCGTGCTCAGTGAGGCAGGGAAGCTCTGTGCTCCTTCCCACCTACCTCGCCCTGTGCATCTCTTCCATCTGGCTGTTCCTGAATTATATTCTTTTACAGTAAACCAGAGATCTAGTGAGTAAAATGTTTTTCTGAGGTTTGGGAGCCACTCTAGCAAATGAATCGAGGGGTGGGTTGCTGGAATCACCTATCTACAGCCAGGAGGTCAGAAACACAGGTGACAGCCTGGACTCGGCACTGGTGTCTGAAGTGGGGGTGAGTGACCTTGTGACACTGAATCCTTCACCTGTGGGATCCGATGCTACTCTCAGTGCAGACAGTGTCAGAATGGAGTTGAACTGTAGGACATCCAGCTGGTGTTGGGGAATTGCTTGGTGGGGCAAGGGAAAACCCACACTTGGGATGCAGTATGGCTGAGTGGTTCTCACACTGGGTGTCAGAATTGTAACCAGTAAGAAGCTCCTGCCAGGCTCAGATAGTCCTGGAAGCTCTTTTCATAACCAACTTGTCTGTCTCAGACAGCACCCAGAAAGTTCCAAATTTCAGAGGGCTGCAAAGCTGCTACCTCAGCCTCACCTCGGGGAGCTACTGCGGCTTCCAGACGGGCTCAAGTAACTTCCCGCCCCCAGCAGTCCAGCAGTTGATATTACACAGCAGTTTACAACCTCCCCTGGTTAATCCAGCCTGCTCCCTGGTCACTTCTCATTAAGCTGAGTGTGGCCTCCTTTCAACTTTCTCTGAATTAAACTGTCACTTTTCCCAGCAAGGGGCTGCAGGTGGAAAGTACAAGCGCAAAGCTTGGAAGACAAGTGAGGGAAAAGGGCCCCCCCCAGACCCCACCCCCCCATCAGCTCCCACCCCCTTTCCTGGAGCCACAGTGATGCTGCCCCTCGCCACCTCCTCCCACCTGCAAGCTAAACAAAAATAAGTTCCAGCATGTCGGGGATTTTTTAAAGCTGAGGGTATCTGGCCCAGCTGCTGCAGGAAAATATTCGACGACCTGTAAATTTCTTTCTTGGTGTTCCCAGGCCGGCCAATTATCCCAGCTGTGCAACCAAGGCCCCCCCGGGATGTTTCCAAGAGAACGAGCTCACAGCAGACGTGCGGCTCTGATTTTAGTTGTCTCCAGTCAAGCATCCCAGAGCCCCAGCTCTTCCTCTCCCAGCTTGATCTCAGACCACAAACTCCAATTGCCTCCCCAAGGCCTTCACTGACTGACAAACTGCTGCCCCGACAATGGTGAAATGGTCACCAGGGATCCCTTCGGCAGCAAATCCGTGAGCAAGTTGTGTATTTCTGTGCAAAGAATTTGGGTTTAAATCCCCCAACTCTGTTTCTCCCCAGCTATGTGATTCTGAGCAAGTGACTTAGCATCTTGGAGCCTCTGTTTCTTCTCCCATAAGATGGGCTGTCACTGGGGCTTGTCTCCAAGGTATAATTAAGTAACACAACAATATATTTTTTAATTGTGGTAAAAATATATATAACATAAAATTTGCCTTTGTAACCATTTTAAGTACACAGTTCTGGGGCATTAACTACATTCACATTGCTGCACAACCATCACCACCATCCATCTCCACAATTCTTTTCACCTTGCAAAACTGAAACTCTGTACTCATTAAACACTAACTCCCCATTCCCCTCCCCCAACCCACCATTCTACTTTCTGTCTCTGTCTAGTCTCAGCACCTCATATAAGTGGAATCATACAGTGTTTTCTCCTTTTGTGACAGGTTTATTTCATTTAGAATAATGTCCTCAAGGTCTGTCCGGGTGGTAGCATGTGTCAGGATTTTCTTCCTCTTTAGGGCTGAATTATATTCCTTGTATGTATACAACACTACACATTTATTTATACATTCATCCACTGATGGAGCCTTGGGTGTCTTCTCTATTTTAGCTATTGTGAATAATGCTGCTATGAACCTGGTTGTACAAATATCTCTTTAAGTCTCTGCTTTCAATTCTTCGGGGTATATACCTGGGAGTAAAACTGATGAATCACGTAGTAATTCTATATTTAATTTTTGGAGGAACTGCCACACTGATTTCCTTAGCGGCTGCACCATTTTCCATTCCCAGCAACAGCGCACAAGGGTTCCACTTTCTCCACATCCTCACCTACACTTTGTTATTTGGAGGTTTTTTGTTTGTTTGTTTGTTTTTTGCGGTATGCGGGCCTTTCGCTGTTGTGGCCTCTCCCGTTGCGGAGCACAGGCTCCGGACGCGCAGTCTCCGCGGCCATGGCTCAACAGGCCTAGCCGCTCCGCAGCATGTGGGATCTTCCCGGACCGGGGCACGAACCCGTGTCCCCTGCATCGGCAGGTGGACTCTCAACCACTGCGCCACCAGGGAAGCCCTGGAGTTTGTTTTTGATAGTAGCCATCCTAGTAGATGTGAGGTGGTATCTCACTGTGATTTTGACTCACATTTTCCTAATGATTAGTGATGTTGAGCATCTTTTCATGTGCTTGTTGGCCGTAGACAACAATATTTTTAATTAGTGCCTGGAACATGTTGGGGGCTAAAACCTGATGCCCGTAATTACAGATCCTGTGAGATACAAATCGTGATTCCAGCTGAATCTTTCTTGTAGGTCGGAATGCTTGTCTGCTCCAGGACTCAGAGCCATTTGGAGGGAGAAAGCTGGTGCTTTCTCTTGCCTATTCTCTTAGACTGTGGGAAGTCACTTCATTTCTCTGAGCCTCATCAAGATGCTCTGAAGACACATAAAATAAATTGAAAACAATCTTATAGGTGGTGGAAAGATCACTGTACTAGGAGCCATACAGACCTGGGTTTGAGTCCTGCTCTGCCGTTCATTAGCTGTGTGATTTGGGCCGAGTCATCTATCTCAGATTCCGGCATAAATGAAGCATTCCACGGATATTTGTTAAATAGATGAATGAATGGGTGAATGATCTCTTTCTCATCAGCAAAATTATACCCATTGCTGGAATATTCTATCCACTAATACAATGTATTTGCAGAGTGCTTTGCAGTTTTGAAACTACTTGGGATGTGGTACGGCTGAGTGGTTCAGAGTATATATTTGCATATTTACAAAGAGACGAATCTCAGTTTGAATCCCAGCTCTGCCAATACTATCCATGTGACCTTAGACAAGTTATGTGATCCTTCCAAGCCTTAGTTCCTGTTTTCAATATGACAATGACAGGAATTCTCACTGTACTAGTCAGCCAATGATCCTTGTTCCTGATGTTCAAGTTCTTACGTAGCCCCTACTGAAAATGAATAGGGCTGATCTACACGACCAATAAGATATTGCTAAAACGATGGGGCGTGATTCTCGAGCACGCCATAAAGGATACTGCAGACTCCTCCTTGGAGGCTTGCTCTCTCTTGGATCAGTCAGTCTGAAGGAAGCCAGCCATCACGTCATGAGGATGCTCAAGCAGGAGGCAAGGAGATGCGGCTTCCTGCCAGCAGCCAGCTTGCTAGCTTGTAAGTGAAACACCTTGGAAAATGATCCTCCAGCACCAGTCAAACCTTCAGATGAGGCTGCAACCTAAAGAGATTCCCTGAACCAGAACCACTTGGCTAAACCGCTCTCAAATTCCTGACCATCAGGAATGTGTGAGGATTAAAAAATAATAAATTAAAAAAAAAAAAACAAACTATGCGTCAGGTAGTAAATGTTTACTGATGGTTTAAGATGCTAAGTTTCAGGGCAATTTGTTATAAAGCGATAGATACCTAGTACACTCACCTCATAGGGCCACTGTGAATTTTAAATGCATGTAAAGGATCTTTCCTGCACAGTGCTTGACCCACAATAACAGCTCAGAAAGTATCATTCATTATTGTTATTTTTGGCCATAAAAGTAAATAATTTGCTCTGATTCAAGGACTTAGAAGGGGTGTGTCTGTAAAAACATGCACTTGAGAGGCATCAATAAATTAATTAAAGCACAGATGATGTGAAGCCAAGAATATAACCTTTCTGTTATCTAAGCTAAAGAGAGGGGAGACGGGGCAAATAAAAACCTAAAAGGCTGAAGGTTCTTTCCAGCATTGCAAAGATTTAAGTAAGTCAGTGGCAGAGACCCAAATTAAATACAAATTACGAAGACTGGAACACTCAGAGTGCTGTATAAACAGACATGGTATTATGGTTTCCTGTACTTTATAAAGTCTATGAAGTGCTCATGGAATTATCTCTTTCAATCCTCCCCAATAAGTCCTGTAGGATGCTTATGCTTGTGTCCATTTTATGGAAGGGTCAACTGAGACTCGGAGGCCTAAGGCAAACTTCTCAGGAACATATAGTTATCAGGTGCTAGTGACGGGTTTCAGACCAAGGCTTCCAGTCCTCTTGACTCAGACCAAGCCCAGAGGTTGTTCCATGATGCCAGGCTTCAGCCTCTTCCTCTCTCTGAGCTTCAATTTCATGAAAAGTAGGGTTTGGAAGAAACCAGAGACTACATGTTCAGAAGCTTAATGCACAAAGCAGTTTAGTTAAAGTGCAAAAAGCAGGTCAACAGCGATTGCTTTCTCTACTATAAGAAAAACAGGAGCACACATTCAACATACATGGCAAACGACACTGGGCCTCAGAGTTGGAGACGCAATAGGGACTGGTGAGGATGCTGGCCAACTGAAGACCATACGTCTTTTCTTGAGAGGGTGTTCTCCTTGCTCTATCCAGGTGCTGCCATGCAGGAAGAGAAGCCTAGGGCTGCCAGATCACCTGCTTCTTCAAGAGAAGCCTGAACCTGTATTTTATATGAATTCTCACCAAGTTTAAAAGTTGGGTCAAAGAAAATAAAAATAAAACAAAACACTGTATGAGTCAAACACACATGTCCACAAGCTAATTCAGCTCATGAGCCACCATTCAGTGACTCCTGGACTAGATACTTTGCAAGGTTCCCCCCCCCCCCCCCCCCCCCGCCCCCTGCTCCAGGGCACGCTGTCTCCATCAGTACTCAGCACCACTGTTTGTTTACACGGGATACTGGGCAGCCTCATAAATATTCCAAACTGGTTTTCATGTGCAGATGTGAGCTGTGTCCTCAAATAAATTCCAGACTCTCTTGAGGGCGGGGACCAGGTCCCTGGTTTCCTGTGGGTCTTTGTTTCTGACTCTTTCCGTATAAGGTGCAGCCACTCAGGGTGAGGGTGCATTCAGCTGGGGCAGAGGGTCAGGTTGAATGATTTTCCCCAGGCAGTGGCTCTGGAGAGCTGCAAGTCTCACATCACTGAGGCTGGGGGGAGCTTTGGATCCTGGGAGGGCAGCTTCCATCACTGCTGGTGTTCTAAGGAATTGAGGCCAGGGAATCAAGGTTAATGACTTCCATCTATATCATGCTTGCCAGATTTATAAACGAGGATTCTGTTTCCTTTGGGAATCGTGCCTGCTGCTCGGCAGATGTGGCTGCTTTCGCAGAGGGAACTGACTTCCTCCAAATGATCCCAAATGAAGAGGCAGGTTCCTCTGGGTGTTCTCTCCCTGGAGTCCCCGAACCATCTCATAGTGTCTCATAATGTGGGTTCTGGAGCTACCCTTCTTGGGTTTGAATCCCAGCTCCTTCACTTACAAATTAAACAGAACTGAAATTGCTTCTTGATCATCCCTGTGCCCATAACGGTGAAGAATCTGCGTTTAAAAATATAACTTATGGGCTTCCCTGGTGGCGCAGTGGTTGAGAGTCCGCCTGCCGATGCAGGGAACACAGGTTCGTGCCCCGGTCCGGGAGGGTCCTGCATGCCACGGAGTGGCTGGGTCCGTGAGCCATGGCTGCTGAGCCTGCGCGTCCGGAGCCTGTGCTCCGCAATGGGAGAGGCCACAGCAGTGACAGGCCCGCGTACCGCAAAAAAAAAAAAAAAAAAAAAAAAAAAAAAAATATATATATATATATATATATATATGTATGTGTGTGTGTATATATATATGTGTGTGTGTGTGTATATATATATGTATATATATAACTTATGTCCTCTGCTCCCCAGGGTCTTCTAATTTAATTGAGGAGATAGAACCAAAAAAGTTACAAAGGCTTAATATAGATACGAGAAGTTATGGTCCATGGCAGTAAACGATCATTAGCAATTGCGTTGTGCAGAAAGTACCATAAGAACAGAAAAGAGGGGAAGGGTAAGCTGGGACGAAGTGAGAGAGTGGCATGGACATATATACACTACCAAATGTAAAACAGATAGCTAGTGGGAAGCAGCCGAATAGCACAGGGAGATCAGCCTGGTGCTTTGTGACCACCTAGAGAGGTGGGATAGGGAGGGTGGGAGGGAGACGCAAGAGGGAGGAGATACGGGGATATATGTACATATGTAGCTGATTCACTTTGTTATACAGCAGAAACTAACACACCACTGTAAAGCAATTATACTCTAATAAAGATGTTAAAAAAAAAAAAAGAACAGAAAAGAGGAGGAGAAGAACACAGTGAGATTCATGCAGGAGCGTTAAGGCTTTACAAACTGATGGAGCTGGTGGGGGAGCAGGGGGCATTGATGAAAACTGCTCTGCTGGCCCCCACTGAAGAAGACAAGGTTGAACAGTGTTTAGAAGTATGGACTTTGGAAACAGACCTAGGTTTGAATCCTGAATTTACCAACGGATTCTTTTAGTTGAAGGTGACAGAGACCCAGCTTCAACTTAAGCAAAATGGGCCTTTACTGGTCCACAGAAGAGGGAGGGGGTAGCTTACAGAATAAATTGAGGTGATTAGGGCAGTTCTGAGGCCTGAGAAACTGGAGGCCACTGGGATTGTCTGACTGCCCATCTCATTTCAGCTTTTTTTCTGCCCCATGTCACACTCTTCTGCAGCAGATGGGCCTTCTCCATCTGGCAGCACATATGGCACCTAGAAGCTCTGGATAAGGGCCTTTGAGTTCTGTGACCACAGAGAATAGGCTATTTCTCCTCCAGCTCCAAGTAAAAAGTCCCAGGGAAGAGCTCTGATTGGCTTGGCTTGGTCACATGACTTTCACAGGCCCTTCTCAGTGACCACAGAGGAGTGTGGTCCTGTGATTGGATAGGCTTGGGTCTTGGATGGAGTCTTGTGAATGGCAGCTCCACCAGAACCACAGTAGTAGGGAGGGTATGGAGAGAGGCTTCCACTATTCCAAGAAAGATAGGATATTTATCAATGCTTTGTTTTGGTAGAAGGTCTTAGAAATAATCTAGCCCAGTGTTTCTCACTCCTGGATGAACCTGTTAAAATTCATATTCCCAGGCATCACTCAACACCCTAAACATGTCTCTAGGGATTAGAGCCCAGGAAGCTGTTTTTAACCAGCTTTCCACATGACTCCAGCGATCAGCTAAGTAGGGAGACCACTGGTCAGTCTATCCCAATCTTATAATTTTATTGGGGAAGAAAACTAGGCACATAGATGAAAGTGATTCACCCAAAATCACAGATGCAGGAAATGGCAGAAGAGAAATAAGACTTGAGTTCACCTGCCCTGCAGTGGCCCCCTCATTCTCCTTAGAGCTCCTTGTTTTCCCCGGCTCTTCCACTGTCTCCCCAGACCACACAGGGAGGAGGCCCCATCAGTCACCTTTCTACAACTAGATGTCTCTACTACTGACTCCCTAACACTGGCCCTCCCAACACACTAACACACACACACGCACACACACAGCTAGACACTCTTCCTCCTTCTCCAGCAGCTGTGTCTGCAGAAAACCTGATGTGATATGATGGGCTGCAGAGATGGCATTTCAGGCGGGGGGAAGTGGGGAAGAGAGGGAACCACAGAAGGACTGGGTGACGCATCCCCCAAAGATAACCATGGCTAACCCCACAGGGCGCTCTGAAGCAAGAATGGCCCTTCTTCAGAGGTGTCTCAAGTTGCGTCTAAATGGCCAGATCTTTGTACTCCCACGTGGATTACCAATTCGCTGTGGGCTGCCCTGAGAAGGGTTATGTCTTTGGATGAGGTAGTTCTCTGCAGCTGAGGCAATCCCTGAAGGGCCGGCAGGTGAGGACCAAGCTACTGACAACACCCGCACGGCTGGATAACACGTCCTTCCTTGAAGGAGGATTCGGGCAGTGCATTAGCATGTCCACCACCTATAAATGTTTATAATTTACTGTAAGTAATATTTGTAATTCATTTATTATAAATATAGTTTCCTATGTATTCTTATACATAATGATAACAGCACACTTTTCCAAAAATGCTCAACATGTATTAGACACTAAGCTAAGCACACTGCCTTGTTACTACATTTAATCGTTACAATAACACTATGAGGCAGATATTGTTACCCTTATTTAACAGATGAAGAAGATGAGGCTCAGAGGGTTTAAATAAGGTTACACAACTAGCATGCAGTGGATCTAAGATTCCAACCCAATTCTGTCTGATGTCAGAGCGCTATAGTAAAACCACTATAATAAAACTGCTGCATGAGTTATTCAGGTAAAGTGGGGGAAGAAGTGGTTACCAAGAATCAACAAAGAGGAGGACACTGCATCTGGGGGAGTCTCGACACAGAGGAACACACCCGACGACCTCTGAGAGATTCCTGCAGTTCCCCACTAAGATTCATAAGCAGTTCAGCATTATTTAGCTTACGAGCGTTTTCAGTTACCTGTAGAACATGAGCACATGGGATACGGGAGCCATATGCTTTGACTAGAAAGAGAAGACAGACAAAGGAAAGAAAATTCCTGCCCATATGATGGTCTCGAAGTACTGGGGAGGGAGTTCAAGATAAGGAGCTTGGGGAGATCCCAGGGGGTGTCCAGAGTCTGAAAAGTCAGTTTTGGGCTAGGAAGGTAGTTAGGAAAGTGAGTCAAGGGAAAATTTCACAAATTAACTAAAGGTCAGCCCTGTCTTGGGATTATATCCCACAAAATCTCGAAAATTAAAAAGGCTCTTGGAGACCATACAATCCAACCTTCTCAAATTATAGCGAGGGTGATGGAGACCTAGATATGGCCTGGCTATGGCTTGACAAAGACTGCAGAGAAAGAATAAACAAAAACATAGGTCTCCGGATGACAGCTGGCACTATTTATTAACATGCCTCCCTTTTTTACCTCAGTGTTGGTTAAGTTCTCTAAGCAGCAGATGCTGAGAAAACAACGAGTGTAAAAGGTTTACTGGAGAGTAACAACCCTTGAAGGAAAAGGGAAGGGAGGAGGATTGGACAGAGGCCGCTGCCAGGCTGCAGTAGAGCCCGGGACAGTGTCTACCAGCCCAACAGGGAGCCCCGGAGCAAAGAGTGCCCATTCGAAGCATCTACACCACTCTATTCTCTGCTTCTATGAGTTTGATTATTTTAGGTTTCTCACCTAAGTGGAATTAGTGCTTCTGTGCCTGGTTTATTTCACTTAGCATAACGGACCAGGGACCGTTGGGGAGGGGGAATTGGGGGGTTGTTGCTCCATGGGTATAAAGTTTGCCATGCTAGATGAATATATTCTAGAGATCTGCTGTAGAGCACAGCACCTATAGTCAACAATATTGCACTGTGTGCTTAAAATTTTGTTAATAGACTTATTGTGGTGATCATTTTACAGTATATACAAATATCAAATCATTTTATGTACACCTGAAACTAATATAATGTTATATGTCAATTATACCTCAATTTAAAGAGAAAGGAAACTTTTGCAGGTGATGGATATGTCTATCACCTTGGCTGTGATGATGGTTTTAAGGGTGTGTGCACATGTCCAAACTCATCAAATTGTATACATTAAATAAATGCAGTTTTTTGTATATCAATTATATCTCAGTAAAACTTTTTAAAATCATCTATTCTCTGGGCTTCCCTGGTGGCGCAGTGGTTGAGAGTCCACCTGCCAATGCAGGGGACATGGGTTCCTGCCCGGTCCGGGAGGATCCCACATGAGAGGCCCGCGTACCGCAAAAAAAAAAAAAAAAAAGCATCTATTCTGGGTGGGAATGGCTGGGCCCTCTTATCCCTCTCGTGTTTAGCCATTGGCTGGGGCCTCCCTCAAAGGGTGTGACCTTGGGAGGCTGACCACACTCGTTAGAGCTGGACAGTGAGTCCTTCCCTGAAGGGGGATCCGAGCGATGGTTTTCTGTGTCTGCCACAACTCTCAATGGAAAGAGCTATTCTTCTATCTTTTTTTTCCTGACCAGATAAATAATCCATGTCCACTGTAAATATCTGAACAACACAGAAAACTAGATGGCAAAAGGTAAAAGCCACCTAAAACTGCCAGTATTTTGAAAACATCCTCTTATATATTTTTATGCATATACATTACATTTTATGTAAATGGCATCATATAATACAATAAGTTTTTATTGTTGACTTTTAAATATATATATATATTAACACCACTCCACTCCTCCCTGCCCTTCCCCAAATAAACAGTAACAACATTGTGCGTGACCACCTTATGTTTTATGGGCATATAGGAATTTTAAAAGTGTTTTTACACTACAGAATTTTTTACACCCTCACAACAAGTACCTTGTCGGCTGGCAAATGTAAGCTCTGCTTCCCCATTTCGAGAGGAGAAGACTGAAGCCTAGAAAGATTCGGTGGTTATCTAAGAAAGTCACTGGACTTGTAGGTGACAGAGCCAAGGCTCAAAGTCCAGGACTTCCCAGCAGGGCCCTCCCTGTAAGCGCCCTGGCCTAATACCGACTACATGCACCGCACTCCTCTCTGTGACTGGTGACATGCCAGGCAGTGAACTTTCCATCCCAGGAAATAATCAAGCTAAGTTCTGATGGCCATTCATCAGAGTCGCAGCATTAAGCAGACTCTTACGCTGCAAGAAGGTCCTGCTGCAACGCCACAGAAGGAAGTGCAGTGCTGTTGTTGAGTCAGCATCTATTGGCAGACAAGGAATCCGCTCTCGCACTTCCTGTGTTTACATTGCCATCTCACCCTCCAACTAGCAATGCTCATATGATAGCTGGATTGGGGGGATTTTTTCCCCCAAGTTTCTATTTTGCTCTGCACCTCTATAGAAATGCAAACACTGGCCCATTAAAAGAGACAAATGACAATATCATAGTAATAGCCCATTTTTTAAATCCACGTGGGCTGCTTTGGTCAGGGTGGAAAATGTGCTTGTTAAAATGTGAGGAGGTGCTCTGACTGGTTTCCTTGATGCAAACACAGATGTGCCAGGTAAGCAACCAATAACCAAGGCGTTTAGTTAGGCGACTAATTTTCAAGCTTTTCAAGGATGAACATTTAGTGGCAAAGAGCATGGGTCTCAATGTCAGCCAGACCCGAGTTCAAGTATTGGTCCCTCCACCTCCTGGCTTTATGATCTTGGGCAAGTCACTCAACTCCTCTGAGCTCCTTCACTGCGCCTGGCACAGAGTAAGCACTCGACAAACAGCAGCTGTTAACAAGTAATAACGCTAATACTGCTATTAGCCCATTACTAGTATTATAAACTCAAGTGCTATAAAGACTTCTTGGGCTAGAGGTTCCCCCTAACTCAGTCTATTAGATCTCTCCCCACTAAGCTGACCTAAGCCATGGACCCAAGCCCCGAGCACACAAGTTAACTTCACTTTGCACTATCAAATGTATGCTCTCTTAGCCTAAGATAACATGTGTTTCAGGCCCACATTTCACAAAGTGTAGAAAGAATAGACCTACCGATATTAATTACTAGAAAAAAGGAATTGGTGATCAAATAAGTTTGGGATATACTCGGTTCAACTTGGTTAAATGAAGTGAAACATTTGGTTAGAGACACTTGGTTAAACAAAGTGAAACAGATTTATTTCCTGCAGGACTTGTCAGAAACTTTTATATCCCAATAGAATTTGTGCCTCTCTAACAAGCAGATATAATATTGTATTAATCTTGACATTTTCAGTTGCAAATGGCAGAAGCCCAGCTGAATTTAGGTTATGCAAAAAGACACTTTATTGGTCATGTAACTCTATCGCCTAGGATTGCATATACTTTAGGTTAAAAGGGTCCAGGGATTCAAATTATGCCATCTAATCTGCCTCTCCTCCCTCCCTCCTCTCCCTTCTTCTTCCTGCCTATTCTCTCCTCACCTATTTGAACATCTCTTCCCTGTTTGGCTTTGTTATTAGGCTTTTGTGTTGGACAGCAATATTGTTTCATGGAAGTCTCAAGATTACAGTCCAGGATACAGAGAAAGAAAATACCTTCCCCCAATTTACCTATCTTGGGTCATGGACCCATGTCTGATTCACTCTCTGTGGCCAGGGGTATGAAGTAGCCTGACTGGACAGGCGGACATAAACTAAGCATGGAAGAGGGGGAAAGGTGTTTCCCCAAAAGAAGAGTTGCAATGGTGACCCAAAAAACCTGTACCCACTCTGAACCTTTGGCATTTCATCTTACTGGGCTAGTGTTCTTTAAGAAATGCTGATTTTGTACAAACTTGGTCTCAACAGAAGAAAAAGAAATCACCGCTTGAGTGACCATTTTTTGAGTATCTATTACGTGCCTGTTACTGTTCATGGAACTTGGATACAAAGGTAAAGGAGATACATCAACATCTTCCAGAAGTTCACAGTCTGAGGAGTAAAGATCTGAGGCAGACCGTAGGTAGCTAAGTACAAGGCAACATGCTAGGTAGGATAACAGTGGTATAAATAAATCGCCACTGGAACGCAGGAGAGACAGGGTTAATCTGCCTTAGTGATGACAGAAGCACTTCGTAGAGGAGCCATTCGTGCTAAGTTTGGAAAGAGGCCAAGTTTGAGAAGGGCAGGTTATCTTGGCATAGAGAACTACCTAAGAAAGCTTCTGCCGTTTGAGAGCTCATACCTTAATTTGGAAGTGATGATAGCTGTGCGATTCTAATGCAGCCTATATGGTCAGGCAAGAGACAGAAGTGAGAACGCTGGAGCCAGATTGACCTCCTGACTCCCAGCTCACCACTCCTTCCCCAATGTCCCTCCTGAGCGCTTTCTTCATAAAATAATGGACTATGGACCCTGTTGTTTTGTGTCTACCTAGAAAGCTTCCTCACCCCCATTTCTCTACTTTCTGCAGGTCCACAGAGGTTGTATCATATGACCCAGGTGGAGCCAATCATCTTCTATATTTTCCTGATCCCCAGGATTGGTCTAGGGGTGGCCATGTGATCCAGATGCAGCCAATCAGTGCCTGGCCTTGCTCTTTAAAGAGACATATTTGAAGAAAGTTGTTTTTTTATTCCCATTGTGGGTAAGTGGCTGAAAATGTGAATCTGTGACTCCCCAGTATCCTTCCATGCTACATGTTTGGTAGCTTAAATTGGGCTTTGTCCTTCAAAATGGTCACTTTCTCCAACATTTCACCTGAATGTTGCAAAACCTCCCTGCAGTTTCTGGAAAGGGGAAGCCTATATTAGATGGAAGTGGTACAGACAGTAAGTAGTCTTTGGAGCGCTGCTCCACGACTCTGTCCTGCTCCCCTTAGAGGACTGGATGTCAAAGTCTGTTAACCCAATCCCTTCCTGAGTCAAGCCTCACCCCCTCCTCCTTATGAGGCCCACACCTGCCTCCATGTTTGCCTCCACGCCCAATCCACTCTTGGCACTGCATGGAGGACCCTTTGGGCGCCCAAACCTTACCATGTTACTTGTTGTTAAAACCAAGGTGTATCACCTGAAAAAAAAGAGGGTCTCAGTTCCTCAAGTTAGCCTACAAGACCTTCCAAAGTTTGGCTTTGACATGTTCCAGTCTCATCTCTCAACACGCCTCATAATTTGCGCTCCACCAACAATGGATGGCTTCCGTTCCTCTGCATATACCATTTTTAGAGCCTCTTCTCCTCTTGGGAAAATCCCACATCCTTTAAAACTCAGCTAAGGTATCTTCATTACTTCACACTAGGTGCACCAGAAGGACTCGTATTACCCGTCACCGCACTTCATTCCACTTTATGATCGTATGCTCGGGTGTCTGTCACCCCAGGAGAGAAAGGATCCTTTCTTAGTCTTCTTCGTCTCCCACCTCATATCCAATTCATGTGCAAATCTTGTCAGCTCTACTATTGAAATACATGTATATATTCCAAATCCAACCACTGGTTGTCACCACCACTACTATCTTGGTCTGAGCCCCACTAATTCTATTCTAACTAATAGAATTAGTTCTATTAATTAACTAATGAAGTTAGCCTTCTCATTGCTCACCCACCTTGTTGCATTAGCCCCCTCCCAGGTCTCCCTTGATTCCGTCCTTAGCCACCTTCTTGTTAGGAAGCAGCCAAAAAACGCAGCCATCGTCAAGACAGCAGCCGAAATGTACCGTAAAAAACCAACATTCAGGATTGGTTGGTCCTTTGCTCAAAACTTTAAGTTGGGCTTCTCATTCACTTAGAAAAAACTGCAGTCCCTACAATGGCCTACAAGCCCTCCACGATTCTGCCTCTGTTCCTGCCTGATGTCATCTTCCACTACCCTCCTTCTGCCTCATGCACTGCAGCCCCTGTGGCCAACCCCACGGTCCCTCCCGCCCACCAGGCACACTCCCGCCCCACAGAGACACACGTGTTATTCCCTCTGCAGGATTGTTCTCCCACAAGTCTTGCTCCCTCACCTCCTTCAGGCCTTCTCTCAAATGCCACTCTCTCAATCAAAACTTTCTGGATACCCTATTCTAAATGTCCATTGACAGAGGAATGGATAAAGAAGATGTGGTACATATATACAATGGAATATTACTCAGTCATTAAAAAGAATGAAATAAGGCCATCTGCAGCAATGTGGATGGACCTAGAGATTGTCATACTGAGTGAAAGTCAGACAGAGAAACAGAAATATTGTATTATATCACTTATATGTGGAATCTAAAAAGAAATGATACAAATGAACTTATTTACAAAACAGAAACAGACTCACAGACTTAGAGAATGAACTTATGGTTACCAGGGGGGAAGGGTGGAGGGAAGGGACAGTTAAGGAGCTTGGGACTGGCATGTACACACTGCTATATTTAAAATGGATAACCAATAAGGACCTACTGTATAGCGCAGGGAACTCTGCTCAATGCTATGTGGCAGCCTGGACGGGAGGGGAGTTTGGGGAGAATGGATACATGTATATGTATGACTGAGTCGCCTTGCTGTGCACCTGACACTATCACAACATTGTTAATTGGTTAGAATCCAACTAAAAAAATTTTTTTCCAAAAAAAAATGAGTTTCTTGTTGAACACTTCCCATCCTCCTTTCTTATTTTCTTAATTTTGTACCATTATACCATGTATTTTCCTTATTTGTTTTATTTATTATGTGTCTCCTGAGTAAGTACCCCACGCCCAAAAGATAAACTCCCTTATGAATTCTGAGTGTTCTGCTCATTGATATAGTTCCACTGCCTAAAATGGCATGTGGTGCACAGTAGATGTCCAGTAAGTATTTGTCAAATAAATGAATAAATGAATGAGCAAATTATTTGAACACAAACTGCCTAGCATATAGTATACGATCAATATAACTGATTGAGTAAAGTAATTAACTAATGAAGTTAGTCTTCTGTAAGTCTAAATGAGGTTTCTTCTGGTGTTTTCAGGGTTCTCTCTCAATCCCCTTCTCAAGTTTCTGGGTCTCCAGCATCCTAGTCAATTGTCCGTGGAGTTTTTTTGTCCCTCTCTGATGTGGTTCTGTAAATGTCGTCTCTAGGAGCAGCAACAAAGTCAATCAATGAGTAGCTGACAATGAGGGGCCATGTCCCAACTGACAAAGCCCAGCTCCATTCAGGAGAGTCTGTCACTCTTAGCGACACAAAGCCAGGCAATGTCACAATTCTTCATCAGGGGTTTCCAAAATATTGGGCTGGGCATTCATCTGCAGGCAAAACTAAACTCTTTGGATTCTAGGATTCTGTAAAAAGGGCTGGACATGGCGACATTGATGTTGAAATCACCAGGCTAGCCCTCAAAGCACATGGGCAGTATATGTGAACACAAACAGATTTCCATGCAAATAGAGATATGTACAAACTATGTCTCCATTCAACCTCTATGAGACCCATAGAGAGCTTGGCATTAGGGAGTAACAATTAACATGAACACAGAATTTAATAGTTCGTAATAAACTTTCATGTACATGATTTCATTTGGGCTTCATGACTATCCTATGAAGAAGGGAGTATTATCATTTCACTGGTGTGGGTTAAATTACGGTTCCAAATTATTTGCTGCCCTGCCTGTGAGAGGGTTATACAACCCTGCTTACTGCCATGTGATTTCCACTGCCTCTCTGTGGGAGAAGTATAACATCCTTACCCACAGAACGTGAATATCGGGGACATCTGAGCAAAAGCTTTAGAGACACAGCATGACTCTACCTCATTCCTTATCCCTGGGCACAAAACCAGTGGATGTGTCTTCATCTTGGACCTCAGAATGTAGAATACACATGGAGAAGAGCCACAAAACCATAGCTGAGACCTGACCACAGCAAACATATAATATGAGCCATAAATAACCATCTGTTGCTGTAAGTCGCCAAGATTTGGGGGGCTGTTTGTTACCACAGCATAACTAACTTAAGCTGACTAGCACACCCATTTTACAGAGGAAGAATCTAAGGATTAAAGAGATTAGTGATTTTCCCAAAGGCATTCATCTAATGTGTAGCAGATCCAGGACTCAAACCCTCCAAACCATGTTCATTGGAGGGTGTCACACCCTCCAAACCATGTTCATTCTACCAGATCGTTCTGATTAAGGACAATGTCTCCTCCTGCACATCTCCTGCAGTGATCTGGAAAACGGAGTGGTATCAGGCTCCAAGCTAGTTTTTTTTTCACCAACAAGAGCCCTTTCCTCTCTGAGCCCCTGCCAAGTCAGAAAGGGGCTCTGAATTTCACAGTTATTTAGGAAAACAGAGTTGGCTCAATCTAGTTGTTTTCATAGACTGGTCTCTGGAAACCATCCCAGCCCAGGGTAAAATATGAAATTTAATCACAGGGGGAATTCAGCCAGACCACCAAGCCCCATCAACCATTCCTCTTGTTTCCTTTCAGTACTCAATTGTTTTTCAGAAGCCCTTGGATGGGTCTGGAAGAGCCCTGGGAGGATGGGTTTAGACCCCATCAACTGTTCCTCTTGTTTCCTTTCAGTACTCAATTGTTTTTCAGAAGCCCTTGGATGGGTCTGGAAGAGCCCTGGGAGGATGGGTTTAGAATGTTAGCTTTACTTAATCGATTCATGCTTTTGGACCTTCCCTGGTGTTCTTAGAGGGACATCTGGGGACCCAGGCAGTCTTGCTACAAGGCTAATATTCCTCAACATGTACAGTCTACACATATAAGATTTGTTCCCTCAGGGCCCAGTTTGGAGCACAAACACTGAATTCCCAGGAACTGAAATCGGGGCCGTGGGCGTTAAGCATACAACGAAATGGTGCATATCACCCAGGCAACCTGACTGTCCAGCGGTGTTTCCAAGAATTCTACAAAACAAATGTCCTTGGCCACTCATGGCACAGGGTAAAAGCTGGCTGTGCCTGGAACCTGCTCATGAGGAGGCAGGAGAGAAAGGCCAAAGTCAGCTTGGATGTCCCACTACCTTCCGATTAGAGACCCAGGCCATGTACAAGACACCACAAGAGGAAATTAGCCAAGTCTGGGCATGGTTTTTAGTTCAGGAGCTATGCAGGGAAATGCAAAAGAAGCTTCATCTCTTTAACAAGCATTATCTAGCATCTACTATGTGTTAGACACTTTTATAAGCACTATGTCAATATTGTTACTGAATGCTGGCAAAAATTCTCTGAGATATGAACTCATATTATCCCTATTTTCCAGATGAAGAAACTGAGGCACAGAGAGAATAAGTATCTTTTCCAAGGTCTAAGAGCTAGAAATGGAGAAGGCAGGATTGGGACCCCCGTAGTCTGCCTCCAGAGTCTGTGTTATTTACCTCTATGCAGTGATGCTTCTAAAATGTCACGGAAGAATCAGAACTCGGCAAAAACTGAAACTGATTGAATGTGCCCAGCAATGGCATGGTTTCTCTTCCAGTCTGACTCCACTCAGAATGAGAGGGCTAAGACCCCACCTCCCGAGGTGGAGGTTGAACACAAGACACTTTTCCCATATCTCATGTCCCTGGAAACCTCTAGACTGTGAACTCACAACATACCTGAGAGAGCCACTCTTTGTACCACTGTCTCCATAGCACCTAATGCAGTGCCTGAATCAGAGAATGCCCAGTAAGTATTTGTTAGAGGGAATGGAGGGAGAGGGGGAGGGAGGGACGAAGAGAGCTAAGGAAAAAGGAGGGAGGGCTAAGGGAGGGAGGGAGCAAGGAAGAGAGGAAGAAGGGAGGAGTTATATCTAGTTGTCAGCTGCCCATCATCGCATCCCCAGCTAGGGGTTAGCTGATGAGAGCTTAACGTGTTGCTCCTCCTAAGAATGTTTAGAGATCCTCTCAAAAGAAAACTTCAGAAACTGCTGTGGCTTTGTCCCTTCTCACTCACTCTTCTGCAGTATTTCCCCCCTAGTTTTCCAGGTCCCTTATGTACTGCTGAACATCAACACACACGCACGCGTGCGCACACACGCGCAAACACGCACACACACACACCCCTACAGAACGCCGTTTGCCCAACAGTTAAGACACGAGACCTCGTGCTCTGCTGTTCTTTTTTTCTTTGCACAGAACCAGAGAAAGGACCCAAGCGCGGACATCACTCCAGCTGACTTCTCTTTGTTTTGGGCAGCAGGGATGCCCACAGCTCCAACCTCTTCTCTGCCCATGAGAACCTCAGCTACTAATAGCACTTAGCTGCAGGTGAAATGTCACGGAATCTGAGGATGCAACAGCCCAAAGGGACCTGTTAGATTGCCTTGCTTAGGAATTCTTCATCTTAATTTTGGGGGAATCCATTATTGTCCCTCCAAGGCCTGACTCTTCTCATTATACTACACTGTCTTCCCACTCTCATGTCTTTTCTCATTATTTCCTCAGACCAATATCTTCAAACAAGGCAGTGTAGCGTTTTAGTTCAGAGCACTCGAATTGGAGGTAGGGAGACCGGTCTGATTCCTGGCTCAGCCAGGAATAAGCTGTGAGCCTTAAGCTCATGTCCTGCCCTCTCTGAGCCTCAGCTCTCCCATATATAAAACGGTGGTAAGAACAGATGCTACATCATAGCATTTCTGTAAGGAATCAGCGAGATAATGCATCTAAAACACTTAGCACAGAGACCAGCACGTAGTGAGTACTCAATAAATACTTGCGATTATCCTCATTCTTCATGCTTTGCCCACACCCCACACGGCAGCAGCATGCTTGTGATTCCACATGATTTCCCTTGTTTGCAGAGTCAGGAATAGCCCTCCCTTGTTAACCTTCATCTGGAAAGCGATTTAACTCTCTGACATTAAAATTAAAATATAAACAGCACAGCGCCTGATTTAATGGACAATTAAAAATTAAATTAACAGTTAGTAAGTGATGAACTAATTTTGTTATTATAACCATATTAGCCTCATACTCAGAGAAATATAAAAGGGAAAACAGACCCCTTAAGATATACATACATACACGTACACACACACACACACAGGCAAGGAAAGATTTCAGTTCATATATTACAGCCTTGGCAGATTCACTCTTTGAAGCTATTCCCCCCAAAACTCAGCTGTCTGATATTTATGCAAAAATGTTTAGATGCCAAAGTATGAGAATTAATGATCTGGTAGGAAGAAAAAGAATACTAAAGGAACGTTTTATTGCAAGCTGTAGAGCAAACAGCTTGGTAAAGCTGCCTGGGTTATCTCACCCCATGCTCGTTCGCGGCCTCTGGAAAGACCAAGGGTTTTCTTGCTTGTCTTCAAATACACGGATCTGTCAGATGTGCTAATTGCAACTCTCAGGTATGATGCTCTCGGTTGGGATCCTTACTCTCAGATCTGATAGGAGGGGAAGACGAAAAACAGCGCAGGCAACCTGGAGAGGGCTCAGCAGAAGACGGGGTGGGCGGGGGGGCGTGGAGGAAAGGCACCACCCTCTAAAGAAGTCCCAGAGCTCACCTTTCTTTCCCTTAGCCCCTTTGCGCTGTGCCTATTCCCCCTTCTTCCTCCAGGGGTGCACTGCTCTCAAAGCTCTCATCATTTTAGTATCATTGCATACTAATGTATCTGTCCTTCCCGCTGATCCGTTTGGTCCACGTTAAGCACTGCTTCTATCCTGTTTACATTTACACGGCAGCATACAGCAGAGTGTCTGGCTCAGTGTTTGTCGTCTTTAATTGATTTAATGTAAACGAGTGAAAAATTTGTTCAATCTCAGGTATTAAGACCCACGATGCTGCCCTTTCTAGGGGCATTTGCCATTTCAGTAGGGGGATTGGAGGAGCGGTGCTGAATCCAAAGAGATGGCTTATGCATGGGGTGACTCCAGGCGTCGAGAAGTGGCCAGAGGCTCAGGGGATAGTGTTGGGAGGGGAGGCTTCCAAGAACTCATCCAGTCACAGCTTGTAGATGCCTATCTGCTCCGATTACATGCTGGTCTGGCTTCAGTGAACAGAAACTGTCTTAGCAGCACAGAACACCGCTCAGTTCTCACGATATGTGACGTGTCTGACAACATGCGACCTGATTCCGATGAGAAGCGGTCTGGCTGGGGCGGCCCTCACCCCGCAGAGTCCTCGTCGCCTCCGTGTTTTGAGATCCCTACTGTCAGAGTCTCTGCTTTGGAGTGAAGAACATTCGTCGGCTTTTGGGACAAATGTTCTTTACTCCAGGATCCATTCCCTCATAGCTTAGTTTCCTTTGGGAGATTTCCTCTCACCCAGCGTGTGCAGTCTTAATGATACGAAGAGTCAAGGCATTTCATCTCCCACCCAGAGATGTATGACTCGAGTGTGGCAGATCAGTCCTTCCCTGCTGTGACTCTGAATCGCGAGCAGAAGCCCGTGAGGAGGAACAGTGTCTGCCATTGCTTCTTCCAGAGGGACACCTTTTCAGGAATGTCGTCCACTTCACACCACCCAGATACCAGAGTATCACTTTCCTTTTCTGAGCTGGGTTCTCCAGCCTTCTCACTGATTCTATGATCCAGTACCTTCTAATAAATTCATTTTCTGCTTAAATTAGCCTGAGTCTGTTTAAACATCTTATGACCTGAGGTCTCTGATACTTGGGGTTGGAAGCAAGAGGTGAGGGTGGGAGGAAGCCATCATCTGGGCTTCCAAACTCTCCCCAATAACACATTAATTCATCACACTTATTAGTTAGCCTCGTCCAAGGAAAATACCCAAATGAATTCAATATTTAGTGAAAAAAAGAAGGGGGAGAAAAAATAAGGTAAAATCATGCGGAGGACAAGTCCTATAGGAGTGGCAAGAAGCCAACAGGAGAGGTCTACCAAAGGAAACCAAGTTTTGCCTATTTTGTTCAGCTTCAACCTCAAGTAAATGTAAAGATCCTCATCGGTCTAGCCTCAGGGAGGAAGGTGGGGATTCTGTGCGATTAGTAGGACTCGAAAGGCCTTCCTGATATGCATCCCCCTTGAGCCTAGTTTCTCTGTCTCATTTCCCAGATGATCCGAGTGCCCAGCCATGGGGTCCCCACCTTATCTCTACGTAATGGTCCAACCTCACAGGCTGCACGGAGGGAAAACCTCCAGGACACGAGGGGGACAGCACATCAGAAAATACCATGGCTTTCCAATGGTCCCTATGTCTGGAAGCAAACTGGAGGTTTGTGAAGTTGGTCTTCCACCTTCAATTGCCACCAGTCACTTGTCACAAAGGTAATATTAAATAATTTTATTGCATCCAATATTAGGCAGAGTCTATAAAAGGACAGACGAGTGGGACTTCCCTGGCGGCCCACTGGTTAGGACTCCATGCCTCAACTGCAGAGGGTACAGGTTCCATCTCTGGGTGGGGAACTAAGATCCCGCATGCCCCGTGGCATGGCTAAAAAAATAAAATAAAAGCTTAAATAAAAAGAAAAAAAGGATGGAGGCGCAAAGAGAGAGTCACATTAGGGATGTCATTCAGTGCTTGCCGCCGCATGCTCATTTCAGGAAAACGATCTACCCTATGTTCCCCCATGTCTTCAACAACCTCCTCCTCCGGCCAGCTAACTGGGCCACACGTGGACTACATGACCCAAGGATGATGGGTCCAAAACATGGCAGTGACTTATGACCTGTGTGACCCGGGATGCAAAGATATATTTGGCCAATCAGATGGCTCTGAGGTACTGAGAACTGTAAAGCTGAGAAGGGAGATGGCACAGGGGCTGAGGATGAAAAGACACCTTCAAACCAGGAAGAAAGCAAAATTCTATGTGAGCAGAAAAGATAAAGAGTGAGAGGAAATCAGCCCGCAGAGAGAAAGCAGAACTGAACAAGTAATTGGAGGGAACAAGAGAGAGGATGAGAGAGAGAGAGAGAATCAGAGACACTGGTTCCTAAAGCAGCCGCAGGTCTTGACAGCTTTCCAGACCTAATTACAGTTCACGGTTGTCCTAACAATACACCGCTGTTCTGGAGGCAACTTGAAGGAGTCTGTTTCTTGCAACTGAAAGAACCCGAATGAAACAAAGGGAAGCCAGGACACAAAGACCAAGGTGAAGACCACGTGAAGCAATGCCAATTTTCTCTGGCCTTAGCTTCCAGACCAGAGACGGATCCAACTAAAATAGCCTCTGGTGCCTGGAGCATATTCTACTGATCACTGTGTGCACTATTATCCCATTTGAGCCTTATGACAACTCTGCAAGATAATAATGTTCGACACACATTCATTCAACAAATATTTGTTCAACTCCTGCAACATGTATCACCAGCACTCTCCCAGAAAGGCCAGAGAATCATGGCTCTTGCCCTAGAGGAGGATGCCAGCTTGTGGACAGAGGTATCTGCATCTTACAAATGAGGAGAAAGACCAAGATAGGGGCATGGGTGTATTCAAGCGCGCCCAGCTAGTCAGTCAAGGGGATAAGACTTAGCTCGGGTCTCTGAACTCATCATCTTTCTAGACTGCTATTAGAAAAGGACCCTGCTTCTCCCAGAGCCATGACCCCGCCAGGGGTTGGCAAACTTTTACTTAAAGAGCCAGACAGTAAATATTTTAGGTCGTGCAGACCATTTTTGGTCTCTGTCATGACTACTCAATTCTGCTGTTATAGTGCAAAAGCAACTTTAGACACTATGGAAACAAAGGGGCACGGCTGTGTGCCAATAAAGCTTTATTTACAACAAAGCGGCTGGCTGGGTTTGGCCTGTGGACCATAGTTTGCCAACCCCTACTAAACGCCTGTGTACTTGAAGGAGCCTCCTCCTCCCATGACCCATGAGAGTCCCAAGAGCTTTAATGATGGCAAAGCTGTAGGAGTCAAGTAACGTTTAGACACTTTCTCAACCTTATGGTGGCTGACTGATTGGGCCACAGGAGGAGATTATACGCCATCTGCAACCTGACTTAGAAATGGATCATTTCACACAGATAATATGTTTTCTCCAAGAGCCTCTCAATATCCCAGCTGCCCATCACCATAACAACCCACACTCTATAATGAAAAAGTAGAAGCAGTAACAAATAAGGAAGAACTCAGGCATTGACTTTTTTGGATGTAAGTTTTGACATTTCAAGGTATGCTACTAACAGACCAGCCACTGGTGCCTTCAAACACTCGGAATTCCTTGGATCCTCATACGATGGTAAGTGTGTTCGTGTTTTCCTGGAGGCCAGTAGTCATATATCAAGAATCTTATATTATTTAGAGCATATATACATACCAAGAAGAAAAGAAAACGCAGCCTCTATCAGGAGAGGCAAAAATGTAAGAGTCAGAGATGATAGATATACTAAAAAATTAACTGAGAAATGCTAAGAAGGACCATTGTGTAAACACAGACGAATCAGCTTTATGCAGATTCTGGTGGGGCAGATAGAGAAGGAGCCAGAATATATCCCATATTTTTCTGCCCTTGGGAAGGATGCATTCTAATTCTGTTTGAATGTTAGGCTTTGCTGTGAATAGTGTTATAACTTTTCTATCATCAGAGTCCACTACGATTAGAGGGATGAAAGGCAGACCTCTGAGCCAGGCCCATGTCCTCCCCATTCCTCTGGGTCCCTGTGAGATAACAGAAAATACATGTTTTGGTCTCTGCCCCCAGTTCCTGGCACAGAGCTCCTGAAACCCTTGGAATTTCCTAAGTGATAAGAGTACTAGGAACATCCCTTGTTCTAATATTTGGTCTCTAACTCCAGTTCCTGACACAGGGTTCCTGAAATCCTTGTAATTTCCTGGGTGACAGGAGTGTCTTTTCCTCCAATGAGGCGACTCTGGGTGGTTCCTGGATGAGCGCTGCTCACTAGAAAGACCAAACCCTGATTAGAAGCTTGGAATTTTCAGCCCCCAGGCCCATTACTCTTGAGAAGGGAGAAGGGCTGAAAATGGGGTCAATGATTGGGCATGCCTAACTGATAAAGCCTCCATAAAAATCCCAAAGTTACAGGGTTCAGGGAGCTTCCAGGTTGGTGAACACATCCACATACCAGGAGGGTGATGCACCCCAGCTCCACGGGGACAGAAGCTGCTGTGCTTGGGATGCTCCCAGACCTCACCCTATGTATCTCCTCATCTGTCTGTTCATCTGTGTCCTTTACCGTATCCCTTAATAAACTGGTGAATGTAAGTGTTTCCCTGAGTCCTGGGAGCTGCTCTAGCGAATTACCTGAACCTCTGATTTACAGCCAAGTTGGACAGAAGTTGTGGGTAACCCGGGGACCTACTACTTCCGACTGACACCTAAAGTGGGGCGAGAACAGTCTTGTGGAACTGAGCCCTTACCCTGTGGGATCTGACACTATCTCTAGGCTGACAGTGTCAAAATTAAGTTAAATTGTAAAGCACTCAGCTGGTGCCATGGAGAATTGCTTGCTATGGGGGAAAACCTCCACACACGTGCTGACTGGAGGGCTCGGAAATGAAGTGTTTTGGATGAGGAGTAAAGGATACACACAGGAGAGAAAGAGCTTTCCCAACGTGGGGCCCAAGTCCTGAGTATCAAGACGCGGTATCCTCATCCTCTACATAAGCCCAGCAGTTCCCTGATTCTGTCCTCTGGGAAAGGTTGAAGGGCACAGAATGATGGTGGCTGTTTGCCCAGGATACAGCCTCCAGAAACATCCTCTGCCCTGTGGCTCCCTGAAAAAAATGGGGAGGGAAGCAGCCTAAAGAAGCCCAGATCGCTTCTACTCACGATACCCTGACTTGAGGAAAACTGTATCCTGGGAGTGTTTTTAGAATTCTCAAACATATTCCTGCCCAGCTACGATGTCTGCTTAGTTTCAGACAAACCCTTCCCTCCTTGCTCCCCGGGGTTTCCGTGGAGACACTGCAGAGGAGGAGGAGGAGACTAGACAAGTGCATCTGCCTGTGGTTGGGGGTCACCTGCCATTTCAGCCTCCCCGTAGCGGTGGCTCGTGAATGTTTCATTAAATACCTTCCTTGGGATGGTTCTTGACAAAGGCCAAGAGCTACTCTCCTGAAGGCAACTAGGGGCATCTTTTCAGCCTTCTTCTGTCTGTGGGACTCTGACCCTTTTCGTTGCTCGTGTCTTGAAGGTACCAAACAACAAGAAAGGTAATAATCACTACAGCTGAATGTATTAAGCACTTACTAGGTGCCATGTGCTCAGCTGAGCATTTTACATTCACGGTATCATTTAATCTGCAGGAAAAGTTTTGAAGCAGGTACAAGAAGTATCCCTGCATTCCAGTAAGGCAGTAGAGTGTGGTGCTTAAGAACATGAACTCCAGAGCCTGATTCCCTGAGTTTAAATCCAGATTCTCTACGTACTAAGTGTGTGAACTTGGGCAAGCGACTTAAGCTTCCTGGCAGTTATTAGTCATCAATGGCTGTGTAACAACCCTGCAATTGAGTGTCTTAAAACACCACTCGGGCTTCCCTGGTGGCGCAGTGGTTGAGAGTCCGCCTGCCGATGCAGAGGACACGGGTTCGTGCCCCAGTCCGGGAAGATCCCACATGCTGTGGAGCGGCTGGGCCCATGAGCCATGGCCGCTGAGCCTGCACGTCCGGAGCCTGTGCTCCACAACGGGAGAGGCCACAACAGTGAGAGGCCCGCATACCGCAAAAAAAAAACACCACTCATTTGTGATCTCACAGTTTGGGGCGTGGCCTATCTGGGTCCTCTTATTCAGGGTATCCCACAAGACGATAATCATAGTGTCAGCCAGGGCTTCAGACATCTCCATGCTTGACAGGGGGAGTATCTGCTTCCAAGTTCATTCAAGCCTATCAGGATTCAACTCCTTGAGTGTTGCTGGACAGCTGGCCTCAGCTCCTACATGCAAGTTTGCCTCGTCAAAGCCTGCAAGCTGAGAAGGCAAATGAAACGGTCTGCTGGCAAAATGGAAGTCACCATCTTTTGTAACCTAATCAGGGAAGTGACATCCTATCACCTTTGCCACATTCTACCGGTTAGAAGCAAGTCACTGGTCCAGTCCACTCTCAAGGGAAGGAGATGACCCAAAGGCATGGATTCCAGGAGCGGGGGATCACTGGAGGCGATCTTAGAAGGCTGCCTTCTGTATCTGGGTCTCAGTAACCTCATCTGTAAAATGGAGACAGTAGTGCCTACCTCATAAGGTTATTATGTACATTAGGTTAGTTACTGTAAGCAAAAGCATTTAGATTGGGGCCTGGCATATACAGAAAGTGTTATCAAAGTGTTCGCTATTATTGTTTTCATAAAATAATGAAAACTAAGTCACGTGCCCAATGTCATTCAGCTAGTGAGTAAGGAATGAACTCAGGTTGTATTAACTGAGTCTCAACCATGCACTTAGAGGGGCAGCAGTAACTGAGGACAGACACAGTTCCTGATAACATGGGGCTTCTAGTCTAGAGGAGAAGAACAGACATGAGTCAGGGAATTACTCAAATAATTGAAAGTGTGGTAAGTGCTATAAATAAAGACGTACCAGGTGCCAAGAAAGCGCATACAAATCCTGATAAGAGGGTGGCCTAACCTAAGTATGGCTGATTGAGAAAGGTTTCCTTAAGGATGGGACATTCCAGCTGGGGTTGAAAGGATAAACAGAAATTGGTTGGGTTGAAGGAAAAGGACGTGTGCTCCAGCAACTGGGAACAGCCTCTGGGAAGATGCTGGGGCTGAAAATGCATCCTCGATGACATTTTTTTCCCCAAATATTCCTCTCTAGTCTCACATGCACTCCCCATACGTCAATGACAGGTCAAATACCACCTCATCCGTGCAGGCATCCATGATTGCCTCTCTCCAATATCTGGAAATATGCTGGCTGTTCTCCCAAAGCATTTGTATCCAGTTTGGAAGGCACCTGTCACACCGATCTGCTTTGTCCGGTAAGTTTGCCTCTGTGGTGCTTTTCCTGGCTTCACAGCTGACCTGGAAACTCCTGGAGGACACTCCACAGACCTCTCACCTCCTCCTCTGGGGGACGCTCACTGCCAAACTTTGGGACCAGGAGATAGGGGTAGGGAAGGAGATTTTGCTCTATACATTGATGTGCCTTTGGATTTTGTAACATTTGCAGATATAACTTAGTCCAAAAGTAAGAGACATTAAAATTCATAATAAAAACGTGAGGCAATGTCGCACAGTTCAAAGAGCATGTACTTTGGGATGAGACGTGTATCAGTGCCCAGTGATTCTGGGCAAGTGTCTTAACCTCTCCGAGCCTGTGTCTTCTTCTGTAAAATGGGGATCGTCCCACCTCCCTGGAAGGGTTGCTGTGATGCCGTATCTGATGCGCCCAGTGAAATACCCAGCACACAGTGGGAACTACGATCTTATAACACAGGCCGATGGCACTATCATCTTTCGCTACCCTGCTGAGGTTTTAGATGGTTTAGCTTAGATTTTCCCTCTTCCTTTCCCTCTTCTACCTGCTAGTGGCATGGAGACTTTCCAGTGCTGAGCTGCTGAGCACGTCTTGGGTGGAGGAAAAAAGCCGGGGTCCTGAAAGGCGCACAAGATGGAGCTCAGGCAGCCTCCCCCACAGTGGTTCTGATGGAACAAAAATGAAGCCATACAGGAAGAGTGCTTGTGGCAGCTGGCCAGGCTGCATCCCCATGTAAGTTCTCATACTGGGAAAGGGATCTGAGCAAACCAGTGGAGCAGCTGAGACTCCCCCTGTAGGGGAAAACCTACAGGAAACAGTGGATTGCCCTATAGACTAAGATATCTGAGGACAGGGCTGCATCTTTTCATTCCTGCATCCCAAAAGCCTACCAGAGTGGACACCTTAGAAATAATTATCAGGTCACTGATCCAGCCAGCCGGCTATCCACCCAACCCTCCAATTTCTCATGAGCCCTGGAATTCTTCAACTGATTCATCCACATTGAATTCCTTGGTTATAGACTCATCCTTGTACCCTACCTCCCAAAACACAGATTTTTTTTTTAAATACATTTATTTATTTATTTATTGGCTCTGTTGGGTCTTCGTTGCTGTGCGCGGGCTTTCTCTGGTTGCGGCGAGCGGGGTCTGCTCTTCGTTGCAGTGCACGGGCTTCTCATTGCGGTGGCTTCTCTTGTTGCAGAGCACGGGCTCTGGGTGCGCAGGCTTCAATAGTTGTGGCACGTGGGCTCAGTAGTTGTGGCTCGCGGGCTCTAGAGCACAGGCTCAGTAGTTGTGGCGCACGGGCTTAGTTGTTCCGTGGCATGTGGGATCTTCCCGGACCAGGGCTCGAACCCGTGTCCCCTGCATTGGCAGGCGGATTCTTAACCACTGCACCACCTGGGAAGCCCCACAGATGGGTTTTTTCACAGATCTGTTCTTCACAGGGAGGCTTCCAGATGAGGAGGCAAAAGTGCCTAGTGGTTAAAGATCCAGGCACTAGAATCAGACGTCTGGATGTGAAATCACAGCTGGGCCACTTCCTAGCTCTGTGACCCCGGCCAAGTCATTTCATCCCTCTGGATCTCATTTCCCCAAGTGTACAATGGAATAGCAACAACAACAGATTGCTAATATAATCGGGTACTTACCCTGCACCACGTACTGAACGAGTACTTCACACATGTTCATTATTAATGGTACTTACTTCATATGGTTGCTATGCAAACTAGGTAAGTGCTCGGCACAGAGACTGGCATACAGTAAGCATTCAATAAGTGCTACTTATTGCTGTTGTTATTCTCCCACTGGGGCACGAAGACTTGATTAACTTCTGTTTCTTGGTCCAGTACCAGCCTGATACCTAAGACAACTTCCTTCCACCCAAATGGATGGATGGTATTTCCAGCAGAGAATAAAAGCTCAGCCCAAAATCACAGACATCGATGTTCTGCATTTGTGAAAATACTGATACCCACATTTTTAGCAACAGGTGTTATTACAAAAATACTAAATACGTTTGCAAAAGTTCCTTCTGTTCTAATGTGAGATAAACACCAATTGTCATCCCTTTCAGCAGTGTCTGCTGTCTTTAGGGATTCTCAAGTTAAAACACTCACATGCAAAAGCCATACTCTCCTCCTTTAGGAGAAACTTTTGCCATCATGGCTGTTTTTGAAAGCATGGTTGAAAAGCATTTCCCTTTGTTTATAAAGATGCCTGCTGCTGGCACATGCCCGGCAGGGCAATGGAGGCAGAAGCCCCCCTCTCCACTTTGGAGCCCCTTACATCACTCCCATCCCACCCCGATGATGAGCCCACACTCACTAAATTGCTCCTAACCCTCCTTAGCTCGTATTGTGCATTACCACCTCCACTACATTGCAGTATTAATTTGATTTATGGCCCAGCCGCCCCACCTGAGGCCCGAGAAGATGGCTCCCCTCTGATCGCTTCTATGAGCAGCGTAAGTGGAAGGTAATAAAAACCCATACGTGGCTCAGACTTTCAATTTCAATTGGAAATTGAAACCGTGCAATCTGATTAAAGTTTAATCTGCATCATCAATAAACATGTGTGCTAAAGCAATGAGGGCTGCTTCACCTCGTGGTCACAGGCATGGATTTGATGAAAGCATGTCTGTCGTCTCTTGTCTAAACGATGCGTTTACTGGGGTGGGGGGCGTTGCATACACTAGCGCACACGCATGCGCTGTGGGGAGGTGGCATATTGGAACAAAGAGATGCAATCACCATATGGACGTGTTTGGGAGGAAAAGGTTGCTCACGCTCAGAGGAAACTGTACTGAATCAACAACTCTACAAGGATCTGCACAGGGTGCAATGGTTTTTCAAGGAGTGCTAATTAATACTCATGTCTTCATTCATAAAGTATTCATTGAGTGCCTACTGTGTGTCAGCCCCTGTGCTGGGTCCCGGGGTCATAATTGTGAAGGGGAAGAAGACACCGTTTCTGCTCTCAGGAAGCTTACAGTAATGGTTGAGAGGGATGTCAGTCAAATAATTAGGCAATTAAATGTAAAACTGCTCCCCTGTGAAGTGCCCAGAGCGAAGAGGTTTATGACGCTCTGAGCGCTGTCAAGAAGGCGGTGTGACCTATCCTGTAAGGTCAGGGAAAGCTTCCTGGAGGTGATGAGGATTGAGCTAAGGTCTAAGGCGTAAGTCGTGTGGGGTTGACTAGGCTGGGGGTGGGGACAGGGCTTGGGAGATGGTACAGACATGGGGAGTGATCCAGCCACAGGAGGTTCTATATGCAAAGGCTAGGGGGCAAGAGGAAGCATGGCAGACCTGAGGAAGGGTTGAAAGAAGGCAGAATGGCTGGAGCAGAGAGGAGGAGGCTCAAGAAGAGCCTGGAGACTGTACAGAGACATTACACAGGACTCTGTAGGATGTGGCAAAGGGTGTAGATCTTTTTTTTCCCTAAGTGCAAGGGGAAGCTATCAGAGGGTTTTAAGCAGGGCAGCTTTGTGGTCTGTTTAACAGATGCTGCGTAAAGAAGGAAATGGAGGAAGCAGGAATGGATGGGCAGGGACTGATGTGGAGGCTATTTCTGTGGTCCAGGGGGAAGGTGAGGATAATTTGGACTCACTGATGACAGTGAAAGTGAGAAGTAGACACGTTTTCTACAGGGTGGAAGTTAATGCCTGCCCTTCAAACACATGATAAATGGACTCATCTCATCTCCATTCTCACAGCCCTTACTCAAAATATATCACCTCCATGAGCTCCCCCAGCCTCCTACTCTCCAAGAAAACAGGCCACTCAACCTGCACTTCAGCAACTTTGACTTCCATCCCAAACTTACCTGCATCTTTACCCATCTTTACCTATGTCTGTTCCTCCTGAAGGTAAAAGGTAGACCACCTTTGCTCTGGCCTCCAGACCTTTACACACGTTGTTCCTTCTGCAAGAACACTCTTTCTGCATCCCCCTCAAGTCTCAGCTCAGAGGCTTTCTTCCAGAAGGTCTTCTCTGACCCTCTCTAAATACCTGGGTTAGAGACCATGTATCACGGTGCCCATAACTGCCTGCTTAGCTGGCTCCAGGCAACTACGAGACTGGGAGAACCTCGAAGAGATGGCCAGGACTTGTTTCCCATTATATCCTCCAGGACCCTGCACAGTGGCACATGAAAAGGGCTCAGTAAATGTGTGTCTGAGGATTGAAGAGCTCTAACGTCTTTCTGAAGCCAACTCCTGCCTTTGCGCTACTGACAGCAACTCTTCCTGCTTCACCAAGACCTTGTTGCATCAATTGTCCCCTCTCTCTTATATATTCAAGCTCATTCTCTCACCTAGATACTCCCTCACAACGAGAAAGGCATACTTCCCCATCCTAAAGAGCACTTTCATTCAATCCTGGCTTTCCCCCAAGAGTAGAAGCATTCCCCAAGCTTCTGTTCAGTCAAACTTCTAGAAAACATGGTCCATACACTCTTCTACTTCCTCTTGCTTTGCTTCCTCTACCATCTGGTTTCCATTCACACCGTTCCACCGAAATTGCCCTCGAGAGTGCTGGGGACTTCTCAATTGCTAAATTCAACGGGCACTTTTCAGCCTTCACTCTACTTGACCTCTCAGTAACATTCGCTGCTGTTGACCACCTGTCTTCTGCTTGAAACATTCCTACCCTCTGATTTTCACAGTACTATCTCCTGGCTCTTCACTTAAATCTTTGACTGTGATTTCTCATTTCTTACCCTTTAATGAACGTTCTGGGGTTTTTTAGGCCATTTCACAGGTGAATACACTAAGGATACGATAGCCATATGATTGTGAATATGTTTTTTCAAACGTCCTCATCTGCTAGAGATATTCACTAAAGTACTTTTGAGTGAAGTGGTGTATCTTGGAATTGCTTGAAATACTCCAGATGTGGCCATGTATTAACTGTGTAATTAAAAAGGTGAGCATAATTTTAAAATAAAATAAATTAAAATAAAATAAAAGGTTATATGATCCACCACCACAATTCCATCTTCTAAAACTAGGTCTCCTTTGGAGTCCTAAAACCAATGGTGTTTCTACCACAAAGATCAACATACTTCAGGTGATCCAAGAGAGGTCTTAGAGCAAGGGTTCATAGTGTTCTGCCCGACAAATGGAAGGTCAAGGACCATGTGTTTATGTTACGACAGAGGAAACTTGGAAACGTTGTCAGGCTTGGCCCTGCCAGGATCCACACGTGGAACCCTGAATGGCGTATTTATCCCGGCTGAGGTGAGTCTCTCTGTATATGAAAGCACACTTTAGAAAAATAGACTTCTGTAAGGGAAATCAATTTCGGATCTCTCAAATCTTAGAAATTATAACTATCAAGAAATTTGAAATGTTCTGTGATTTGTAAAAAAGGGCAGCATGGTGCCACGGTGAAGAACACAGGCTCTGGAGTTAAGACAGAGCTGGATTTAAACCCCTGCTCCATGCTCAGTAGCTACGTGAACTCTGACAAGTCACCAGGGGCTTCGAGTGTCAGTTTCCATACATGCCAAAAGGGGAGAGCAATTCCCTACCCTGAGGGTTATGGAGAGGATTAAAACGTGAAAACCCCTGGAATACAGTAGATGTCTACAAATTCTTATTGGGGATGGTGGACAAATTGGAGGCAGGGAGCAGCCCTGGCCCTCCAGGAGAACCTAACATTGGTCCCTCTTCCCATTTCCTGTGCGTCTCACTCACTCAGGATGATTTGCAGTTGGTGGCGAATTCAGCCCTGGCACCAGAGATCTGAGACTGGTGATAAAACCGTCAGCCAAGATTTGCTACATCTTTTTTTTCCACCCCCTAGCCTCCCATTAAAAATGATTTGTCGTTAGGATGAAACATGGGAAAACAAACGTGATTAAAATTTTCCCATATTAAACGCCTGTGTAGCAATGGCAGGCCTGAGCTGAGCTCTCTGGAAAGGCTCTGATTCATCCATCTGGAAGGGGGACGAGCAGCTGGCACAGTCAAGGAGCTGAGCAAGAACCTGGGTTTGTTCCTCTGCTGCCTCATACACAGCCCGGCATCTTCCTTCCAGCTGGTTGGCTTCATCCCACTGACTCCGTCAAACACAAGTACAGCTGATCAAGGATTAAAGGTGTCTGGGGCAGGGGGTGGGCATCATCACAGCAGTAGGGAGGCAGGAGAGGATGGGGAGGGATGATGTGCCTATCTCTCATACTCTGCATTCCCAGAGGTGAAAAACAAATCTCTTGTGACCTTCGGAAACGTGATAGATCTGCCAAAAATCCATGAGGTCAGTTATATAGGTTATAAAACTCACTTCGCAGTTTTTCCCATTCAAAAACCTTTGGCTTCCTTAAGTTCTGTGGTAGATCAATTGCAAAAGCATCCAAATTCTTCACCCGTCCCTGTATCCATGCCCCGTGCAATGTGACTCCGCAGCTCCTCTCATCAAGAGGAAGACTCTCCCCAGTCCTTGATGTGGGCTGGTCTTGTGAGTTGCTTTGGTTAACTGAATGCAGCAGAAGTGAGCATGTGCTGATTCCAAGCTTAGGGTTCAAGAGATCTTAAAACACTTCCACTCTCTCTTATAACAAGCTTGAGTTACTCTACAGGATGATTAAAGATACAAGGCTCAGTCATCACCTATCACCCCATCCAACAACCAGCTAACTTCTACATATGTGAGTGAGGCCATCCTAAACTAGCATGCCTCCCACCAACCACCATCTGACCACAGATTCACGAGCAAACCCAGCTGAGATCAGCCCATCTCATCCTACATCAGAACTGCCCAGCTGACCTGTAGACCAGTAAACAATAAAAAATGTTTATTGTTTGAAGTCACTGATATTTGAGGTGGTTTGTTATGCAGTGAAATTAACTGATTCACAGTCCATATGTGTGTGACTTTCCATGATCACCTCCTAATAACATTTAACTCCTGCCTAACCCTTCTGGAAATAACTTTAATCCATTAATGCCCTGAAATTGAAATGGGTGTTGTTGTTGGTTTTCTTCAGCTCTGTAGGAGCCAGTAAAAATCCTTGATTAATGTGAAAATCCCTCCCCCAGGGCTCAGACCACAGGAATTTCCTCTGGAAGAGGCCTAAGTGTTAGTCACTCAAGGACCATTGGAGAGATAAGCCCTTGCTCTACCAAACCCACCCGAGCACGATGGCCAGGGCTGCTATTATCCCACCCCAGATACAACTTACTGTACTGTTTTTTTCTCCTCAGAAAGAATATGATGACTGTAATATGCTTGACTGGTAAGAAACTTCAGTTAATAGGAGAAAGAACCAAAAGTAGAGTATATATTTGTTTAGTCATACTCACCATACTCATAGAGATTTCCCTTCCCTCATTTGATCACCAAAGATGGTGACGGTTCATCTGGATTGGCCAAGCCAAGGATGTGTGATTGGGGCAAAGGTTTCATTGGACCAAACCTGCCAAGGTGACTCAAAATCTCTCTCTCTCTCCTAATTATGAGATTGGAGAACGTATACTATCTCCTCCCTCTTGGGGAGGGTCATTTCCCCTACCCCTTTGGAATCTAAGGGGGAACTAGGGTGAGGCCCAGAGGAAAGGCTATCTCTGCTTGTCTAAACTCGGTGAAGGAAGTTACCCACATGCTCCAGCATCTGAGTGTATAAATGGTGGTTTGAGAGCAGGATTCATTTGTTCTCTTAATAGCACATATGCTCTTAATGGTACCCCTCACACACCCACTGCAACTCAAAGACTTTTTCAGGAAATGTCTCTCCCAGAGGACAAACATGAAGGAGGGAGTGCCTAGAAAGTTACTGGACCCAAAAGAAACACACAGATGGGTTACTTTAAATGCTGATGAGGAGGAAAATAGAAACGGCATCGGCAACGTAGAAGACTTGGTGTTGTAGGTAAAATTGCATCCTGTGAAAATATTAGGATGTAACTAGAGTGTCTGAGATGGAACTCTCTTTGACATGAAGGTATCAAACGTCAACTGCACGAAATGGGAATCTGAACACATAAGAAGAAATTCTCGAAGTGTTGCCCTCAACAGAAAGCTTTCCCTAAAGCAGAAATCTTTCCTCCTCAAACCTGTCTCCATTCTGCAACTCATAACATTATCAGAATTTTCATTACAAGGCCATTTCTCCATCTTCTGGGCCTTGCCTACCCACACCAACCCCATTTCCTTACACTCCCCGTCTTGGATGTTACCTTCTAGTCATTGTTACACCTTAGGAAACACTGGGTTAACCCCCCTCTGTTTCTGCAGGTACATCGTCTCTATATGGGACATTCATATCCCTTCTCTCTTCCTAGATAATTCCTACTCATCCTTCAGGTCTCTGCTTAGATGTCCCCTCCTCCTACAATTTGTGTCAGTGGACCTTTGGGCAGTCCTGTTTCAGCTGGTGGAGAACCCCAGGGCATTTTCCATGTGTCATTGATTGCTTCCTTCCCTTGAAGATACAGAACTGGATAAGTTGTCACTTGGGGCTCACCGCACCATAAGGCTCGGGCCATTTCATGCCCACGAGATAATTTCTATGAGTTACAACAAGGGAGGAAACAAAATCATGAGCCTTTAAATTCATAATACTTTAGGTCATAAAATTTTTTGTGTGTGCTTACTAGTTATTTCTATCACAGCATATAGGGAGCCTGCCCTCCAAGCCCAAATATAAATAAAAAACTGTAACTGGATGTCATCACTATCAATCATCCCTCTTAGGGAAGGAGCAGTGCAGCAGTGACTAGGTTGTAGTCAAGGAGTTTGACCTGGACAAATCTCGTTCTGCCATATTATCCTAAGACCAAGGCAGGAGAGGGGAGATGGAGGTGCCTTCATTTCAGTTAGACCCTTGAAATTATTTAAGGAGAGAGCCTCATGAGCAGGGGGTTAAGAAACCAAGGGGGTAATATCTTATTATTTCTTAATGGTACCTTGAGTAGAAAATAAAGGAGTTTGTTGGAAAAAAAAAAAAAAAAAGCTGTACTGATGGATTTCTGTTCCTTGGAATTCTAAACCTTTTCCCTACTGCTTTATAAAAAGCAGCAATTAATGGATGCACTACTGGCAGGAAGACAGGTGTCCCACTTGTTCTGTGAGTAAGATTACCCCTAAAATCCAATTTTTGCTAATCCTGCCAAGAATAGGTTTGGGGCTCCTCCTCTAGCTCCCACAGATCGTGTGGAGGATACAGAAACCCTCCCAGAGTCTGTTTCCATCCCCTCTCCCCACTGCCAGATTATGAGCTTCTTGAGGACACAGGGTATGTCTTGTTCACACAAGTGTTGACTGGTTCTCAGAACTTACGGGAACGCTAACCTGTCAGTCAGTTCAGGATTCCTTCAGCAGCCACAGAGCTAAGCATCAAGAGAGGATCTGACCACCAGTTTGGTTCAAATCCAGGTCCCTAGATCAACCAGTCACCAGCTTTGGTCTCACCAACTCAATTGACTTAAAGCAAATGACCCTTGAATCGATCAGCTTGTGATTTTTCTGGTGAGTAAATGATCCAAGTTGGCAGTTCACCTACCCTAGGTATCCGAGAACAGAACTGGGCTCCAATCCCAGCCCTGTCACTTACTTGGGAAAATTACTTATCCTCTTTGTGTCTCAGTTTCTTTATCTACAACATGGGGACAATAATAGTACCTCCTCTATAAAGTGGTTGTAAGGAATTAGAGAGAATATATACACATATAGTCTTTGGGGCACACACTAGACCCCCATGAGTGTTTGCTATGATGACAATGATAATGACCACATTGTTGATGACATCATCAATGATACAATGATACTATGCCTGTTTCATTCTTCCATAGTGTTAATTAGTTGGGAAATATTCCAAACAGAATGAAGAATGAATATGGGCCCAATATATACCTGGTACCTGGGACAGCCTTCAGTGTAATTAGCACAATGGGCACACTGACAGGATATTTCTGGGTCCTTGCTTATGTGCTTCCCCCTTGTCTGTCGGTGTCTGTCCCAGCTGGTGAATAGCTATGCACAAACATTTCCGATTGACAGGAAAGTCAGAAAAAGTGCAATCTTACAGTTCAGTTGCTCCAAGTCTTGGTGATGTGATTGATGGGAGTTTTATTGCAAATGTAAAAAATCTGTATTCCTTTCTTCCTGTCCTGGCACGTCACTGTTTTGGTCTTACACAACATGTCCTGGTGCATTGAAGATAATAGAGCTCTAATGTGCTTGACGGCTCTGCATCAGAGCCAGTCAATGTACCACCCACAGGACAGAAACCACTGGGTCCACAACACTCACACACCCACTGTCTACTAAAGACAGCGAAAACTCGCAGAGCCAGAGACGCAGAGTATTTGCCGATACAATACCAATTTCACCAATGTTAACTGAGCACCCTGTATGGGTGAGTGTCTACTGCATGGGTAGGTGTGAAATCAATTCTTGTTCTATGAATGAATGGATGAATGGAAGTCTACGTATTATGAAATTGTTGAGGAATCTAAAATGCTTCCTCTTTTGGAAACCGAATTTTCAGAAAGCAATCAAATCTCAAGGGAATTAGCTAGAAGAGATGAATACATGGCAAAATCCCAGTGGTGTTATTCTAGCTGCTGCAAAGGTGACAAATGCACAAACCCAGGGGAGTGGACACTGGCTTGACTGCTAAAAGATGAAAATCCGCCAAGAGACTTAATTTCAAGAAGACAGTGTTTGACTGTCAGCCACAGGCACGAGTTGGATCCCACAGATGCGGTGAGGGCCTTCGCTTTAGTCGATGTGCTTCGGAAAACCTTGAGGCCATTCTCTCCAGTGGTGGCTGGGTTACTGTGGGGGCTGGAGGCCAAGGAGTTTTTAGTCTCGAGAAGGACAGACAGACAGATTCTAGGCTCTGTGTCCAAAGGTCCCGTCAGTCTTCTGCACTGCTGTAACCTCAGCAGCTAGCACAATGCCTGGCACAGAGCAGATGCTAAAATACAGTTGAATGGATGAATAAAGACATCTGCAAAGTATACTACCTATCTCTGTATTGATATAACATGTTATCTGCATTACTGTGAAAGTATTGATAATATATAGTATATATATATATATCTAGTATATGTGCATTACTTTCATGGTTCTAGAAGATAATGTTTATATATATAGTTTATAATACTGAGTCTATAATCTATACTAGAAGGTACCCTAATGAAGGAGAGATAAAATGGAGTAGCCAGCAGAAAGAGAAATGCCTTCAAACCCGGGGAAACGGGGAAAGGCATTATGGAAGAGGAGACATCTCATATGGGTCTTAGAGCAAAGGCAGAATCCAGGATGCCTGGGTGTTGCACAATCCAGGCTGAGGAAGTAGTAGGAAAAAAATTTCAGCAAAATACAAATATAGAGCAATGTTTCTCCAAGCATATCCTAAGGAACCATTTATACAAAACCACCCAGGAATGACCATCCCTCGCCTACTGGGTCAGAATCTCTGTCGATGAGTCTCATGAATCTGAATTCTAACAGACTCCCTAAGTCATTCTTATGAGCTACATTTTGGAAACCATTTCCAAAGAGTACCAAGCTTACTCTTTCATTTAATCCTCTCAGCTATCCAAGGAGGTAGGCATGATTATCCTCAATTTATGTCCAGGGATACTGAGGTTCAGGGAGGTGAAGTGACTTACCCAAGGTCACCCAGCCTATAGGTAAAAGAGCTGTGATTCAAACACAGAACATCAGACATCAAACCTCTAGGCTTACCTACCACTAGTCACTGCCTCTCTGAATGCAAGGCTACAGGGCAAGGTGTGTGAAGAGGAGCTATCAGAAGTGACTTTGAAAGAGTATGTTCTGATAATAATAGTAGTAGAGATCGATAAAGACAATGATACTGCTTTGTATCTTTTAAAAGGAAGAAAGAACACACTGCCACTCTGGCTGCAGCAGACTTTATCAAGAGGCTCTGATTAATGAGCAAAGCCCTGGACTCCGCTCCCTAATAGATGCCTGTTATATCACCAGGAGATTTCCATCTCAGTGATACATTGCTATGACATGCTTAGGCTGCAGTGTCGATTCTGCCCTGCGTTTGATCAGGCTCATCTCTGTTTTTAAATAAAAAGGTCAATAAGTACATGCATCCAATAGAGTAACTCGTGCTCAGGAGATGAAGTTAAAGCAACTGTTGAATAATTCTTGGGGTTCAGCTCAGCATTGGATGTGAATGGTGTGGTTGGACATTTCATTTGTGGTCAGCTGGACATGGAAGGTTAAAAATCCAAGGTCATGGGTCCAAATGACCAAGGGAACCAATCTTCCTTATTGTTCAAAAGCCTCACTTGACTCTCAACCCTACCTGGCCACCCGAAAAGTCCATGGAGGGGAGACCACCTGAGAAGGTCTGGTGAATCAGAGGTCTCGCTTCCTCCAGTTCTCTGCTCAAATGTCAACTTCGAAGGACTCTCTGTCCACCCACGGGAATAGCATGGCCTTATACTTTCCTTTACTTTCTTTTGCTCCATGAGGTTAGAGACCTTTGTTCTCCTCCATTTCCCCAGCATCCAGGGCTCTGCCTGTTATACGGTAGACATTGCCTAAATATTTGTTGAGTTAAAGAACAATGTGGTGGCACGAAAGCATCCTCTTTTGGAACTTCCCTGGGGGTCCAGTGGCTAAGATTCTGTGCTTCCAGTGCAGCGGGTGTGGATTCGATCCCTGGTCAGGGAACTAGGATCCCACATGGATCCCACATGCCACAGAGCGTGGCCAAAAAAACTCCCAAAAGACCCAAAAAGCAGGAAACAAAAAAAGCATCCTCTATTCTGAGAAGCAACTTCATTCTCAGTCCTGTCTTTGCTTGGTGATGTCATTTAAAAATAAAACTTTTTTTTCTAATTAAATCTTTCAGCAGCTTTCTTCTTATCATCCCTAGGATAACTTGCAAACGTTGTGATGTGGTTTATCAGATCCTCTGGTTCTGGCTGAGGTTTCTCCTCCAGGCCATCCCATGCCTCTTTCTGTCTTGCATTTGGGTATCATATGTTCTTTCAACTGGACAGTAGTGCCCTGCTTTCCCCCGTTTCCAGGTCTTTCTATATGCACCCCCTCATCCTGAAACACCCTTTCTTCTTCCTCTTTCTTTACCTTGTTTGTTCCTAGGCATCCTTCCATTCTCAGATTAAACACTACTTCGGGGGCTGTCTTCCCTGAATTCTCGGGCTCAGCTAGCTCCTCTCTTATATTTCTCTGTGGCATCCTGCATTTCCACCTTCTGTCACATTTGAACACGTCTCTATAGACTCCATTTTGTGAACTCCACCGAGATGGGGATGCGTCTTTCCTCCTGACTGCTGAATTCCTAGCAGTCAGCCCAGCGTTGGAGAGAGTCAGTGCCCAATAAATATTGCCTTTATGAACAAATGCATGCATGCATGAATAGCAGGGCCTGAGAGTTCTCTCCCACTGAAATTACCTCCAAACACAGGACACACACAGATCTTCATCCCCTGGTGTTCGAGGACACGTGGGTGATTTTGGGTCTCAGTGTTGACAGCAGAACCTCACTCACCCCCATTATTCTCCAGGTCCAGCCCCTCACTGAGCAAATTAAGTGATCTTCTTATCAGCAAAGACCCTGGCCCTCTCCTCGGGAGCTGAGGTCATTCTCCAGTCCACACCCTAGATGGCAAAAACATTAGGGAGCTGGATCTTTTGCAAACGTACTACTTAAGCCTCTAGCTAAGAAACAACACTTTTGTTTTTGGAGGTGAAAAATTTGCAACTAACTCAGCATCTAGAATGCTAGCAAAATTTGAAGCAATCTAGAGAATTGTGCTGAAACTGCAAAGCCGGGAGGCCAAGCAAAAAAGGCCATGCTAGCTTTATATTCATACAGAAACCAGAGCCAGTCTGGAGACCACAGGGGAGGAAGACAGGGGCTGAGCAGGGAAGAAAAACACATGGAGACCTTTTATTGCTTTTGTTTAATTCTAATTACAGAAATCAAAAACAAATGCACAAATCTCCCATAATTAACCATCCAGAGATAACAACTTTTAATATTTTGTTGCATGCCCTTTTGGTACTGAAAAAGATGGGCTGGAGGCTGCACTTATTATTTAATAACCAGCTTCCTTACTTAGCAATGCAACACAATCGTATTCCAATGGGAGGCAGATGGCATCAGTCAAAAACATGGACTTTGTAATCAGACAGACCTGCATTTTACTCTTGCTGAACCATATACTATTTAGTTCTTTTGGCAAGATGCTTAAGCCTTAATTTCCTCATCTATAAACTGGGGACAAAAGTGGAAATGATCTGTGTTGAGGACATTAAATGAAGTAAAACATGTAAGTTATTAACACAGAGCCTGTTGCATAATAGATGTTTGAGTAGCTATCATTATTACTGGTATAGTACAGCATCAGCAATTACTTTTCCCCAGCCATCATTTTTGGTGGACAAAAGTGTTATCGTAAATGGATTTGCTTAACCAATCCCTTATCGCTGGACATATATGTTGCTATCATTTCTCTTTTCTGTTAGATGGGACTTTAGGATGAATAGCCATGCCAAGAGTCCCCAGGAGAAAAGAGAGCACAGAAGAAAGGGTGGTTCCAGCAAATGTCCTGGTGCCAACAGGTGGAGAGCCAATGACACATGAGTCCCCAAGGGGGAAGGGAGGGGAGAGGAGGGACATGACACCTGAAATCACTCAAAGGAGGACAAACAACTGTTTTTCTTTCTTACACTAACTGACCAAACTGTTTCACTGGATCGGAGACAAGAGTGATGGAACAACCTACAGCCACCAGAGTGATATTTTAAAATCTAAATCAGACACACTTTCTTTCTTAAAACCCATTCCCGTTATCCTTGTAGGATTTGGCATCTGTCTCCCTCTCTGACTGCAGCTCCTATTACTATCTCCTTTGCTCACACCAGTCTGAACACGTTGGCCTCCTTGCTAGTCTTCCAACTTGGAATGCTCATTCCTGCCACAGGACCTTTGCACTTGATCTACCCTTTGCTTGGAATACTCTCCCTTAGGTCTTTGTATAACACACTATGCATGATGCAGGCCTTTGTATCTGCTCTGAAAGATCTTCCCTGACCTATAATTACAAAGCTATAGTAATCAAAACAGTATGGTATCAGCATAAAAACAGACACATAGACAAATGGAACAGAATAAACAGCCCAGAAATAAACCCACACAAATACTGTCAATTAATATTTGAAAAGGGAGCCAAGAACACTCAGTGGGGAAAGGACAGTGTCTTCAATAAATGGTGCTTGGAAAACTGGGTACTCGCATGCTAAAGAATGAAATTGGACCACTATCTTACACCAGTCACAAAAATTAACTTGAAATGGGTTAAAGACAAATTAAAAGAGTCGCAATCATAAAACTCCTAGGAGAAAGCAAAGGAAAAAAATCCTTTTGACATTGGCTATGACACTAAAAGCATGGCAACAAAAGCAAAAATCATTAAGTGGGACTACATCAAACTAAAAAGCTTCTACACAGCAAAAGTGACAACAAAATAAAAAGGCAACTTACAGAATGGGAGAAAATATTTGCAAACTATATATCTGTTAAGGAGTTAATATCCAAAATATATAAGGAACTCAAAGGCAAAATCATCATCATCATTCTATTTAAAAATGAACAGAGGATCTGAATACACATTTTTCCAAAGAAGACATAGAAATAACCAATAAGTACATGAGAAGGTGTTCAATGTCACTAATCATCAGGGAAATGCAAATCAAAACAACAATGAGATATCACCTTACACCTGTTAGAATGGCTATTATCCAAAAAAAAAAAAAAAAAACGACAAGAGCTGGCAAAAGCTGGTGAAGATGTAGAGAAAAGGGAACCCTTGGGCACTGTTGATGGGCAAGTAAACTGGTACAACCACTATGGAAAACAGTATGGAGGTTCCTCAAAAAATTAAAAGTAGAACTACCATATGATCCAGTAATTCTACTCCTGGCTATACATCTGAAAGAAATGAAATCATTATTGTGAAGAGATATCTGCATCCCCATGTTCAGTGCAGCATTATTCACAATAGCCAAGACATGGAAACAAGCTATGTGTCTGTCCATGGACGAATGGATAAAGAAAATGTAGCATATATACACATTGGAATATTATTCAGCCACAAGAAGAAGGAAATCCTACCATTTGTAACAACATGGATGGACCCTGAGGGCATTATGCTGAATGAAGCAAATGGGGAGATGTTGGTCAAAGGGCAAACTTCTAGTTATAAGATGAATAAGTTCTTGGGGCATCTAATGTACAGCCTGGTGACTACAGTTCACTGCACTGCAGACTTTAAAGCTGCTAAGCGAGTACATCTCAAATGCTCTCACCACCACCATGACCACCAAAAAAATGATAATGACGTGAGATGAAGGATGTGTTTGCTAACCTTACTGTGGTGAGCATTGTGCAATATACAGGTGTGTCAAATCACCACACTGTACACCTTAAATTTACACAATGTTACAAGTCAATCATATTTCAATAAAGCTGGGAAGAAAACAAATATTCATCCACCTATCTGCTCATTTTTCAATGATTTTCTTGTTGTTTCACAGTTCATACATCTATCAACTGAATCCATCCAGCCTCATCCATCCATCTATTTACGGTTTAAACTAGTACTTATCAAGCTTATTTTGAAGGATGCTGAGGCAACAACAGAGAGATTAGAAGCATGAGACCATACCAGTACGAGCATTTTTAAACACCCCTCTGAAGCCAGCCCAATTATGCCCGGGGGCCCACCCCAAAATGTGCCCCTCTCCTCCCAACCCAATACCTTCTCCTTCCAGCCCAGGGACACAGGCCCCAAGACTCAGCATCCATCCCTCTAGCTCCCTGCAGCCTGGGGCCTCCATCCCTCTCCCATCTTCTGCCAGTGTTTAGTTTGCAAACAGAGCTAATGCCTTCTGGGCCAGGGGAGTACAAGTCACCCAGCCTGAAACACTAGTGAGATCTCTTCCTCTACCTTGTGCTGGGATGGCACTATTCCCCCAGGTGCCTAAAACGCCCAAAGCTTTGGCCATCTGTCCCTACCCCAAATCTAGCAGTTATTCCTGAACTCTCATTCTCTGCATGCCGCCAGGGTGGGGAGGCCAATGGGGCTCAGGAATGATGATGAAGATAATCATGACAATGATGATGGTACTAGAACTGGTGTCCATGAAATTGGCTCCTGCCAATTAGCGAGAATAATATTCAAACATATTTATCAAGTGGGACAATCCAACCAGTCAGAGGACACGCTCCCTGCAAATAAGCATTGAGACCAGCACAGCGATCCCAAAGCCTACCAGCTGACTATCTGCCTGCTTTGCATATCTGTCAATTACTGAAACCCCTCAATGGGCCAGGAGACACCATTATGAGCCAATTTCTCAGATGTGGAAACGGGGACTCAGAGAGAGAAAAATCACTCACAGAGAAGGTAAGCGGTCTGGAATTTGCTGAGTCCTGAGTAAGCTTGCTGAGCTCATTCTGTATGTTTGTATATTTATTTGTATTTACTATGAAAATATTTGCTTTATTTGGTAAACACCTTAGCTGTATTTTTTTTTACTTTTGAAAAATTTCAAACCTATAGTAAAATTAAAAGAATAGTTTTCTGAACACCCATGTACGCTTCACCCAGATTCATCAAATTCTCTCTTGCCTTCTCTCCCTCAGAGGGCACACACACACCTTTTTTTTCTGTTCCATTTCTAATTAAGTTATAACCACCATGATGGTTCATCCCTAACTCCTGCATCAACTTTACACTGGTAAGCACTGCCCCACATACACTCCTGTTCACACAGCCCATTACGGGGCTCCTCTTCCTTCCCGGCCAGAAGCGATCTCACCTGTGCTTCTAGACGAGCTTCCCACCATCTGCCGCTCACCCGTGCCGCCTAATGCGAGGCTCCTCAGCCACAGCTCCGCTGAGTGGACCCCATCCTCTGACATGGGGACCAGGGAGGGTCTCTGACCCAGAGGGATCCCAGCCACGAGCTGGCAGAGGCCTGTGATTTGGATGGAATGAGTCACTCAGATTTCCCTTCTCAGCAACTTGAACTAAGTGGAGAAGATAGTATTTAGGGAGTAACAGGCACTAGAACTTAGAAGGTCATGTTGATTCAGGGGCTACTGTGAAGGTGGAAGCCACGAGGAAGCAAAAGAAAGACAGAACAGCTGCACAAAAGTAATGTAGAATAATATAATAACAACAATAGCAGCTAACATTTATTGAACAGATAGAATGTGCTAAGTACGGCACAGTCAGTAACCCATTTAATACTTGACATAGAACTACATACAGTATCATCTCCCCTGTTGAGACTGAGACACAGAGAAGTAAATTAACTCACCTTAAGTCACACAGCAAGCAACTGGAGGAGTCTGTCTGCAACCAGCATCCTGTTGGTTCCAGGTATTCTCCCTGCCCTTCCTGAGGTCCCCTGTTCTGCTTTCTCTAGATTCCCATGAGACGTGTCTGCATCTCACAGTAAAGCCTCAATTGCACTTGAGCTCGCTGGACTGGGTTTCTGTTGACTCCAACCAAAGGGACCCTGACTAAAGCCCCTGGCCTCACAGGTGACTTCGACATGCCTCTACCCTGAGACTGGATTTCCTTAAGAACACTTATGCCCACCACTCTAACTAGTTGCCTTGAAGTTTGCAGCGATAGGCCCACACATCTAGGGAGCTGAGGATGATGCGTGAAGATACATTATACATGACCTGTTATCAATAATTTAATACGCATAACCTGTCTTTGATGATTTCCTTATTGAGATGCCACCTTTGCTTTATTTTATGTAAAAGAAAATTTATCAGGACTCTCACACTTTCACTTGTGACCTTATACAACATAACCCATTTTCCCAGAGAAAACCCTAAGCTTCAGGGCTTGAATTTTTCCATCAGTGAAATTTTAAGGGAACTACTGCTTGCTCGATTAGGGAGAGACTTTTTTTTTAATCATATTCAGGTAACCAATTTTTTGAAAATTAGCATTCCTCAAAGTACAGTTAACACTAATGACAGCAAACATAATTGAATCTCTCTCCAATGATTTAGGAGGTACTTCTGAATGTCACTTCCCTTTATTTGAGACTGTAAAAAAAAAAAAAAAAAAACCCGGATAAGAAAATTAAATCCTTACCTTTGCTTGCCGGAGCTTTCTGGGTGTTATATGGTTGCGAAACTAAGTCAAACGCAGATGTCACATCTGCTGTGTTGGGCTGTTTGTCAGAATCACCGGAGTCGCACTGAACAGTGTGAGAAGATACTCAGCTCCACTGCCTGGGGTCACTCTACTGATTCTACCGTAGATGCCTCCACCAAGCTGGTTACACGGCTAGATCAGCTCCTTTAGAAGTTGGACATTAGCTCTGAATTCCAAGGTGGTTGGGAAAAATCAGGGAGTTCTCATGTTTGGGAGATAAAAATTCCCACCTAGCAGAGCTGTTTTGAGGATGGGTGATTTATATGTCATGTTTATGATCATGCTTAATAAGTGCTCAATAAATAGTAAGTGTTATTAAGGAAATAAATACTTGAGAGTTTGAGCAGAGCCAAAAATCTATGCTGCTGGCTACCTCCTAAATATTCTGACTAGGATTTGTTTTCACAGCAGATAGAAAATCAATTCCACTCCATTATATTCTCCTCTTTAGAGAACCACTCAGGTCCCTCTTAGCGGAGGAAGATCCAGAGGGAAGGAAAATGAATGCAGGAGGAAGCCACAGGTTCGAGGAAGCGTTGGTGTCGTGGAAATTCACAGGACCTGAAGGCAAAAGCGTGGGATTCGTGTCCCCATTCGTGTCTCCATGGCCAGCACTTTTGAAGCAGCCAGTTTCACAGCAGCCCATGTTGGACGTGGCTCAACATTACATAGTGTTTTGATGGAATCCACATCCGTTTCTTTTTTAACTTGCACCTCCTGGCTCATTTGTTTCTTCTTTCATCAGGCAAAGGTACATGAGGCACCTGCTGTGAGCCTGGAGCTGTTCTTGGTACTGAAGAAACACCAGGAAATGAATCGGACCTGGACCTGCCTTCACAAGAGGTTTCAAAGGAGAACTGCAGACGAGACAAGAGAGTGTGACGACCTTGTCCAGTCCTGGGAGTGGCGAGGAGGAGGTTCAGAGAAGACATCCCGGAGAAAGTGACCTTTAAGCTGAGACCTGAAGAACAAGAAGGAGTTAGCATCCAAGGCTTTCCTTGAAGAGCACCACAGAAAAAGTCTTTACCTTCCAAACATTTGAGGTCAGCTCTCTGACCTCATTTCCTATTACTGTCCTACTCTCTCAGTCTGATTGGACCACACTGGTCCACACCGAGGATTTCCCTTCTCCCAAAATAACATTCTCTTTCCCCCAGATGACATGATTCTAGGCCCTTTACCACCCTAACCGACCCACCATCCACAGCGCCATTGGTCAAAGCTTCTTAAAAGGTGGTGTCTCATTAGTTTCTACCCCTGGCCACAAGGCTATATGATGAAAACTTATACCTTGATGCCAACAAGAGGATTGGAGTCTCCTTGTGTGACAAAAGCTCCACATCAAGAATGCCTTTCTTACTTCTGTCCACACAAACTTGTATTCAAATGTTCATAGCAGCATCATTCATAATAGTCGAAAGGCGGAAAAACCTGACAAAGGGATAAATAAAAGGTGGCATATCTACACAGTCGAATATTACTTGGCCAGAAAAAGGAATGAAGTACTGACACATGCTACAATATGAATGAACCTCAAAAACATGCTAAGTGAAGGGAGACAATCACAGAAGACCACATATTATGATTCCATTCAGATGGAAGTCCAGAATAGGGAATCTGTAGAGACAGAAAATAGATCAGTGGCTGTGGGTGGGGTGAGGAGAGGGGTGATAGGTAAAGAGTAGATTTCTTTTTAAGGTGATAAAAATATTCTAAATTGACTGGTGACTGTTTCATATTTCTGTGAATACACTGAAAACAGTGGAATTGAACACTTTAAATGGGTGAACTGTATGGTGTATGAATTATATCTCAAAAAACCTGTTAAAATAAAACTTAAAAAAAAGTCTTTCTTCTCTTTGTTTGGAAATGTTTCTAGAACTCCAATGATGTGCTAACCAATGTGCCAGACACAGTGAAATCATTTTGTTGAAAAGAATAACCTTTTCAACAAATGGTGATAGGACGATTGCATAGCCACACACAAAAGAATGGAGTTGGAACTCTAACACATACAAAAATTAACTCAAAATGGATCAAGGACCTAATTAGAAGAGTTAAAGTATAAAACTCTTAGAAGGAACCAGAAGTATAGGGTTAGGCAACAGTTTCTTAAATATGAAAACTAAAACACAAGCAACAATAACAACAACAAAAAATAGATAAATGAGACTTTGTCAAAATTAAAAACTTTTGTGCGTCAAAAGTCATTATCAAGAAAGTGAAAAGACAACCCATAGAATGGTAGAAAATATTTGCAAATCGCATACCTGATAAGGGTCTGCCTAGTATCTAAATATATTAAAATATATGAAAAACTCTTACAACTCAACAACACCAGTAAAAACAAACAACCCCCCCCAAAAAAAAACCAATTTAAAAGTGACCAAAGGAATGGAATAGACATCTCCCCAAAGAAAATACACAAATGGCCAATAAATACATGAAAAGATGCTCAACATCATTAGTAATTAGGGTAATGCAAATTGAAAACAGAAGAGAGACCACGTCACACCCAGTAGAATGGCTGTAATTAAAAAAAAAAGAAATTATCAAGTGTTGAAGAAGATGTGTGGAAAAACTGGAGCCCTTGTATATTACTGATGAAGACGTACAGTGGTACAGTATCGTGGAAAACAGTTTGGCTGTTCCTCGAAAAGTTAAACATAGAACTACCATAAGACCCGGCAATTTCATTCCTAGCTAAGAGAATTAAAAACATGTGTTCAAACAAATGTTTATACACAAATACCCACAGCAGCATTATTCATAATAGCCAAAAAGTGGAAACAACCCGAATGTCCATCAATGGATGAATGGATAAACAAACGTGGTATTTCTATACAATGGAATATTATTCAGCCATAAAAAAGAACAAAGTGCTGACTCATGCTACAACATGGATCGACCTCAAAAACATTATGCAAAAGGAAAGAAACCAGTCACGAAAGGCCACATATTGTATGCTTCTATGTATAGGAAATGTCCAGAAGAGGCAAATCCACAGAGACAGAAAGTAGATTAGTGGTTGCCAGAGGCCACGGAGAGAAGGGAATGGGAAATGACAGCTTAATGGGTATGCAGTTTCCTTTGGGGTGATAAGAATGTTCTGGAATTGGATACTGGTGATGCTTGCAAAACACTGTGAATATACTAAAAACCACTGGTTAAAAACCATTAACTTTTAATGGTTAAAAGGATGAATTTTGTGCTATGTGACTTTTATCTCAATTTTAAAAAGGGGAGGAGAAAGAACAGGAACGGGATGTGGTGAGAACAAGCTACTAGGGGCATCACGCAAGGCCTGTGGAAAAAGGGTTTGTTTATTCTTCTCAAAGTCCATCTGCTGACTTTCAGGTGGTGTCTTGCCTGAGAATGGGGCTAAGAAATTTTTTTTCTGAACAATGGAAGAAAGTAATTTAGGAGTTAAAGAGATGGTAAAGTGAGAGTTGGGGAAATTCTGTATGACCTCTGAGGCTTTGATGACCCCAGTGTCCAAGGGAGGATGACCTAGGTGAGAACTTCTGGCCAGATGACTTTATGTTCTGCAACTGACCATCAGGACAGAATAGAGAAACAGCAAAGGGAAGAGAGGAAACGGCACAGAGAATCCAGGAGGAGGAGGAGGAAGAGGACAGACAGAGAGAGAGGAAAACATTCTTTTCTTCCTTCCGTCTCCAAAGCCCAGTGATAGAGAATGGAAACGGCGAATGTAGATCAGAACGTAATCTTCCCTTACAAGCTGCGGTGAGGCCAGGGGCTGGGGCGGTAGCTTGCCCTGGGGAACTGCTCACTCGGCAACAACTCATCGGCAGCCCTGCACAAAAGCGCCCTTATGAAAGGTCAAACGGAGCCAGCAGGGGAAGGGCTGATGCAAGCAATAAAGGGGCACAAGAGGGAGGAGGCCACGGGGGCAGCTGGTTCTGATTGAGAAGTTGTCCCAAGCAGGGCAGAGGCCAGTCTTTCTGACACCCACCGGGGACTCCTGGGCTGGAAAATGCCACCTTTGTCTTCTGGCCCAAGAACTTCCCTGGTCCCATGCAGAGATCAATGGCCAATCAATAAAACCCTGGCTTGTATAAGAAACAATTATCAGCAAGCCAGAAAAACGGGACTGGGAGCCCTCTGCTCCTGTCTACCTGCCAGTGGATGGGAAGGTTGCTAAACTCTCAGAGGTCAGGCAGCTAAAGAATGACCTAAGTTCCCAGGTGCCCAGGTCAGGACACTTCATCATCATTATTAGTTACTTCTACTATCTGTCAAACATTCTACACAGTTCATGGTCTCATTGGATCCTCTCAACAACATACACACAAGTGCTGTTACTAATCCCATTTTACAGTCAAGAACAGTGAGGCTCAGAGAGGTTAAGTCACCTGCCCAATAGCACTTACCTAGTGAAAGGCAGAGTCAGGGTGTGACCCCAATCTGACCTCAAAGCCTGTGCTCTTAATCACAATACTTATCTGTTTCTCACAATAACCAAATTATTATTGAGGGCCTACTATGTGCCGGGTCATGAATGCTTTGTTGGGATTTGGGTAATTCATTTCTTCTCTCGGGGCCTCAGTTTCCTCCTCTATCTCATGGAGAGTTGTCACTGATGTTCTCATCTAGGAGGGAGGTTCTGAGCATCAAGTGATAGTCATTGGTACCCATTTAGATATCCAAGTTGTTATCCATTTGGAAAATGGAAACCCTGAGCATCTAAGAGCTTGTCCCTCACAGAGTCTTTCGCACTGGGAATGCTGTCCTACCTAGAAAGTAGCACAGTCCTGACACAGACAGGCATCAGAGTCCCAAGCTGAGACTAGGATGGATTATTTGATTTGTCACTGAGCCCGGAGTAGAAAACAAAAAAAAAAGTGAAGGTCACAGGGTGGGAAAAGAGGAATGAGAAATTGCAGTTGACCGTATGATAATCAAATGCAACATTAAATAACAGGTATGGCCCAAACCATCAGGCCTCTGACCCTTCCCTGTGAATAGACAACCAATAACCACTTGCTAGTCATGGTCTTGCCCCCCATAATGATGAGCTGCCATATTTTTAACGTGTATATCAGATTTAAAAATTTTTTTAAAACATGAAGCATTATTTTTACTTTTAAAAAGCCATAGGTGGACCCTTTTATAGCCCTCACTTGGCTGGCTAGAAAGGGCTGCTTGGAAAGTTTGAGAAGCATCCACCTCAGCAAAGAACAGGGCTGCAGAAAAAAAATTTTTTTCTGAGCAATGCAGGAAAGTAATTTAGGAGTTAAAGAGATGGTGAAGTGAGAGTTGGGAAAAGTGTGTGTGTGTGTGTGTCCATAAGAGATCTCATGATAGAACATTAGAAAGCTCTAGATCTTTTATTTATTTTGGCTTTTAAATATACCTTTAATGCCATCTTATTTGTCTCCTCCTGACCCGATGGCATCTATGAGACTTGATCTTGCAAACAACGACTTTGCCAGGGATAACAGATGCTTGTGGTGCCCAAGTCACAGCCTTTCAGCTCACCCTTGCCTGTGGCCCCAGCAGTCTGGGCACACTGACACCACTCAGCTTCAAGCTCCTCCCAGAATCCAGAACCTCCCTGCTTCGATGCCCTCTCTACCACCACAAGAACCCGCTCAGCCTCAAGTAGGTGAATTCTGAAAGTGTGGGGCAGTTAACACCCTCGGGGAAACCCTCAAATGGGTGACTGGAGTCAGCGGATAAATAACTCAGCTGTCCTGCCTCCCATGCTTTAAACGGGGACTTCTGGGAGACAGTGTGTACACTTCTCAGATGCCCTGATGGACTTGAGCCCCACTGCCTACAGCAGCAGCTTGTAAATCATGAATTCCTTATTGGCTTTTCATCATTTCCTGATTTCACTCTCCCTGCTCCTTCACTTCTGCTTCCTGGGATTAGCTCCCAGATAAACTACTTGCCCCCAAGTACTTATATCAGGGTTCTTCTCTGGGGGAATCCAAGATAAGACCCCCAAGCATGCATCTCTCAGGAATAAAACTTCCCTCGTAGGTGTATCAGTTAGGGTTCAATCCAAGAAGCAGGCCCACTGGGAGATGTATATATATATTAAAGAATTCGTCCCAGGCATGTGGCCTTACTCAGTTGTGACTGATTAAACAGTCTCCATAAGGCCGTTGTTGTCTTTGCATCTGATGCTGGAGTTTGAAATCTGCAGGGCAGGCAGTCCCAAAGGACAGACAGATGAGAAGTGAGAGAGAGCAAGGACAAACCGCAATCTGTGAGCACAAACTAGGACCCACAGACTCAAACCATGCTGGGTCTCACTGCCTCTGACCTTGTCAGAGTCAAAGAAGAAAGGGTCAGATTTGTAACTGGTACACACTTATGGTTTGTTACTGCCCAATATCCATCCTCATTTCTCCTAACAACACAACAGTTTCCCTTGTGGAATAACTCTCCTCAGGCCTCAGTCAATGGGAAGCCCAATTCAAGATTAGGAAACTGAGGCCCATAGACACGTGAAATAACTTGCCTCATGTCACATGGCATGGTGAAGCCTGGTTAAGACCCATGACTTCAAGGCTAGGGCAGTGAACTCTCTGTAAGTCCACCAGCAAACGATGGTGAGCTGACCCTACAGCGCTGGGCTGGGTCAGCTGTGGGATGAAATTCAGGCAGAAACTGGAATTTGTTTTCTCACCTTTGCTCTCCCTCTCCTGTTCAGTCAGGAGTAAATGCTTGAATAGCAAGAGCAGGAACAGGACTGAGCTCGTTAAATTGCTAATTCTCTCCCTCCTGCGCCATCCCCAACAAGGCCCCAAAGCCGGCAAAACCCGTTATCTACTTAATCTGATTTTATGCCACGCGGCAATTTATTTTTGAAACTTTTTTCTTGTTGGATAATGGCAACCCTTGAGAAAGCTCTATTGATTTTTTTGAAGGCAGGTTTATCGGGCTGAGTCAGCCCAGCCTTCCGCCACCTGGAGTCTCCATTTAGATCTTTATCTTGTCTCTTCATAGCTTGAAAGAGTAAGTTTAGTTAAGGCCACAGGGATGGGTCCTGAGAGTCACATTCACACTCACAATGAAACAAAATTAGAAACTGCTTTAGGTTCTAATGACCGCTGTATTCACGTGCTGAACTATACCCAGAGAGAAGAGCACGAACACGGAGGTGAAGTTGGTATTTCCCGAATGCTTGTAGTCTAACTGCAGCCATGTAACTTTCAGGGGGTTAAAGCAGACAGAAAACCTAAACTTGGCCCAGATGCTGACACCGTGCACCCATACTAAAGCGCTCGCCATCTCCAGATCTGTTCTTCATCCCCAAATGAAGGCAATATTTTCTACCTTCCTTATGACATCACAGACTTATCAATAAAATTGATCATCCTCAGTGGAAAAATACTGAGAATAGATGACCAGTATCCACACGGTCCCTGGTCTCATCCTTCAGACACTGAAGGGGGGGTCTTAAAATCTTGCTTTCTCCAAGAATCTTTCCATCATTTTTCCTTCATTTATTCACTCAGAAAACATTCATTGAGCAGATACTAGAGATATGAATTATTTCCACCCACACTTACACTCTCTTCTTAGACATCCTGCCCATACCTCCTTACTGGACGACTTGTTTGCTCCATTTCACATCTCACAGCCTCTTGGCCCACCTCTAGTCATTGCTGCAGCAAACCACCTGCTCGCAGGTATCTTCTGATAGCACCTTGCTTTAGCTGAGCCACGTACCTCCTGCTTTCTGCTCTAAGGATTTGATCTAAGGGCCATTCTGGTACAAGTACAAAACTGGAAATAAGATGAAGATAACACCCTTTGGGGCAACCTTTGACCAACAGAGACAAGGAGCTGATGAATAAATTCCTCCCTCGCCCAGTCTCAGGAGGGCATCTCTGAGGTGCATTCCACATGGTTCACACGGGATCTCTGTTGAGCATGGGCCTCAGCTTCCCACACCAGCTCACTAACACACCTTTGGGCTGGCTTGCCATCCTTCTCTATTTGACTCTTCCAAGTTCCCCCTCTCCTATTCCCCAGCATCTCTTTCCAACCAAACCACCTGCATGCGAGCCCTTCTCATAAGCTCTGCTTTCAGGGGGGAATCTGAGCTAAGACCTCCATACTGCAAAGAGATACTTCCCATCTTTAGAGCAGCACGGCGCATGATCCCATTCCCCTGTCCCTAAAACCAGTTGATTGGCCCAAGAGTAAATGCCTGGCAGGAGTTAAAGCCAATCAAATTTTCTCTTCCCTGGGAATTCAGAATCAAGATGCTAATCTCTGTGTGATGTTCAAAGTGGAAAGCACTGTAAAGCCTGGGCTGGGGACATCCATGTGCCCACAGAGCAGAGGAAGCCAGTTTGCAAAGAGACAGAAAGAGATATCATGCAGTCTTAGAGAAACACAGGGGGAACTGCTGGGTCATTTTCTATTTTTTTTGGTTCAAGTTCCTTGCTAGCCCAACTCCCCTTCCCACCTTTGGGTTCTCTGAGACCCTGTTGTCCTTCCAATAAATTCATTTTTCTGCTTATACTAGCTTGAGGGGGACTCCATTATTTGCAATGAAACAGTTGCTAAATCCAAACATCCTCTTATGTGACAGGCACTGTGTTAAGCTCTGGAGGAACAATAATGAACAAGACACAGCCCCGGCCTCCAAAGAGCTTAACATCAAACTGGTCAATAAAAAATGAGGTAGTGTCTCATAACAGTTCCTATGCTGCCAGGGCTAATTCTTTTCAACACAATCCTGTATATTATGCCAAATAACTAATTAATCCATTCATAATAATTGCAACCATTTCCTAATCCTTACCATGTGTAGAGCACTGTGCTTTATGTGTGTCAGGTCTTTCCAGGCTTTACTGAAATGGTTCATTTCTTTAGTGTTAGGAATATTGCAGTAAATAACATCATTTCAAGTTACGATAAGTGCTGTAAAGAAAATCAACCAGGTGATGTGACAGAGAGATAAGAGTCAGGGTGGAGCAAGTGGATGAAAACTATTTTAGATAATGAGAGGAGAGGGTCAGAGAGAGCTTCCCTAAAGAACGAACATTTTCACCGAGACTTACAGAATGAGAAGCAAGTAGATGTGCAACAAAACAAAACAAAACAAAAAAAACCCGAGGGAAGAATATTCTGGGTGAAGGGAAAGGAAAGTGCAAAGGCCCTGAGGCAGCAATGGAATGAAGGAATAAATGAATGACTAGATTCCACGTAAGACAACTCTTCCTGACCCTTGAATTACATCTGTCATTCTCAGCTCTCTAGGCGCACAGGGTTTTTTTTAAAATACCCATGTTTAGGCTACTCCCTGACAAGATTTAGACTTGATCAATCTGGGGTAGAACTAAATTATCTTTTTTTTTTTAAAGCTCCCCAGCAACTGTGATTCACAGAAAGGGTGGAAAATGACTAGACTGGATGGACATTGGTGCAGTATAATTTACATAAAAAGGAAGCAAACATGATGGGGAAATGTGATGATTGGTTATCTCTCAAATCTTGGATCAATTCCCTGGTTCCTATGGCAATTGTCTGTATCCAGGCAACAGTCTCCCAAATGTGGGTTTCTGGAGACTGGGTGAAGGGATGTGATACATCCCAACCAGGAAGTGCTTCACTATAAGAAACTTTGTCAGACCCTCCCCTAGGCTGGGTTAGGCCTCACCTCTCTTCTCCTCAGCCCCCATACTTAGCCCCACAAAGCACTTATCACATGATGTGATATATGCCTGTATATTTGCTCATCCAGTAGAATTCCACAAAGGCAGGAACTGTGTCCTCTTCCCCAAGGCATCTTACATGTCTTTCAGGTCTCAGATTAGATACGACTTCCTCCAGGAAGCCATCCTTGACTTCACCCCAGGAAAGTTTAGGTACCTCTGCTGGGGGTCCCTTTATCATAGAACTTATTGCCCTATATTCTAACTGTATTTACACATATCTCCCTCAGTAGTCTGGGAACTCTTTGAGTCTGAGACCATATTTATTAATTCATTCCACTAATATCTATTGATCACCTTCTATGTGATGCATATTGTTCCAGACACTGGAGATACAGCATGGAGAAAAATGGACCTGCTCTCATAAGGCTCATGTCACTGTGGTGGGAGGACAGACAATAAACTCACCAGGCACACAGTATGTCAGACAGTGGTAAGTGCTCTCAGTGTGATGGGAAGACATGGAAAGCCACTGGGTGGCTTTAAAGAGAGGAGTGAAATGACCTCACTTTCCTTTTAAAAGCATCACTGTGAATTCTTTGTTAAGAAAGTGTGAGAAACCAAGGGCAGGTGCCGGAAGGGCATGGCATGGGGCTCTTTCAATTAACCAGGTGAGAGATGAAATGGTAGCAACAGAGATGGTAAGGAGTGGTCAGATTCTGGGTATGTTTTTAACAGCTTAATTGACGTAGAACTGGCATACAATAAACTGTACATACTTAAAATACAACTTGATAAGTTCTGATATATGTTACACTTGTGAAACCATCACCACAATCAACGTAATGAACACATCCGCCACCACCCCAAAGTCTCCTCGCGCCCTTGGTCCTCCCTCCTGCCTCCTCCTACCCCCAACCATTGATCTGCTTTCCAACACTATGGATTAGTATGAATTTTCTGGAATTTTATATAAATAGCATCATATAGTACTCTTTTGCATCTGGCTCCTTTCACTCAGTATAATTATTTTGAAATCCACTCAAGTTGTTGCACGTACCAATAGTTTGCTCTTTTTCATTCTTGAGTATGATGCCATTGCATGGAGGTACCACAATTTGTTTATCCATTTACCTGTTGATGGACATTTGGGTTATTTTCAAGATTGTGGGTATATTTTGAAGGTAAAGCTGAAAGAATTTGCTGGTGGAGAGGCTGTAACATATTACAGAAAGGGCAGAGTCACGAATGACCCCCAGCTTCTTCACTTCAACTGGGAAGATGGACTTTCCAATTGCTGAGATGGGAAACACTGCAGGGTTAGAGTAGAAGACCTCTAACGCCCAATGTACTGCCTAGCATATAGTAGGAGTTCAATAATGTTGGCTGAAGAAAGGACGAGGACAGGAAGAACAAAAGGAAATAGTGTAAACTCAGTCTGGGGTGCTGGTAATTCAACTCCTAAATTTCAAGCCAAGCTATACCTATTCTCTCCTTTTCCACATCCCCCATCTCGCTCCTGAGGCCCAGGCAGTCATAATCATAAAGAGACTCCTTGGGCACAAAGGAGGTGGAAGCCAGGTTCAATTAGAGCAGGGCCCCTTGTTCTCAAATGGCCTCGGGTCCAGGAAGCATTGTTTCCTCCCCAGCATGGGGCTGAATGCACAACTGTCCTCTTTGGTTTCTGAACAATAACTTCCAAATTACTCTCCACCTGGCAGATCCACTTGAGATCTATGGGTCACAAAGAAGCGTCCTCCCTCTCCCCCATTTACTCTGTACTTCCCAAATGCTCCGGCTTGAAATGTGTCTAAATGAGTTGAGCCCCAGCGTGAACTGTTATTAAAATCCACACACACCAACGTTTTCTATGGCAAAAAGATATAAAAGACAATCCACAAAACAATAGATACAAATAGCCAATAAACATAAAGGAGGGAGGATGCCTAGCTTCACTATACTCAAAGAAATGGAAATTCCTACAATCTAGAGAAAACATCTTATTCCTATTAAATTGGCATGATTAAAACAAATGCAAATAAGCTAGCGTTGGCAAGAGTGTGAGGACACAGACAGGAATGTACTTTGCTGGTGGAAGTGCAAACTGGTACAACCATTCTGGAGGAAGCTTAAAAAATGGCCAGTGTCTTTGATCCAAAAATTCTATGTTTAGGAATTTGTCCCGAGCAAATTGTTACGGACGTCTGTAAAGATATTCATCACATCATTATCTAGAACAGGAAATGTCACCAACCACCTTAACGTGTAAAGAAATTATGACACTGCCCATCAACAGAATAGATAAATGCACTGTGTATATTCATACAATGAATTTTACAGCAATGAAACAGAACAGAATAGTATACATGCAACAACATAGTTGGAGCTTTCAAACATAATATTAAGTGAAAGAAGGAAAAAAGAGAATACATAGAGTATGATTCCATCATATAAAGTTCAAAAGTAGACAAACTTAAACTATATTGTTTAGGGATACAAACACAAACGGTAAGACTGTAAGGAAAAACAAAGTGATTTCAATAAAAGACAACACTCTAGGGAGGAGGCAGGGGGTTAACTCTAGGGAGGAGGCAGGGGGTACACACAGGGAGTTCCTGGAGTTTGGCAAGGTTTTATTTCTTGCCCTGTGTGGTAATTATGTGGGTCCTCAAACTGCTATCATCCTTTCTGCTGTATTTTCCTACCCCTGGTCATTTCAACGCTAAGCAAGATCAGGGAATGAGCTTCTTTGTTTCAAAGCTTATGATGGAACCATACACAGAGCAAGGTTTGACCACTTGTATCTAAAAATTCTAACAAGCTTGGCATGAATAATCTGTCCTTAAGATTTCTTCCGTTAGACCTTTAGAAGATCTAAATTCTAAATATCAAATTCTACTTTGAGAGGATTGTTCTGGAAGATAACAGGGCCACCTCATCTCTGAATTTGCTAAAATTTGGCATCACTAAGAAAGAGAGAGAGAGAGGGAGAATAGGTGATATTACTCACTAAAGTCCTTCTTTTTAAACAAGTTAGTTAAATAAAAATGTGGCTGAGTTTGGGGCAGTGGTGGAGGAGACAAAGACATCCCAGATAACCAGGAGGTCACAGGCTGAGCCACAACACACAGAGCTCTGCTAAGTGCTAAGCACTCTCCTTGACACTGAGGCCGAACAAGAGATAGCATCTGGCCTTAAGAAACTCATAGAGCAAGGCAAGGTGGCAGAATAGCAGTGCAATAGTCCATTTGGGGGATGAGAGAAAAGTTTGAGGCCATAGAAGAAAAAAGGAAATGAGGGCATGTGTTTCTTTTCTGAGCCACTATTTCTATTCTAGCCCAATTTAGCAGGATTTAGAAACCAACGGGTACCCGGAATGAAAGAACTGCTTCCTTCTTCCTGGCAGGCCTAAGTTCAAGCACATCTTGACGCATCAAAAGCCTTCTGCTAGGAGGTAACGAGACTGCCAGTCCACAGGAAAATTGGGCTCTCTCTTGTCAAGAGGACATGGTATCTCAAGCACTCTTCATGTTAAGTATATTCTGCATCTAATTCAGAAGCTAAAGTGTCAATTTGTGATGATCATTAATTAAAACAAGAGCAGCAGCAACAACAGTGAGGAGGAGGACTGTGAAATTTACCGAGACGCAAAAGTGTCAGGTGCTTAATTTGCATTATTTCATTTTCTCACATAACATAACAGGTAGTATTTTTATTTTATTTTATTTTATTTTTGCGGTACATGGGCCTCTCACTGCTGTGGCCTCTCCCGTTGCGGAGCACAGGCTCTGGACACGCAGGCTCAGTGGCCATGGCTCACGGGCCCAGCCGCTCCGCGGCATGTGGGATCTTCCCGGACCGGGGCACGAACCCGTGTCCCCTGCATCGGCAGGTGGACTCTCAACCACTGCGCCACCAGGGAAGCCCGAACAGGTAGTATTTTTAGATATTATTAATGTTCCCATTCTACGAATGAGGAAATGGAGGGAGAGAGAAGTGAAGCCACTTGATCAAGGTCACACAGCTGGTTGGTGGCAAAGGCTGTGTAAAACCAGGTCCTCCTGACTCAATCACCACGCTAAGAAGTACCACGTGAACACTGCCATGGCACCGGCCCGTCCTCCATGATGGGAGGGAACCTTAGCTATTGTGCCAGAAGCACTGGTCTGTGAGTCAGGGGATCTCCAGGCTAAGGAGATAATACAGCGGGCAGAACTGGAGTGATGTTGAATGGCTTTGGTAACTTATTCTCTGGCAACAAATGTGCGGCTCAGAGGGATGGTCAAGCATCTTGAGGCCCTAGAGACAGCTGACTGCATTCCTGATGTAATGGTGGTTTATTTAGCAATCTCCATCCTCTCTATCATGTTGTCCAGGGTCCTGTGCATTGGAATTGCTGGCTGGTAAGGGAGTGGGAGAGAAGTTCTCGGGCTACATCAAGTCCCTGGAGGAGGTATTAGATGAGGTGCCCCAATAAGATCTTTGAATAATTCTCACCAGCACCAGGAGGAACGAGGGAGACAGCAGATTCCATACCACTGGTTATTTCCTTCACCTCTTGTGTCAAAGTGATGGGGCTTCTGCTGTCTTCCATCAAATCACCTCTCAGCATGCTTTGGAGTCAGGATACAACGCTTGGGACTCGTGGCTCATTCTTATGCCTGCGAGAGTGGGGAGGTCATAGCCAGTGACTAAGCCTTGGAGAGGCAGATAAGACTAAGGAGAAAGATCAGTAGAATAAGGAGACTTGGGATGACTGGGAGGGAAAAGAGGAAAGTCATACAAAGAGTCCAAGACTGGTTCCAATAATGACCACCATTTGCTAAGCACTTACTAGATGCCAGACCCTGTGCTTAACACTTTACCTATATTATCTCATTAAAATCTCACAAGAAACCTAAGAAGTAGGCATGAGCTCCATTTTACAGATGAAGAAATTGAGGCTTAGAGAGGTAAGATGAAGTCCCCAGGGCACACAATCACTAAGTTGTGGGTTTGGGATCCAAACCCCAATCTATCTGTTTCCAATGGTCCATGCTCTTAGCATTACAAGATACTGCTTCTCAACCCAGAACAATTAGTTCTGAAATGAATTCTGTAGCTCAAAGACAAAATTTAAGAAATTAAATAGATGAGGAGAGAAAAGAAAAAAGGAGAAATCATCAGAGTGCATTGTGTGTAGTGAAATATGAAACAAATATGAATGTTTTGTTGCCCACTGTATGTGTGCACATGCACATCACCAGGCTGTGGCGTAAAATGCATCTCTTACCATTGATTATGGTAGAAAAAGTTTGGAGAAGCACTGCTTTAAGGTTGTCAGTGTCCTCATTCATTGTCTCAACAAAGTTTCAAATAGGTACACTGTGCTGTCCAAGGTACTGAAAACACAAATATCAACCCAGGAGCCCCGCCCCAAGGCATCGAAGCCCAACAGGGGAGCAGACTCTGTGCAAATAATGCCACGTGCAAAGAGATTTGATGGAGAAGCCCAGAAAGCTGAAGGAAAAGCATGGGGAGAACAGGGAAAGCTTTGCAGAGAAAGGTCTCCATGAGGTGAGTTCCGAAGTTGTCGAAGCACATAGGTAATGAGGTTCCTGGGAGAGAAAACTGCTCTCATTCATATGAAAAAGGGAAATGCTGGGCAGACTAGGCACCCATCCCCATTCTTGCTTCATGATCATGATATTGGATGTTTACTGAGTACTGACTATGAGCCAACACACTTGATCCCATTTAGAATCATGTACATAGCAAACGTACAAGGCAGGTCCAGGATTTTCTCCTCCAATTTACAGATGAGGAAACTGGGCCTAGAGAGTGATCTGCCCAGGGTAGCACAGCAGAAGAAGACAGGGCCAGGATTAATACCTGAGCAGGTAACTTCAGTGTGTGTGCTCTTAATCACTACCATATCACCCTCTCTAACCAAATCATTAAAGAGTCTGGAGAGAGGGGAGAAAAAGCAAGAGTGAGAAATGAGGCAGAGGCCAAGTGATCTTGAGATCGTCACTCTATATACACAATCCCGACAAGTCTGTGAGGTAGGGACAATTATCCTCCCATTTTATAGATAAGGACAGTGAGGCTCAGAGTGGTGTGGTGATGTCCTTCTCAGTAGCCACACCCACATAAGCTCCAGTTCTGAGTCCCCACTGCTCAGGCTCTCAACTCCCTGCTCCAGAATCTGGAAAATCCCTTTCCTCCCAGGCCTTTGTGAGGAAGCCTTCACTGCTGGCCCATCTGAGGAGGCGTCTCGTCTCTGCCTGGGAAATGTGGAAGCCGCGCACCAGTGGCCCCAAGCCCCAGAGTAGGCGAGGCCACTAATTAGATGAGTCTGTTCTGGTGTCTGCCCAGATGCCAGCAGACAGACGGAGATGAGACGGGAATCCCAAATCACTCTGTATTAGGGCATCGGAGTCTGGTGCCCAAGTAAGATGACATTTCTGAAAAATGGCAGTGGGGCCCAGCTCTGGGCAGAGAGAACGGGGAAGGGCTGCAAGGAAGGAGAGCTGGCGGGCCTGGGTGATGAGTTGATCCTTTGTGCCCTGAAGGCAAAAGAGAGATAAGCATTCATTGACCTGGTTTTAAGTCCTAGGGAGGACTGGCATGAAGAGGTAGCTTTGTAAAGAGGGAAGAGCCCAGAGTTTAGCAAGGGAGACAGGGTTGAAGTCTTCCTTCTCCTCATAGCAGCTACCAGTATCCTCCTCTATGAAATGGATGTAAAGACTGCCACATCTAACACTGACAGAGCACACACCATGTGCTGCTCTCCACTATTAACTAGGTTAACCCTGAAAACAGTCCCATGAGATAGATGTGTCCACCATCATCCCCATTTTACAGATGAGGAACCTGAGACTTAGTGGCAACTCAGGTCATAAGTACAAGAGACAGGGCTTGAACCCCAATATATGCCCTTAGCTATTATTTTATGCTGCCATAAGGAAAAATAAATCAGTGTAGCAGCTGCTGCCTACTGAGCACGTGTCATACCCACCTACTCTCATTTGGTTTTCTTGGTATTGGTCTCAGCAGCCCTATTTTACGGATGGGGCAACTCTAGGGCCTGGCAATCTGTAGAGATGTATGCAGGGTCCCACAGAAGCTGACTTCCAAGCCCACATACACAGCCACCACACTCATGGTTCCCCTGCCTGGATAATCATAGAAATCACCTGGGAGAGGGCTAAACATTTGGACTTCCAAATTCCATTCTTAGAGCTGGTTTGGAGTAGGTCCTAGGAATGTGTATGTTTGAAATACACCCAAGGTGATTCTCATTATCAGTGACTTGCCAAAAGTGACATGTTAGAATTACATGAAATAATGAGGGAATGCATTAGTAAACTTCAAAATGCTATAAAAATGCGATAAAGTATGCTTTTAACAGTAATATATTTCATCATTATTAATAATAACAAACCACTGTAAATGTTGCTGGAAGCATCAGTGAGCATGTGCTAAGTTCTAATGAGCATAAAAGCTGAGAAACCAGAAGACGCGGTGACTGACCTCAAGGAGCTAGCAGTCCAATAACTGAGATAAAGGATGTTTTGGTGTTTTTCCAAGAGTGAGTTGCTAAGGAACATGTCAAGAAAGAATGAGATAATTCATGCTACTGTCAGCATATGAAGCCAGAGGACGTTCAATTACCAATGTACAGAGCAGAAGGATGTCAACGTGTGTCTGAATTCCTTGAATTCACTCTGTCAGAGGGTGAGAATAAAAGGTTGAAAATGTTGTAGACGGCCCGGAGGAGTGGCATCTTAGACTATAAGCTTAGCATCTGGGCATGCAGGTGGGAGACTGTGTCAGAAATGGGACGGAACTGGCAAAAGAACATGAATGGATTTGCCAGTTGTCTGACAGTGTGTAGCAATCACCCAGGTGTCATCAAGATAGAAAAGAAAGACAAACATCCCAAGCAGTTTAGCATTATTAACTCATATTGAATTGCATCCACTTGGCTGGTGTTCTGCTTACATGTTGACGGGAACTACGACTTGCGTTCTTAGGAACGTGCTTTCCTCTCTCTGCTTGCGCTGTACAACTTATAATAATGTCTGGCTCTAAGGCTGGCCAATCAGGTGTTCACAGTACCCTGGTCTTATTGATTGACTAAATGATGGTGTTATGGCCCAATCAGAACCAAAGAGATTCTATTCTTTGACTTTTGGGGAAATGCTGGTAAGGGAGAATAACTCCCCTCTTTATTGAAGGGCTTGCTGGAAGGACAGGATATAAGCCTGGAGCTGCTGGTGGCCTTCCTGTCATCACTGGGGACAGCCTACCTGAGAGCAGAGCCAACACGGAGGAAGTAAGAGCTGAGATGGGGGAGAGGAAAGAGTGAGAGAGAGAGACTGTGGAAGATGTCATTTGAACCTATGGATCCAGCTGGAACTACCAAAGTCTCCATTGTGTGTGTGTGTGTGTGTGTATAAATAAATAAATAGCTAGATAGGTAGGTAGGTAGGTAGACAGATAGACAGATAGATAAATAAAATTTTGTGCCTAATTCTCTTTGAGTTGGGTTTCTGGGCCTTGCCACTCAAAGTCCCAACTTTTACAGATGCATTCTCCCTCCCTCCTCAAACTCTCACTGCCCAGGCTCAGTAAGATTTGGGAATAAATGAGATGCAGGTGGATCATGCAGTGATGGGAATGGGAAAAGAAAGGAGAGTATGCAGTGATGTAATTGTAGCAGGCGTATTTCAAGCTAAACTTTTGCAAAGACTTTTTCAACAAGAAGATTCTATTTAAAGAGAGGACCATTCCTACCAATAGCCTTTCCATGGTCCCTCTCTTAAATGCAGCAGGCAGCTCTTTCTTTTTTCCTCTTTGCCAATACTTTATTTAACACATGTTCACTGCAGGAATTTCACAAGCCACTAGTATACAGGGTCATGTCTCTTAATAAGACAATAAAGAAATAATATACTCTAAACCAATGATAGGTTAATCACACTATTGTTCCGGGCAAGGGGAGACGACAGAAGTAAAGTCCAAATTAAGTCGAGGTGTACCTTTATGCAAGTTTGGTTTCTAGGGAAAGAAGGCTTAACCAAATGGGAGCTGACTTTCAGCTGCCAGTACAAAACGAAAGTCCCTTGTTGCTGGAGCTCGTTGCTAGGGAACCACAGCACCTGTGGGGCAGGGTAGGCTCCTCCCGGGGTTATCCCTCCGGGGACCGTTGCCCACCTTACACCACTGCGAACGACGAGTGCTCGACAGGAAAAAGATGTTCCTTTTCTTCTTTAGATTGCTGTCCAGTTTCACCCCACTGCCGACCAAGAGCAGCCTGGCCACGGCAGGAGCAAGTGGAGAGCTAGATCATCAACTCAAAGTCTGTAGCTTTTGCCCAGACCGAAACTCTCGGATATTCCTCACAAACTCTAGGTGCTCACAGTCTAAATGTCCCCTTGCCTTTAGTCCCCTTGCTTCTCCACGTGCTCTTACCGATAGGCCCCCAACGGGGCCCCTCAGCAGCTGTATCAAGGACAACTGATGTGACGATGACATCCTGACACTACTTCTAAAAACAACTTTTTTTTGGTCTTTGTCATAAATAAGTGCATTTGAAATCGTATCAAACCAATACACGACACAGGTAGAGAGAGAGATGCTGAGTGAGCCCACCCGTTCTCATCCCCAGTGGTTCAGGTCTTCCCAGCCTAGGAGCTAGACTTGTAAATGGATGGTTCCAGCCCCAAACACTGGCCGACTGTAATTCCATGAGAAACCCTAAGGGAGACTGGCCTCGTGGAGGTTGGTCAGCCCCAGAACCATGAGAGAGAAAAATAAAATGATTGTTGTTTTAAGCCACGAAGTTTCGTGATGAACTGTTACACAGCAATAGATAACACAAACAGACTCCATTTCAGAATGTTTCCAAACGCTAAAAGAGCATATATAGGATTACAAAGGCACACGGAGAGATTAAAAACCCAGTATATGACAATACATGTGGTTTTCATCAATGTAGTAATAAATAAGGTCTAGTGTTGCGTATAATGACTCCTATAATTTCAAAGCGTTGTTTGGAGTTGCCCACACAGCAGACATTTTTTGTCTGTGATATAAATAACATGATATAAAGATATTTGCTACTTTTTGATAAAGTCACGGGTAGTTCTAATACTATGGCCACATGCTGCCTTTATTCATTATGGAAGGGAAAGCTAAATGTCAGTCACCAATGAGTGAAAAGAAAGGAATAAAGGTGTCATTTTTTTTCCCATCCAAGTTCATGGACTGCTTTCCTCCACCCTCCACCCCCAACTGAGAACCACAGGAAGCTGGTGCTTGCAGGAATCTCAGGAATTATAAACCAGTCCTGGCTTTTCCATATGTGGTACGCGAGGGGTGTGACATTAAGTCTGATGATAAACTGAGATTCTAATGGAGTAGTCATAGCTCAGGCATACAAAAATGGAGTGAGGTGGCCATTGAGGAGCTGGCCTCAGACATGTCCCTGCACCACTGAGCACCAGAGCTTCCTGTGAACTATGCCTACGCCAAGGACACCAGCCATTTTTAAAACAACATCTGGTAATTGCAACCTTGAGTCTCAAGGTTGTTCCCCCCTGTAGCTAATTATGCAACCATTTCGGACCCCAACCAATCCTTACTTCATAAGCACCCTTACTTCTTGCCAGCTCCATTTATGACTCTTGATAAACCACTCACGTAACTAACCGGGACCTTGCAGTTTTTGCCTTTATAGACCTCCCCCATTTTGTAGTTTGGTGGAACACAATTCAAGTGCTTCTTGAATATGTGGTCCCCTGGGCTTCTTGAATCTGTGTCTCCTGGGCTGCAGTTCTAACAAACCCCAAATAAACATCGTTTTATTTCAGTCAGGTCTCCATCTCTCAGATTTTGGTTAACAAGTCTTTGCTCCATGTGAGTGGCTCTTTGGTAGCAGTATATTTTCCCAAGCCACTCCTCCGTTCCCCTTCTCTAGAGTTATCTGTCTTGTACTCTCCCTTTCATGGATCTGTCTGCATCTCTTTTTCCACGGCCTTTTCTTCTTCTGTGACCCCTCCTAGTCATGAAATTAAATGCAGAGCTTTAAAATCAAAGCTTTGTGTATACTCACTTCCTTCTCAGTCTTGCCTACGATTCAAGAATTCATTTACTGGGTACTCAGTTTTCTTCTTTACATGCTGCGATTTGTCACGTGAACCCGCTACTTAGATTAAACAGATCATGAAACCAGGTACATCCCTGTGCCCCACCCTCAGAATGCTCTGTCCCCTCCTCCCCTTATCTAAATTAGTGTCTCCTCAGCTTGTAGTCTGGGCTCTGCTCTAGCAGAATCACTTGGCTCCACCTTTAACCTAAAGACTGCCGGGGGCAGGTCTTAAGAACCTGCTCTTTAATGAGCTGCCCTGGGTGGTTTAATGGCCCTCATAGTTTGAGAACCCCCGACCTTGGTCGACAAATGTCCACCCAATTTCCACCTCTTCTGCTCACCACGGCCTCACCCGCCTCTGACACTCCCAATTTCAGAGCTGCTATTTCTCTTATCCCGCCCTGCCTTCTTGATGGGAACTTTAGAGCAGTGAGGAAGAAAGAGGATCAGGTGGTGAGCACCTGTCATGTGCCAGACGTTCTATGCGATCCAGTGAAGCAAATGTTATTGACCTTCTTTTACAAATAAGAAAAAGTTCAAAAAGTTGAATGACTGGTTCTGGGTCACACAGTTACTAAATGGTGGAAATAAACTTACAGCCTTGATCCTTTTTTTTTTTTTTTTTTAGCTCCAAAGCCTCTGTTCTTCTCCTGACACAGACCTTATTCAACTGAGCATCTGGGTTGAAGCCTAGCCACTTTCCATATGCTAAGTCGCAATGTATGCTCCTTTTCCCCAATAACCTGAACTTAATAACCTGAGCTTGCCCTTGAGCCTTTACAGATTTTTCTCATTTTATGCCCCGCCCTCCCCATTCAACATGTCTTTCTAAAAGTCCTTCTCTGGTCTCTTCTCTTTGCTCGCTCTTCATACTGACCTCGTTTTTTGACCTACATGCTGGATGCTCAAATCTATCTCCAGCCCAGACTTCCTCCTTGAGCTTCAAACCCAGATGCCGGATGCCACGGGTACTAAATTTCAACAAGCTGGACTCTATTTCTTGGCCCTATTCCCATCTACAGACCATCTCAGTCACTGTGGCAGATTCTGAGGAAGTGCTCTTTTAACATCTCTCCCAGCCTCTATCTAGTGGATATCCCCAGTGCAGAAGCCAGAACACTCCTTCTCTTCAGCTCTACCTCTAAATTTTCCAGAGCTCAGAGCTCAGTCCTATGCTTATACCTTAGGTGTTCTTTCAGTTCAAAGGCGTTCAATTAGCATATATTCGCTGATGAATCCTGAGTTTCTCTACCAGACCTCTCACTTGGGGTTCAGACCTGTATATTGACCTCATAAGGGCAGTCTCCACGTGGGCATCTAATCAGCATCCCAACATGTCCAGAAGAGAACACTGAGATCCCTGCTGCCTGCAATGCTCACCTTCCACACTGTAGATGACCTACTCCTCTATCTCCTTCAAATCTCTGCTTGGAGATGCCTTGCTCTACTCATCCTATCTAAAACAGCAGGCAGCTCTTTCTTAATTCAACTGTCTGCTCTGGGTCCAAGATAATATCTCAAAAAAAAAAAAAAAAGAGGGAAGGAAGGAAAGAAGGGAGGGAGGAAGAGAGAGAGGAGAGAAAGAGAGAAAGGGAGGCAAAAAGACTATTTCCTAAATCAACAGTTCTCAACCCTGACTACAAGTTATGGAGGTTTTGAAAAATACTGATGCCCAGGTTCTACCTCCAGAAATTCTGATTTAATTCATCTTGGGTGGGAGGAAATATTGGTATTCTTTGAGAACCACTGAGTAGTACTGGTGTCTTTCCTTGTGTGGTCCTTGGACCTGAAACATCAGCGTCACCCAGGAGCTTGCTAGAAATGTACAATCTCAGGCCCCACCCTGGACCTGCTGAATTGGAATCTGCATTTTCACATGATCTCTAGATGATTCCTGTGAACATTCAAGTTCAAGATACAGGGACTCCCCTGAAACCAGCTTCAATTCTGGGGAGAAAGCTGGCATAGCTCTGTACCCTGTGGCCTTCACAGCTCTGTACCCTGGAGCCAGCTGTCTGGGTGAAGCAGAGAGGAGAGGACCGTCCGGGTGGCCCACCTCAAGGACAGGTGACTTCAGTCAGTGCCCCCCGCCCCGCCGGCCTTTCTATTGTCGCTGCTTTTCCAAGATAAGTCGCTGTGCTGTGTAATGGTCACTGAAATCACCCGAAGCAGAGCAGCCCAGCTCCAGCCCCCGAGCAGCATCGCGCAATCACACCGAGGAAATCGTTCTTATGTTTCACTGGTACTCTTTCACAGAGATGGTCTGCTGCCAGGTGTGACTGCCGAGGTGACAGGCTGGACTGTCTGCATCCCCTTCCTATCACCCAACTTTAACGTGCACGTGAGTCACCTGGGAGATTCTGATTCATGGTATCTGGGGTGGGGTTGGGTGCTGGGGGTGGGAATCTGCCTTTTGAACCAGGTGGTGCTGAGGCTGCCAGTGCTTGGAGTATCGAGAAGGCCTGGACTCCACAGGTAAACCTGGAAGGCCCACTTAGAAACATGCCTGTGCTGAGAGTTTTCTCTAGTGTGATCTCATTTAACCCTAACAATGCTGTAAAGGAAGGTTATTGAAAAGCTCTTCCCATTTTCCTTGTGAAGCAACCAAGGTTCAGAGCCCACTCGGACCGCAGCCAGCTGATTTCCCAAGTCTAGCTGTGCGTCAGAACCACCTGGGGGCTTTTTCAGCCTACACTCCCTAGAAGATTTTGATTCTGAGGTGGCTTCAGGAATATGTATTTTTAAAAGGTCCTCGAGTAATTACAGCGCAGCTACTCGGTGGACTGACTTGGGGGATTACAGATCTAGATGTCGCTACCTGCCTGGAGCAGATCAGAGCAATTCGTGTGCAGCCCACTTCCTTTAAAGAGTAACTGCTTCTTATTTTCTTTACATCCTTGACACCTGGCCCAACATCTGCCAAAAAGCAATGGCTTCCTAAGAGTTACTGCCTCTCTTAGTGAGTTGAGAAATGGATGGTGGACGGATAGAGGCATGTTTGCAGGGAGAGAGGAGGCAGAAAGGAGGTGGGGAAGGGAGGAGGAGAAGGGAGAGATGAAGCAAGCTAGGGGCTCCTAGAGCTTGGCATTTACCCACACACTTGCATCGAGTCCTCAGAAGCAGTTTTTAATGTCACAGATATAAAACAGGGGGTACTATCTTAGCAAGTGAGCTAACCAAGATGAGATGTCTGTATTTACAGGATACACTGAAACCTTTACCGACTAATGGACAATGTAGGCAGGGACGGGGGGAGCGGGGAGAACCGGACTCTGCCATAACACGTGGAAGGATGGTGTCAGCCTCTGTGCCAACCAGCGTGACGAGCTCCCTCGCCGTGAGGCATCAACCTACAGCGGTGGCCTACTTGCAGAGAACAGGCCTCCCGCTCCCCAGGCGCATTTGCCACCCTCTCTTCCTCTCCCACTCTCCTTCCCCAGCTCGCCTCCTCCTTATGTCAGTTTCCTGCCTTCACTTCTGTCTTGTTCCCTGGGGTCTTAGAACCTTCTTTTCAAGGTTCTAGGCTCCCCACCTCCACCATTCTCTACAGGTGAATTCGGAACCACTTTCTCATCAAGACCCATCCTGCCACCATCAAAAGCATAGATCCAGCCTTTAGCACAACCATGAATTAGGAGAAGGTAGTCTTCATTTTCCCACCTCCCCCAGCCCTATTGGAACTCAAGCTACCCTTCCCCTGACCCTCACCGAAGAGCCATTTCCACATCCAGTCCCACAGCTCTCAACAGCATCTCTGCACTGATGATTCTGTAATTTATATTTTCTGTCTCAACTCATCCCTTGACCTCCAGGCTTGTACATCCCGCTGAGTGACTAGGATCTCCAATCGGGACTCTAACAGGGATCTTAAGCTTAACACATCTCAAACCAAACCTCTAACTCTCCTCCACTCTCCCCCCATGGTCCTCCCCACCTCACTTGTAGCACTACCATCTGCCCAGTTGTTCAGTCATTCATGACCGCTTCCCCCTCTCACTCCAAGAGCAAAGTCTTCAGCAAGTTCCCAGAACTGCACCTTCAAGACACATCTCAAATCTGACCCTCTTGCAGCCCCTCTGCTGCCCCCGCCTCTCTCCCGGATCATTACAACACCCTGCAAACTGGCCTCTGGCTTCTCTTCTTCTTCCCACCAGAGCCAGTCTCCACCCAGAGCCAAAGCGAGCCTTTCCAAAGAGGCATCAGCTCCCACTGCTCACCTGCTGAAGACCCTCGCGAAACTTGCCATCCACCATCCAGACACCCCACTGTGGCTTCTGAAGGTCCACACAAGCTCAGGTCTAAGTTCCCGAGGCTCCGATCACATCTGCTGACACTCTCCCCGCTCCCAGTGCTCTGGAGGGCTTCTGTCCCCAGCGCCACGATCCTTCCCACCCCCCTACCTTTGGACTTCCTGCTGGTCTAGTCTTCACTCAGATACTCACATGGTTCCCTTGCTATCTTTGCTCAAATGTCACCTCGTCAGAGGGTACTTCATATGGTGTCTCACCATCCCTACCCTCTCTGCTGCCCCTGCCTCGTCCTTCATTCCACCTGCACCATCTCATTATATTTATAGACACACACACGCACACACACCTATTCACACATGTATTTGTTGATTATCTGTCTCCACCCAACAACATGAGCTTCATGAGACCTTTTCTATACTGATCTCAGCTGTATCCCTCATGCCGTGGACAGTGCCTGGAACATAGTAGATATTCAACCTAGTTGTTGAACAAGTGGGTGAACTGTCTGCCCCTACCTTGCTCAACAGTGTGTTAATCTGGATTATAAGAACCAAGCTTTGTCCCTTAGCATGTAGTTCATCCTCCTGGCATCTTGCTTTTCAGCAAATAAGCGTGATAAATGCTTGCTACCACAGAACATGTTAAACAAATAATGAAGCATCACATCACAGAGTTCTACATATTCTTACTCCATTTTTCTTAAAAAGCCATAATCCTTATAGAAAAGAAGACAAGGAGGATATACCCCAAACTGAGAATGACATCATCTTTGCATTGCGGGATTATGGTTAAAGTTTAGTTTCTTCTTTACTTTTTCTCCATTTTCTAATTTTTCTACAATGAAAATGTACAATCAGGACTTCCCTGGTGGCGCAGTGGTTAGGAATCCGCCCGCTAACGCATGCGACCCGGGTTCAAGCCCTGGTCCAGGAAGATCCCACATGCCACGAAGCAACTAAGCACGTGCACCATAACTACTGAGCCTGCGCTCTAGAGCCCGTGAGCCACAACTACTGAGCCCATGTGCCACAACTAATGAAGCCCACACACCTAGAGCCCATGCTCCGCAACAAGAGAAGCCACCGCAGTGAGAAGCCCGTGCACCGCAAAGAGTAGTCCCCGCTTGCCACAACCAGAGAAAGCCCGCGCGCAGCAACGATGATCCAACACAGTCAAAAATAAAACATAAATAAATAAATTTCTTTTTTAAATGTACAATAAAAATCTAATTTTTTGAAAATTTCAGTGTGCTCCTGTTTAGAGGTAAAACAACTAATCATCTAAGACTCTGAGAGTCGTTGTGCTGAGACCTGAACTCTCACTTCTGCTCCTTACGTTGCCTCTGCCAAGTCGCAATTTCTCAGGACTCAGTTTACCCCTCTGAAAAATGAGGGCACCATCTGCTGTTCTTGACGTGGAAGGTGTGATGAGGCTCAAATGGCAATGTCTCCACACAAATATTTGGAAAACAGTAGTACATTTTGAGGGGTTTTCACTAGTGAATTGTTTTCTAGGGCATTGGTGGGTATCATAGAGCTTACCCCTCTTAGCAAAGATGTTCGCACATCCATGCTTCATCCAAAGGCGTGACTGTTAGTAGAAATGGTAGGCCCTGTAGGGAGGCAAATGGAGAAATCAGTTCATCAGGCAGCCCTTTTCTCCCCCCTAGATTACCATTAACTAAGAGACCACCCACTGTTTACAGACAAGACCTGAGTTTCAGGGTATTCTTCTGAAAGGACCCCTCCTGGGAGGAGGGATACAGTGGCAGCTCAAAGCGGGAGATGGAACCAAGTCAAACACCCCTTCTTTTGCCTTTCTTTTTCCCTTCAAGTCAGATCCAGATTCCCAACTACATCCATAACCTGCTCAAACACACCAAAACAAACACACACACACACACACACACACACACACACACACACACACACACACGACTAAACAGCCTTCATTTAAGTTCTGATGATTTTTCACTTTAAAAATAAAAGTGGGTCTGAGAGTCTGTAAAAAATATTAATTTTGTGAAAATCGGGCTAAGTGCTGCAGACCAAGGATGACAGCAGACACAGGCGCTGGCTCATTACCCTTGCCTCATGTCTCCCACCATAGTCTCAGAGAAGAAGGCTCATTGGGCAGCCGTCAAATGAGAACTCCATTAGGATCCTTCCCCTATAGGGGTCTCAGTTTCCCCATCTATAAAATTAGGAGGATAGACTAGAACGGGGAAGCAGGTAGGGGAATATCTCACATATATCAATTTGTACTCTCCCATTCTTTGAAATCCAAAAGAAATTAGCCCTAACCCTTGTTCCATACGCAGCAACAGACCCAGTGTCCTTCCTGTTCATCCAGGGATATCTGGGGGTGGGGGTGGAGGGTGTGTTTCTCCAGCTCTGGCTTCTCCATTTTTACTGAGTTTGGTTCGGTTTGTGGATCATCAGTTCAGCATCCCATATGTTCTCTCGTTTTCCTATAACATGGCATCTCATCCTGGACACTGCCCCTATTCCTTCATTCCCCTTAATGCCAACAACACAAGGCTCCATATGTAAAACAGACTTTTATTGTCAGTTTGGGGAAACAAACTACTTAAAATTGGAAATGAGGTATCCAGCTCTTTGAAATCTTTGGCCACTCTGCCATCATGAAGTTCCTGTGTTGTCCGTCCTTCTCTCTGAGGTTCAGCTATCCATCATGTGGTGCAGCCTCTCCTCCCCTACAAGCTCTTTCACCCTCTCTCTTCCCTGCTCATCCATGACTTTGAATTCCTATTAATTATGCAAAGCAACTTAGTCCTCTCTTTGTTTTGCTGTGTTCTTACAGCTTATGTTCCTCAGGGCCCGTCTTCAATACCTAAAAGAGGCTATAAAAATACATTCTGAGACAAAGAGAGTTTTCTCTCTAAGAGGAGCTCTGATGCCAACTGTGTCTAGCTTTTTTTGACCCTACTCACATATCTGCCATCAATTCCTAGTTCCGGGGCTTCCCCGGTGGCGCAGTGGTTGAGAATTCGCCTGCCAGTGCAGGGGACACAGATTCGACCCCTGGTCCGGGAAGATCCCACATACCGCAGAGCAACTAAGCTCATGTGCCACAACTACTGAGCCTGTGCTCTAGAGCCCGTGAGCCATAACTACTGAGCCCACGTGCCGCAACTACCGAAGCCTGCGCGCCTAGAGCCTGTGCTCCACAATGAGAGAAGCCACTGCAGTGAGAAGCCCGCACACCGCAACGAAGAGTAGCCCCCGCGTGCAGCAAGGAAGACCCAACACAGGCAAAAATAAATAAATAAATAAAAATAAAATTAAAAAAAAAAATCCTAGTTCCATGCCTGAAGCAGATATCACTAATCAATTCACCACTATTTGCCACTAATGAGGTCTCTTCCCAACAGAGAAGTGTAAGTAGACACCACCAGTCAATAACAGCTGTCACCCTAAGTGCAACATTTTTGCAAATGTTTTGCATCTGAGCCCCAGATGACCTCAAAGTTTCCTTCCAGATTTGACTTTCTAGGGTCTGGTGAGAACAAAATATTCGTTGAATAAAATTAACTGAGGACCTCATTAGTTATTTGCATGGAAATATTCCAGGCAATCTGAATAGGATATACTCCAACCTCAAACTTCCCCCTTCCCTCAGCTCCAAAAGTCTGCCACAAATCTGAAAGCAGCCCGTATTTGATCATTCCTTTGGATTAAAATACGAAAGATCCTAGTTAAATAAGAATAGCACAACTTCATTCTCTGCTCAGAATGTTTTTCCCTCATCCTTTTTCTTGACCTGACTTCCTCCTAGTCAACCTTCTGGGCTCAGCTGAAATGTCACTTTCTTCAAAAAGACATCTCTGAACACCCCTCTCACCTCCAAAAATAGATCAGGTCCCCCTCCCCTCACTACGGGCCCTTAGAGCACCATGCACTCTCCTCTATAACCCTTATCATCATTTAATTATATAATTATTATTTGTCCACCTTCCATCTAGACTTCAGCCCTAGCACCAAGACGTACCTGCACATAGTAGATGCTCAGTAAATACCTGCTAAATGATAAATTGATTACTGATTAATTAATATCTACTTTCTGGGGTGGTTGTGTGACTTAGAGATGCACACTGTATATAACATGTTTAGCAAAGTGCCTGGCACATAGTAAGTGTTCCATAAAGGATAGTAGTAAGAATATGACTGATACAGGGCTCTGTGCCCTCTCTCTGTATAGCATCTCATTCAATCCTCACAAAATCATACGCGAAGGCACTGTGACTGTTCCCAGTTGATAAGTGAGGAAACTGAAGCTCAGAGAAGTGAAGGGTGCCGATGTTGCAAAGTGGCACTGCTGAGATGGAGGCCTAGGCAGCTTAGCCTCAGAGACTCTGCCTGCAGGTTGTCCAAGAGGGATCAGGGGAGGGTCCTTAGGATGAGGACTTGAAGGTGAGTGAGGTTTCCACTGAAAGGAAAGGACAAGTGTAGCAAATCAGCTAAGGCTTGAGCCTTAGAGTCAGAACAGCCTGAGCTCAAATCCCTTCCTAGCCACTTCCTAGCCTTGGGCAAGCGACTTAACCTCTCTGAACCTCAGTGTTCTCCTCTATAAAATGGGGATAATAATACCTCTGTCTGTAATTGTATTATGTAGATGAAACAAGATCCCATAAGTGAAGCACTTGGTACACTGCCTGATGCATGACACAGTACTCATAAAAACAGAAGCCAAAATTATTATTTCCTCCTCATTCTCTTCCTTTCTCTTCTCTTCCCTTCTCCCTCCCTTCCTCTCCCTGTGCCCCATACCCCCACACACACTTGTATACACCATTTGATTCTTACAACATCATTTTTAAGTGGGTAAAGTAGTTAAGTAGAGGCTTTTTACCCACCACCCAGTGGTATGTGTGTTTTGGGGAGAACTGGGCTTTTTCCCCTAATGCCCTGAAACAAAGAGAGCTTACTGGGCACAATTAATTGTTCAAACTGCCAGAGATTTGAGAGTGGAGGGGTAAACAGATGCTGCTCTGAGCACTGTGCTCATTAACGCAGAGAAAGGATTCATTTTCTATGCATGATTAACTCCCCATCGTCAATGATTTACACAGCAGATGATCAAATGAGAATTCGTTATTCCACAGACAGAGAGTTTGGGCACCAGGCATTCAACCTCCTTGGGACAGCTCTGTGCCCCAAATTCCTGGGGTGCCTGTGGTTTGTGCCTTGACCCAGGAAGATGCTGCTTGTCTTTGGCCCGGTTCTCCCAAGGGCTCTTAAAAAGAGCAGCTATCCAAAGCAGCTCAGGGTAAGCCACAAGGCCTCCCTCTGTCCCATGACTGGAAAGGACCCAGAACCCAGCTGCCTTTGGTCTCCATTATGTCTTGCGATTGCTCTAAATCAGTCTCTAAACCTGTACTTTGGAATATAAAGCCAAGAGTGGCAGGGCTCATGTTCAACCAAGAAGGCTCCCAGGACCAAAACAAAGAGTCAGCTTCATAGATTTCGAGATCCATAGAGATTTGTCAAGTATCAATTGAGCATCTACTATGATATTACAAATTAAGAACATCGTAGTCTCTTCTTTCTCCATGGATGACAATGTCTTCCTTGAAGGCTACATGAATACCTTCAGTACGGATTTAGTAGGTAAAAATCCAAGGGGTTCTACATTGCCCTTGCCTTCCAGAAAAGGGTAATTCTACTGCAAGGGCTTTCTTTAACCATCAGTGGCACAGAGGCCAAAGAATCAGGAACCAAAAGTATTCCAGAGAAAGGACAGGGCCTCTGCCCTTCATGTTCAATCAAATAGCCTTAGATTAGTCACCATGAACCAGGCTTTGTCAGGAAGATGGTGCTGAAGTAGACACATTCCCTACCCATGAGAAGTGGTGATGGGGTAGGGACATGGAGAATTAGAAGACAAAGTTTCCAAATGTTCCATTGTAGATCAAGGCTTATCTATGATGAATTCCTTACTAGGACTCAGAAACAAGAGAAAAATAAGAACCATCCTTGTGTGAATTTTTCGTAGAACTAAATTTATTTCATTGTTAAAATGATTCCTTATTTTGAAATAATGCTCTTCCTCCCCCCTTTTCTCTTTTTGTGTTTAAATAAATTTCTTTTATGAAATGACTGTGGTGATAAGATTTGAGTGTTTCAAGGTCTTTTTGGCAAAGTCAAAAGTTGCCAAATCTATGTCAGACACCGCCTGCACCTTCCCAAATGTTAGTGGTTCATGAAGTCTCTAAATCAGGCACCCACAGCTGTGTATAAAAGCAGTACAGATAAAGCTCTATGGGAACTCAGCAAGGAGGGTGAGAAATCTTCTCATTTGGGTGAAATCAACAAAGGCTTTAAAAGAGTTGACATTTGGGCTGAGACTTTAAAGATGGATGGGCTTTGTACACCTAGAGTTTGAGGTAGATTTGAAAGGGAGGACACAGCTGGAACAAAGGCACAGGGGTGGGAACAGAATCCCACAATGAGTCATGTTGCAGGAATAGCAAAGACCTAGTTTAACTGGAGTAGTGGAATCCAACCTGTGAGCCACCGCCTCCTAGAGGACTGCAGAGGTATTGCAAGGTATCTGCCAATTTGGGGATAAATTTGCCAATGCCTCATCCCTAGTAGAACTACTTTTTAAATGTCTGTAGACCTGCTTATTCAAAAGCATTATTGAATTCATAGATGCATTTGGTCAACAAATTGTTTCCCAAGCCAAGTATATTAAAATATCAACTGTTAGTTTGGCAATCCATGATTTTTTTTAATGTCAAAAAGGGAACCTTATGCCATTTCCTAACCATTCATTCATCAAATATTTATTGAGAGCCCATTATGTGCCAGGCACCATGCTAGACACAACTTGCTGAAGTAAACAAGATCCGGAGCAGGGAGACCAGTGGGGAGGATGTTGTAATCTGGGTGAAAGATGGGGAAAAGACTTAGACTAGGATGATAGCAGAGGAAAGAATGAAAAGTGGCCAGACTTGGGCATATTTTGAAAGTAGAATAAAAAAAAGTAGACTTGCTGGTGGATTTGGTGCTTAAGGGTCAGAGAAAGAGGAATTAAAAGTTACTCCTAGGATTTTAGCCTGGACAACTGGTTAGATGATGACAGATAGCACTGTATGAGAAAATGAGAAAGGGCTGGAACCACTGGACAACAGAGTGAGGGTTGTGAAGGTGGGTGAGAGGGTTACTGGAACTAATCCTGGAGGTCGGATCAAGAGGGTGGGGACCTTAAATGCCAGAGCAAGAAGTCTGAACATTCATAACTGAAGGCACTTTCTTTAATCACCCCCCAAAGTCAGAAGCTTGGGATCCCTGAGGATGCTTGGGGGAGATGCTCTTCATTCAACTATACTTGCTGAGTACCAACTATATACAAGACACTGCACTTAGCATCATGGGGGATACTAAGAAAGGCAGGACATAATTTCTGCCCTGAAGGCACCATAATCAGCTGAGTTTCAAGATTTACAGATGAGAAGAGCAAGCACCCCATCTTTGAATAGTGGCATAATAAGATAGGCTCTGGGGGGAAGTTGGGATTCTGGAAGTTGCCAAGATCTCTGTGAGGAATCAGGTGGAAATATCCTGAGTTACATCAGGGTGGGTCTCCTCTGCATCTTTTTGTCAAGAGAGTCATCCTCATGCTACATAAAAGCAGTCTTGATACACTCACTTTATTCAGTTTCCACTCTGCATCCTTCACCCTGACCACTGGAATGGACTTCACTGGTGCACCCAATCCAGACCTCCCCTTACTAGCCCAATGCAGCCATCCCCCAGATGCTGTGAGTACTGGCTACTAGGCTCACATCTGCCCTGGGGGAGAACTGCTCTCAAACAGGAGCCACTTCGCCCAGAAAGCCCACTTTGGGCACATCCCTCCCCCAAAGCATCCTGTATACCGTGACTAACTGACCTGGAGTTTAAAAAGGCTCACCCTGGGGCCCCAAGGCAGATCAATTCTGCAGCACAGTTCATGCTCCAGAGCTCTCTGTGGGATTGGGCTGTGGCTAGTCTCCAACTGAGACCACATCCTTGTTTAATTCCTTCTCCTCACCTTTCCTGCTTCCCCCACTCCCGCTCGCTTCTGAGAGTTCAATCTATCACATGCATGAGAACCCCAGGGAACCCAACCTAAAATGTCAACTCTGCACTTTACTCCCTAACACAGTACTATTATTAATCATAACTAACATTTCTGAGCTCCTACTACATGCCAGGCAGCATGCAAAGAGCTTCACGTAACTTCTAGGATCCCAAAGGTTCAGTGCCATGACCCCCATTTCACAGGTGAGGAAATGGAAGCTCTGAGAGGTTATCACGTGTGGCATCCCTACCATGTTTCCTCTGGCCTCTCAGAAGGAATCCAGACCTAGGGGGCTGTACTTCTCCTTCTGCAAAACAACTGTTTCCTCCCCCTACATGTTCCTTGGTCCTCATCTTTCCTCTTACTACCTTTGCACCCATCCCCCTCTGAAATCCACTCGTCAATTACATGGGTTTCATTGCTCAAGATCTCCTAGGGAAGAAAATTCAATTGATTTCCATCTATTTTAGTTTTCTCTCAGAATGGCTTTTTTAAATTGGCAATAAGCACTTTAGTTCTCCCAAGAATTGTTTGCTCAACAAAATGTTCGTAGCATTCTTAATAGTTATGTGTGTTGAGGGGAGAGAGGATGTCCCACCACCGTCTCTTCTAGATGCTGAAAATAATTGACAAGATCTGGGTCTGCTGTAGAATCACAGAGGCTTCTCTCTCCTAAAGAATCAAGCCTCAGCGCCAGCAGAGTCAAGGGGGAAATATTGTGAAATTCCAAACCCTTCCCTGAAGGAAGGGGCATAAGACAATGAGGATGACTTATACCAGCCATCTCTAAAATAAAATGGGGGTGTGGTGGGCAGGGGACTGTTCCTTTTGCCTGGAGTGTCTTTTCCCTTTCTCCAACCATTGAACTCCTACTCATGCTTCAAAACCCAGTTTAAACGTCATCAACTCTAAGATTACATGAGCTTCCCCAGCCCCCAACACAGTCATTGATTTCTGTGGACATACAGAGTACAATCCACTCTCAGAATACAGAATGGAAGCAAGAGCTCATTCCTGGGTGAGATAACCCAGGATCAAATTCTCACTCCTTCACTGGTTATGTGACTTTCTGCAAGTCATTCAACTTCTCTAAGCCTCAGTTTCCTCATCAGCAAAACGTTAGTGCACACAAACAGCACTCTGCCTGGAACATGATAAATGCTCAGTAAAAGCGTAGCAAATTTCTTCATTACTATCATCATGATCACTCCTTCCTCTGAATTCCCGTAAGCGCCATTTTCCTATTGTCCATTCCATTAATTTGCTATTTACCCTAGATGGCCTTGTTTTGTTAATTAACATCTCATGTGTGCATATCTCCTCTCCTTAACTACACTGCAAGGTCCCTGGGGACAGGAATGCATCTTATACTTTTATATCTTGTACAGCTGTGAGAACAGTACCAGACACGTAGTATGTGCTCAAATATTTGCTGAATAAATTCTTAAAGCATTGGCTATGAGTACAGGTACTTATTTTGCTTGGCAACAGAATAACATTTTGTATTTACATTCTCATTTCCAAGGCTAATTGATGTGGGTCTTATAATCATAAAAACCCCTCTAAACCCTCCCCTAATAATGGCAGAAACCATCAACTAAACAAACCATTAGATGTACCAACAATCTATTAATCTGCTCTTAGTGGAGGGACACTGGTTGATTTTTCAGTTGTCTAGCTATACAGAGGGATTGGATTTAACTGGAATATTCAGTTTGGTTTCCAGCTCTCCATCAGCACTGCTTTACTCTATGAAATGAGGATTAGGTGATAATGGAGCTAATATAAATATGGAGTTCGAGACAGATACGCAGATAGCATCTGACACAGTTCCCAGCATATTGTAAATCTTTAATACATGGCAGCTCTAAAAATCTGGGGAGAAAGCAGAGGTGGATAACAGAAAGAAGGTTCAACCCTGGCTCTGCCACTTGCCAGCTGTATGACCTTGGGCAAGTCATTTGATCTCACTGACACCCAGTTTTCTCGTAAGTAAAATGGGGATAAAAATATCTGCATAGGGGCTTCCCTGGTGGCGCAGTGGTTGAGAGTCTGCCTGCTGATGCAGGGGACACGGGTTCGTGCCCCGGTCCGGGAAGATCCCACATGCTGTGGAGCGGCTGGGCCCGTGAGCCATGGCCGCTAAGCCTGCGCATCCGGAGCCTGTGCTCCACAACAGGAGAGGCCACAACAGTGAGAGGCCCGCATACCGCAAAAAAAAAAAAAAATCTGCATTGTGGGGTTATTATGAAGATTAAGTGAGATTATATGTATAATACGATAGCTGTCTGTATTGGCACAGCTGACACAGTAGAAGAAAAGGGACAGAGTACCTGCCCTCATGAAGTTCATAATCTAGGGGAAGACACAAACAATCAGTTAGGACAAGAGGATAGTAAGTGCTGCTACAGAGGTGGTACAGAGAACTGAGGAGACACACAGAAGGCAAGAGAACAGCCTGGGCCCCTGTGGTGGTGTCACTGAAGGCTTCCCCCAAAGAAGGATTCGCTGGCCATTACAATTTCATTGCCCAGCTTCACATCCATCTTCCATCATCTCTGGATGAAGCTGAGCTGCAACTACATCCTTACTTTTCAAGCTGCATCCCTGGCGGGTTCTGTAAGGTGTAAGCCAGACGTGACTATAAGGCTGGATGAGGCTGTGTTCGCTTTCCAGGACTGCCGTAGCCAAGTGCCAGCAACTGGTTGGCTTACAAAACAGAATTTTATCCTCTCACAGTTCTGGAGGCTAGAAGTCCAAAATCAAGGTGGCGGCAGGGGGGTTCCTTCTGAGGGCTGAGAGAATCTGTTCCATGCCTCTCCCCTAGCTTCTGGTGGTTCGCTATCAATTGTTGGTATTCCTTGGCTGGTATAAGCATCACCCCAATCTCTGCCTTCATGTTCCACTGGACTGTGTGTCCAAACTCCCCCTTTTAATAAGGACAACAGTCATTTTGGATTAGTATGACCTATTCCAGCATGACCTCATCTTGACTAATCACATCTGCAATGACCCTATTCCCAAATAAGGTCCCATTCTGAGGTACTGGGGGCTAGGACTTCACCATATGAATTTGAGGGTTGGGGGGATACAATTCAACCCTTAAGAAGGGCAGAAGGGATTGCTCCTTCCAGTCTGCATCCTGTTCCCATCAGTGTCAATGGTTCTCCCCTGACCCTGGGCAGTGCCAGGTGGTTCCAGAAACAGCAGTTAGCTCTTGTGTCCAGGTGTTTTTTCTCACACTGCTCGAAACACCTTCATTGTGCCCCATTCATTCACCAGTAGCAGCTGGCCAGGGCCACCCCCTCCAAGGCAGTCCCAGCCCTGTGGGGACCCTCCTCCAAACACCTAGATTCTAAAACCCAGCCTCTTCCCTTTAGGTATTAGCTTCTTTCTGCCTGTGAGAGGCAGTCTCTGACATGGTCCCCCCATGATCCCTGCCCTCTGATATTTGTGCCCTCGTGCCATCACCTCCCCTGGCGTGTAGGACGGACTTGCTGACTCGCTTCTACAAGAAAATGGCAGAGATGATGGGATGTCACTTCAGAGATTAGATAACAGGACTGTGGCCTCTGTCAAGGATGTTTTCTTTTGCTTGTTCAGTCTGATGATGTTTTATTTTGCCACATTGTGAGCTACCCTATGGAGGCTCATGTGGCAGGGAACTGAGGGAGGCCTCCAGCAAATAGATGGGGATAAACTGAGGGCTTCGGTCCAACAGCCCACGGGGAACTGAATCCTGCCAGCAACCACGTGAATGAGCTTAGAAGCAGATCCATCCTCAGTCGAGCCTTCAGATGAGACCCCAGCCTCGGCTGCCACTTTTACTGTTGTTATGAGAGACCCTGATGGAGAAGATCCAGCTAAGCCATGCCCAGGTTCCCAAACCACAGAAAATACGAGATAATGAATGGTTGCTTTAGGCTACTGAGTTGTGGGACAATTTGTTACATAGCAGTGGATAACTAATCCACTGCAGTTACTATCTCTGTGACCTCAGTGTTCCCTTTTTATCTTTTCCATCTTCCAATAAGTGCTTAACCAACTCCCTATTAAGTTCTCTCAGTTAAATTAGTTCCTATGCTTTCTATTTTCCTGATTGGGCACCAACTGACACAAGATGACATATAAACTGTGACCCTGAGGACGAGCAGGGGTTAGCTAAGCAAAAGGATGGGAAGAGTGTTTCAGGAAAAGGATAAAACATGTGTAAAGCCTGGGCACCATTCATTCTTTACACATATTTATTAAATACCACTATGTGCCAGGCCTGGTCCTAGGAATGAGATTATGAATGAGAGGACAAGGTCCTACCCTCACGAAGATGATCCTCACAGGTAGGCCAAGACCCGTACATCAGAGACAGCCCCCCACATGCGTCCTGTCAAGATAGGAGCACTTGCCTTGGCGTCTAGGCACGAGATGAGGAACTACCTCCCAGCATCTCATCTGTGAAGCAAGGATGACAATGTCTCCCTCCCAGCACTGTAGCACTGACCAGATGAGGTTGGGGGTGGGAGGCGCTTAAAGAAGCTTTGTGTAGGAGTCCTACTTTAATAACTGGCACTCTCAACTCAGAATGATCCAAGGTCTTCATCTGCCCACGTGGCCAGCGGCCCTCTGCTGGCCTGGAGCTGGCTGCAGACAAGGCCTGGGTTAACAGGATTAAACAAAGAGCCTGTTGCTCCTGGCCCCAGCCAGCGGGTTGCTGGTCATTGATAAAAACCAGCTGTAATAAACAGAGCAACCTCCCCTCATCAGCTACCAAGGGCTATTGAATTACCTTCAGAAGATGGATGACACCAAGCCGGAAGGCTGCTTGGTAAGGTTTCCCTGTGAATAATTCCATGTAGAAAGCTGGGTTTGAGAAATGGGGTCCTTCCACCAGCTCAGCCCCACCCATGCCGTCTCTGCCAGGTGCTTTCAAGATAAAAATGTTTCCTTATGGGCTGCCAGAGCATCTGTGACAAAGGAAGAAAACTTACTGTCAGGCCCCAGGAAAGAATCTACTTCTGCCCAAGACATAAAAGGTGGTTTTGCTTTATTAGAATTGTTCATGATTTGGAGTACTAACTTATTAATAACAGCTATGATTTATTAAGCATATTCTATGTGCCAGGCAGTGTGCAAAGCATGTGATCTCATTAAATCCTTAAACAACCATATGAGGCAAGTCATGTTATTCTCTCCATTCGGTTGCTGAGAAAACTAAAGCTCGGAGAGGTAATATGACTTTCTCACAGCTAGTAAGTGTTGGAACTGGGACTCAAACCCACGCCCTTAACAGGATCAGCAAACTTGCTCTGCAAAGTGTCAGACAGCAAATATTTTGGGCTTTGTAGGCCTTCCTGTCTCTGTTGCAACTACTTACATCTGTCCTTGTAGTACGAAAGCAGCCATGGACTCTACATAAACAAATGGGCATGGTTTTGTTCCAATAAAACTTAATTTTCACAAACAGGCAAAGGACCTGATTCAACAGATCAGTGGACCATGCCCTACTATGGCAACCTCTACTCTTAGCAGTTATATGGCACTAACTCTACATTTGGACTTTGCAGTTTCCTCCACTTTTTTATTTCCACGTAGAAAATGTACTGGCTCCTCATGGAGTTATTTCATTGATTCAATTCATTTATAATTCCTTTACTGCCTTCTTGAAAGCTCTAGCTTTAAGGAAAATAACAGAGATTCTGTGAGGTGGAGAAGCAAGATTGAAATTTGTAATTTGTAATTTCAATCATTCATTGTGTAAGTGAGGAAGAGACCTGTTGAGCTATGGTAACAATAAATCCCCAAATCTTAGACTTAGAAAAGGACTTCTTAAATTCCGCATTATTGACTTGGGAGGCTGGATAATTCTTTGTTATCCTGTGTATTGTTGGGAAAGGGGTGGACGGGGAAGGTTAGGGAAGTCCTTCCCATGGAAGTGTCAAGAACTCTGAGGGGTGTGTCGGAATCAACTAGATAAAGAGGAGGGGGAAAGAGTTGTAGGCAGAGAAGTGGGAGTGAAGGAGCCTGCTGTGTCTGGGGGGAGCTGAAAGGTCAGTGGGCTGAACACACAGAAAATAAAGGGTGAGTGTTGTATGAGGCGGCTTAAGAGGATGAGGGCCGGACCACGCAGGGGTGCTGTGAGAGTTTACAGAGTTTGGTTTTGCTCTTACAGGCAATGAGAAGTCACCCAGTTTTCATCAGGGAGTGAATAATTTACTTTGCATTTTGAACAGATCACTCAAGCTGCAGTGTGGAGAATGAGGTAGAAGGGGTGGGGTGGATGCAGGGAGACGGATCAGCTGACTGTTACCGCCCTTCCAGGTGAGAGGTGATGGGAGCTCAGGGTGGTGGGGGGGAAGACAGAGAAGAGTGCATATATTTCAGAGATAATTAGGATGTGAGATGTCAAGAGGGGAGAGGTTTTCAGGCTGTCATCATTTCTGGCCTGTATAGCCAGATGGATGGTCGTGAGGCTCACTAAGACAAGAAACACTGGAGAAGGGCCAGGTGGGGGTGGGGGGTGGGGAGACGATACAGTCTGTGATAGGCTGCGAGCGTAACAAGTCTTTGAGGCAGCCAGGTGAAAATATCAAGAAGGCAGCCAGATATATTTGTCTGCAAACCAGAGGAAAGACGAGGCTGAAGTTACTAATACAAGAATTATCAGAACAATGCTCAACCCTTGCATCGCAGCTTGTGGTTTGGACCCCAATCCGTGGCTTCATCATTTGTGGCTGGTTATCCTTGGCTAAATGGCAGTAACTATAACAACTCTACAAAGATAGAACCATTTGTCCACTTCCCTCAGAATTCACTCATTCATTCAACAAACAGTCTTGGATGATACTGTGTACCAGATTTTGTCCTTGTGGGGGATGATGCTACAGCAGTAAACGAGGACCAACAAGGTTACGGTCTTTACAGGCATTTGGTATTTTATGGCTTCTTCCTTTGTGTGAGTTGCTCACAACAAGGAACTCTTGTTCTTGCATGTCTGGTCAGGAGTAAATCACCCCACACTGAAGGAAGTGCTTGCCTGTAAAATGACCTCAAATTTTTAACAGGAAGACAGAATTAGAGTATCTCAGCTTTGTACTGTTAGGATCCATTTAATTCCATGACGTCAAATAGATTTCTTCTCACATGCCAACTTTAACTGATTGACATTGACTGCCTGGAGAAACAGGCTGAGAATGTTTCAGCCAGAAAAAACCAAAGTGATCAATTAGTGATGTCTGTCAGGGGTTTGCTATGGAAGAGTGAGATGCAATGTGTCCATGGTTCTGATCTCAACTCGACCTTTTCATGTATTGCTGAATTCTGTTTGATAATATCTTGTTAAGGAACTTTGAGTCTATGTCAAAGATATTGGTCTATTATTTTCTTTTTTAAGTCATCTTTTCTTATGAGAGGCTGACTTAATGATATGAGTTGGAAACAATTCTTTATTTTCTGAAAGGGTTTGTGTAATCTTGGCATAATTTTATCTTTAAATATTTGATAAAATGGGCCTATAGTTGTGGCAGAGGGAAGTCAAGAAGAGTTTTTAAATTGTGAATTCAATTCTTAAATAGATACAGGAGGTTTTAGATTTTCTATTTCTTCTTCTGTTAATTTTAGTATGTTGTATTCTTCGAGGAATTTGTACATTTCATTTAAGTTGTCAAAGGTAACCCATTAATTTAAAAGGTGTGAAACTAAACCTTAGATATGACAACAGACAGGCCCCAGGACACAGAGTAAATGACAGATGATCAAATATAAGAATGCAGGGCTTCAGAGGCTGAGTCAATAGTTCTCTATCTGCCACATCCAGATGTATCCTACTTGCAAAAGCCACAGGGAAATTGACAAAGGATCTTTCCCCAAATGACACACACATGCATTTTAAATGCCCACATGCTGCAATATTTAGCATGATCTGGTGACTTAAGAGAAAAAGAGCTGCCCGGGGTAAAAAAATCACCATTAGCACCAAACTGGAGCCTCAGATTTTAGCGATCTTACCTGCCAAAGCCTGAGGCTTTTTGAAAAAACTCTGGTTCACAAGAAAGAGAAACCCACTCCATTTAGGTTGCCCTGGGAAGTATCCCAGGCTGCTTTCCCCTCAGTTGAGTACAAGAAGCCAGGCCGTCCATGCAGATTATTGCCCCTTGAATCTAGGCCTTGCCATTGGAAGAAAAGTCCCTGAGGACCTTCTCTGCCTGGCCTGACCTACTTAGATGTGATATGCCTAGTGAGAATGGGAATGGAGCTGATGGGGATGGACAAGAAGACAGGCCTGGGGTGGCCCAAGGGAGATGAGCTCACAGGACTTGGCTCAGAACGCCTCTGGGGGAAGGTCTCTCCAGAAGAGAAGCATCTGTTAAATCTGGACACTCAGTGCCCTGCTTAAAATTTTTCAGTGACACCCCTGTGCACTCATGAAATAATCCAAACTCCTGCACATGGCCTCCAGGGCACTGCCTGACCTGATCACTCCACGCTTCTTTCCCCATCCTTCCCCTGACCACTGTCTTCCTTGAGTGAGACTGACCTACTTTTACCTGCAAAATGGTAACATGCTCTCCCTTCCCTCGGGGCCTGGCATGGGCTGTTCCGTTTGCCTAAACTCTGTTCTTCCTCTATTTTCACTTGGCTTGTCCTCCTCGATCTTCAGGTCACAGCTTAAAGATCACTTACTCCATAGTGCTTCCCAACACCACAAGTCTGGGGCCCTCCTTTGTGCTTCCACAGCCTGCTGCACTCACTCGTTGCTCTGGAACAACTTGCCTATCCGTGTGCCAGCATCCCTCCCTAGTCTGTGAGCTACCTGGTCCCTCCGCTGAGTCCCACAGTCCTATGATCAACTGCCTACTTGATGTCTTCTTTTAGATGCTTATAAGCACGTCGGACCTAACCCGGCCAGCCGATACCAAACTCCCACTGCCCCTCCCAAACGGTTCCTCCCACAGTCTTTCCCATCTCAGCAAACCGCACCTGCATCCATTTAACTGCTCAAACCAAAAACCTTGGAGTCATCCTGAACTCCTCTCACTTCATCACATCCCACCTCTTATTCATCAGCAATATACCTTTCCAAATATACCGTCCAGAGTCTGGCCACATCCCGATGAGAAAATAAGAGAGAAAAACAAGAAAAGCCAATAAAATTTGAGTAATAAGCAAGTTACCGCTGGGGGAAACTGCTGGGGACCCTCTGGGAGACTGCGGTGAACACACCTCAGAATACTCCCACGGAGGATGGGCGATGGGACGTTAAGCCACCAACTCCCATCCCCCAATGGTTAAAGGTTGATCTGAGAGTGTCAATTTCTCCGCACTTCCAGGTTATACCAGAGCTCAGCAAGATGAGCTCTCAGGCAGAGGAGAGGCAGAGGCAAGCACTTGCGGTAAAAAGCTGTCAGCAGCACACTCTGAGATGTTTGAAGCTTAAGAAAAACTCAGGTGGACCAAAGAGATGCAAGGTGGGGCACCTACTACACTGGGGAAAAAAGTCTCCTGTAAGAAATCGGAACCCCAGGCATACTGGTACCAAGGCATGGGGTCCGATTTTTAGTTTGCTTTTTTTGTTTGTTTGTTTTTGCTGCACGCGGGCCTCTCACTGCCGCGGCCTCTCCCACCGTGGAGCACAGGCTCCGGACGCGCAGGCTCAGCGGCCATGGCTCACGGGCCCAGCCGCTCCGCGGCATGTGGGATCTTCCCAGACCGGGGCACGAACCCGTGTCCCCTGCATCGGCAGGCGGACTCCCAACCACTGCGCCACCAGGGAAGCCCGGGGGTCTGATTTTTTATATTCCCTGAATGATACAGAAATCCTCAGCCAAAAAATCAGCATAAAAATAAGTCTGGATTTTGAAGCTCTTGAGCCTCAGGAGGAACAAAAGCAAAAACATTGCATAAACATGGAATCCATGACCAGGACGGTCTGTTGGGGCTTCCACCCGCCCTGCACAGAGTCCACGGACAGCAAGCCAGACCACTGGAAATGACCAGCAGAAAGAGGACAGCTCCAGCCCCTCCCCGCCCCAGCACAGAGCTTCTCCCACGTGGATACAGCAGTTAGAACTGAGAGGACAGTCAGCTCACCAAGGACATGTTAAAAAGAAACATCCCAAGAATGAGGTATCGCTGCACATCTACTAGTATGACAAAAATCCAAGAGACCAACGACACCAAACGCTGGAGAGCGTGTGGAGCAACAGGAACTCTCCCAGCTCTGCTGGTGGGGATGCAAAATGAAACAGTCACTGTGCAAGATGACTGGGTGGCTTCCTACAAAACCAAACATACTCTTACCCATGTGGTCCAGCAAACATGCTCCTTGCTGTTTTCCAAAATGAATTAAACACTTACGTCCACAGAAAAACCTTTTCACAGATGTCTGTAGCGGCTTTATTCATAAGTGCCAAACCTGGAATGAACCAAGTTGAGCTTCAATTGATAAATGGGTAAATAACCTGTGGCACATCCACACAGTGTAATGTTATTCAGCGCTACAAAGAAATGAGCTACCAAACCATGAGAAGACGTGGAGGAACCTTAAACACTTCTCACTAAGTGAAAGAAGCCAATTTAAAAAACTAAATACCTTACGATTCCAACTATATGATATTCTGGAAAAGGAAGAACTAAGGAGACAGTAAAAAGATCAGTGGTTGCCAGGGGCTGGGGCAGGGAGGGATGAAAAGGTGGAGCACAGAGGATTTTTAGGGCAGTGAAACTATCCTGTACTATCGTACAGAATACTACAGTGGTGGATACATGCCATTACACATTTGTCTGAACCCACAGAACGGCAACACAGAGAGCACCTGAATGTAAACTGTGGACTTTGGGTGGTAGCAATGTGCCAGCATAGGTCCGTTGGTTGTCAAAAATGCCCCACTCCGGTGGAGGATACTGATAGCAGGGGAGGCTGTGCATCTGTGCAGACTCTGTGCTCTCCGCTGAGTCTGGCTATGAAACTAAAACTGCTCTAAAAGATAAAATCTATGACACAAAACAGAACAGAACAAAAGGAAATATCTCTTCCCCTCTCTCCTTCCCACCGCAACACAGCAGAAAACAAGGAGCAGGAAAGTGTAGGGAGCAGGGCAGTAAGAGGCCACAGCCACCCGCTAAGTCCAGTCCATGCTGGCAAACAAAAGGGGGAACTTCGAATGAAATATGTCAGTTGAAAAATGGCCTGGTGCCTAGGCTATTTTAATAGCTCAAGGAGATTGAAGAGTTATGGAATCCAACTGACTTATCAGGTGGCAAGAAGGTGGGATGGGGGTGGGAGGTGTAACAGAGACTGGCTTCACAGTAGTTACTGGAGAAAATAAAATAATTTCATGTTTTGTTTTCTCAATGAGAAAAGACTTCTCAATCAATCAGGCTCCAGAGGCAATTTCTGAGCTCTTTTACAAATCAGATAAATTCTCCCTTGTTTCTACACTGAATGTTTACCCTTATATATACCGCAGGCGCGCGCACACGCACACACGCACACGCACACGCACACACGCACGCAGCTGAGAAAGCCTTTATGGCGGCAACATCCTAACACCTGCTCTGGTCTTGTTGGCAGCACACAGGCCATTTAACAAGAATATGCTCTGGCTCTGCTGAGAAGCAGAGTATCAACAACAATCATAATTACAAAATCTCACACTTCTATTCCATTTTGTTTCAGGAGGTTTAAAACACTTGGCAGACTTTAATTCATTAGCATGGGTACACACACTCACCAACCATGGGAGGAATAGCAATCGTGAGATGCTCCTGCCCAAGCCTGATATGGTGTGATAAGATCCCAGAACGTCTGTCAGACAGTTACACATAGCACCGTGTCCTGCAACTGTTCTGCAAAGGTTGAGACAACTTTCCTCAAGGCTTTCCATGTCCCCAGCGGTCAATGGGCTGCCATATTGGTTCTTTGAGTTTTATCCAAAGTGGTTATTTCTTCTCTACTTTGACTTGGGTCTCATCTCACAGCTTCTAGGGATATGGAAAGACTGACGAGGCCCCCAGAGAATAGTTTTCTAACAACAGTGAGGGTCTTGGTCATGACTCAACCTGCTACAGCATACTCTTCCTCTTGCCCACAAAGCACAGCAGCCCTATCAAGTAAAAACCCGGCCAAGTGCAGCAAAAACTGCCCTGATCCTTATCACTTTCCAGGATCAGAGAGACAGAGATGGAAATGAGTTAAGGCTGGGGGTGGGGTGTGTTCCCTCACATGCCATGTTTCCCCCCAACCACAGGACCTTTGCATGGGCTGCTCCCTCCACCTGGGACACACCCACCCTCATGCTCTCCCCCTCACTTAATTCCAGCACCTCCTTTAGAGCTCAGCACAGGTCACCTCCCCAACTCTGATGCAAACTTGTTAGACACTCTCACAGAAAGAAGCAAGTCCATTTCTCCACATTTTGTTCACTTTGTAACAATTTACTCATTTTTTGAGATTATTTGATTATGATCTGCCCCCACGCCACATGGACTTTATAATTTCCAAGTTATGTGGCTAATTTTGTTCACCAACGTAGCTCCAGAATTTAGCACACTGCCTGGAACGGCAGATACTCAATAAATAAATCAATGAATCCTATTTTACTGAGAAATACAAACACATTCGATAAATACCTGTTGAATAAATTAACCAATATCTTTAAAACTGGCTTAATATTAGTACCTACTTAATAATAGGAGCTACCTAATAGAGCTGTTAGAATTACAGTGTTAACGCAGATAAAACCCTTAACAGTGCCTGGCGCATAGCAAACGACCAGTAAATATGAGTTAATCTTACTGTTCCTATCGGTATCCCCATAATAGGAAGATACTGTGAATTATTACGCAAAGGGAGTTTTCTTCTTTTTATTTTCTCGTAACCCAGCCCTTCTTTCAGCCTGGGCAACATTTTTCAGATGTGGAAACAGAGGCTCAGAGAGACCCTAAGCTGTACAGCTGGTATATGGCAGAACCTGGACTCCAATCTACTTCTCTCAGACTCCAGAACACTAGTGTTTAACCCACACTTTCTCAAACCAACCAGCAACTGTCCAATGAATAAACAAACAGAACTTCAACTTTATTCATTTGAACGATCAGCTTATTTTTTTATCTGTCCTCTGAAAATAACATTTTACTGGAGAATTACTGTCATTACAAAAAGTACCTAAAACGATAATAATCCCATGTCCAGCTGCGAAATAAATTCTCCTTTTTTATTACAACACAGACAATGGTGTACTGATGCATTATTGGAAACAATTATCTCTATCCTTGGTTTGGGCTGTAGCTCACCACAAGTTGCTTCCTCAGCCAATATTACTTAAAGACGTGACTTTTTGTTTCGTTTTAGTGCATGATGTGTACTTTAAAAGCAAACAGGAGCCCTGCTTGAAAACTGGATTACTTGTTTCCATTTTAATGTAAACATTTAGCGTCCAACTCTCCACCTCACCACCTCATTAGCATTTGAAGGCAAAGCCCCACTGCAGACAATTACTTCGAAACCTTTTTTAATTTTCAGGCAGAGAAAGCGAAGACAGCAAAATAGACACCTTAGCTGATAGCTGATCAAATGCAATCATCGTGATGAGGGCTGTGGGGCAAACTGCAGGACAAATGGGAAAATACCAGCTTCAAATCCGTCTCTGCCTCCAGGGAGCTACTCAGGTGCTTATTTGGATTTTTAGAGAATCTTTCAAGTTCTGTTTTGCACATCTTGCACCTCCAAAACATACCAATAAATAAAGTGGATTTTATCATGGTCAATTTATGCCCTAAATGACCAAATTTTCCTTTTCTCCATGCTGAGGAGTCACCCCTCTGAGGATACTAGGGAAGCCTCCTTGGCTAAAACCCACAGGGTCAGACACGAAAGTGCTGTTTGAAGCCCAGTGCTGTCCCCCCCCTGGTGACATGGTGTCCTGCCTCCAAAGCCACAGAAAGCAGCCTGCACTCTTCCGGAAAAACATTCAGCCTGTCTGCGCCGCCATCCACCCAGCACGCCAGGTGTGATTGCGGCAATTTAGGCTGAGTGCAGAGTTCTCCATTTCAGGCTGAAATCACGCCAAGGACTCCTGACAAAAGCTACATTCAGCACCTCCAATTCCACATTCCATCCTGAGCATTGTCTGCCATTATCACCCAGGATTCCAAAAGCACTTGGCCGCATTAAATAAGAGTCAGGAAGGAAAAGCATAGCAAGGGACTGCTTGAGGACGCAAAGCTGGAATAATGAAAACGGACGCAGCCAGAGACGTCAGCTGAGCTCTGAAAACAGACGCGGCTTAATGAGCAGGAGGGAGGTTGGGTTTCTCCAAAAAGGCAGATTCAACCAGGTAAGAACTAGATCATCACGCTCTACAGATGGGGGTGCACCTTGGTTCAGCACCTTTGGAGGTTTGGCAGTACTCATTAAAACTAAAAAAGGCATGTGCTCTAGGGTCCAGACGTTTCTCTTCCTGGCAACTCTGCTAGAGAAAAATGCAGATGGATGCAATGCGCACAAGGAGGGATACACAAGGGTTTTCAACACTGAGTTGCTTGTAAGAGCCAAAAGGTGGGAAATGATCTAACATCTGTCTACAGAGGAACAGTCACACTGTGGAATACTACGCAGCAGCAAAGCGATTATGCCCTAAGTGCAACTGATAATAATATCCACACATACCTGTCCAGGGCTTGAGATGTTCCAGAAACTCTCGTAAGTGCCTTCCGTGCATTAAACCGTTTAATCCTTATGACCGGCCTTGAGTAGTTCTGTAGTTAGGCTCACAGAGCAACTCCAGCACCAAGACGTGAAATGACCTGTTACCCAATGCAAGTCCTTGTGCCCGACGCACGGTGAGGCCAAACGATACTAAAACGTCGGAGTTTGGAGCAGAGAGAGGTTTCCTGCGGGGCCCTGCAAGGAGAACTGGGGGGCTCATGCCTTAAAAAAACCCAAACTCTCGAAAGCTTTCAGCAAAGCCCTATTATAGGAAAGGTGAGGGAGGGGCGTGGTTAGTTGCTGCAGGCTTCTTGGTGGCAGATCCTTTGTTCTTGAGGCCAGGTCCCAGTGTTCCATAAACCTCCACCAAAACAAATGTTACCCTCTGTTCTGACAAGAGAGGGAAAGGTCCCAAGGCTCAACTTTCACCTCCGAGGTCCAGGCCCCCGGCTAAGGCGGGGGGAGGGTCCCTGCGCAGGCCAGTTACCCTGCCTGCGTCTTCCCGCCTGTGCCTAGGCCTAGCTGGCGGCACCCTCAGGGCCAGACCCCAGACCCTGCCCAGCCGTCATCACTGAGGGAGAGCCAGGCGCCCAAGACCCCGCCGGCTCTCGGGCTCCTCAGGCTGCCCAAAGTGGGGCCGGGCCCGAGGACCGCAACCCACGGAGACCACCGCCATTAGGTCGCGGAAGTGGGGAAGCGGGAGACATTCGCGGCTGCTCCGAGGCCTGTCCCCAGGCCCCTCAGCTCACCCGCTGGCCGGAGGCCAGAGGGCCCCGGGGAGAAGGCGGCGATCTGCCTCGTACCGCACTCTCTGCCGGAAAGACCCCTGCGGGGCTGGGACCAGGACCACTAACCTCCAAGCTAACGGTCTCGTGCTGGCAGTAAAGGTTCCGGGCTAACGCTCTCGCGCTAACGCTCTCGCGCTAACGCTCTCGCGCTAACGCTCTCGCGCTAACGCTCTCGCGCTAACGCTCTCGCGCTAACGCTCTCGCGCTAACACCAACAGCGGCGCACCTGCCCCGCCCCTGTTACACACCTGCCCAGCATCACGCAAGTCCGCAGGGCATTTAAACTCACGCCAGCTGGATCCAAAAGTCACAGTGCCTGCCTCTCAAGGAATTTTAAAACAGATTTTTGCCCTTTAAATTAAAAAAAAAAAAAAAAAAAAAGCATGATGTTGTGGAACTATACCTACAATCTGCATCTGCCAGCTGGAGTCTCAGGTGCCAAAGAGCCTCATGGCCTGTGGCCTCTTGTTGCTTAAATGGCATCGAATGAACTTGGCCACCAAACGCCACTCTCTCACTCCTTCCTCTGCTTCCCGGGCTCATCATTCCCTTCCCATAGCACATTATTATGTTTAGATATGTTTATTCATTCAGTCAAGTCTCAGTAAAGTTTGTCGCCCTGGGGGCCCTTTTGTTTCTTCAACATGTGCCCTGCGCCAAACCGGAAGTGGGGGGGGGAGTACCTGGAAGGGTGGATTTTGGAGTCTGACAGCCCTAGGTTTGAATCTGTGCTCTGCCTGTGTGTCCTTGGGCAAGTGACTTCGCCTTTGTGAGCCTCATTTTCCTCATCTGTTAAATGGGGACGTTAATAGTTCCTACCTCATGGGTTGTGAGGATAATGTTTGGGAAATGTTTAGCATAATTCTTGGTACATGGTAAGCCTCTCTCTGGTCCATACTCAGAGGGGGGGGAAAAATCACATTTTCTTATGCCTTCCTTCTCTGGGATGCACCTGGCTCTACCCAAAGGAGGAAAAGTAGCAGATTCAGGTCAACATATAACATTTACTGACCACCATCCAGTCTACAACTCCTCTTCCTGTTGGCACTTGGACTTCCATTTTGGAAACTCTTCCACTGAGAATGGTTCTGGGATGAGTGTCCCTTCCCACTGTTGAAACCCATAAGGGGACAGGAGAATGACACAGTTTCCTCTAGTCACCTGCTTTCCCCAGAGGCTTGGAATCTTGAGCTGATGATGAAAGGATGTAGAGATGGCTGAGGCTGTGAACTGGACAATTTCTGCCGATGGACATGTGCTATAATTCTTGATGCTTATTCCCTTGCAAGCCTGATCCTCCAGCCCATCATTCATTCCATACACCCCATAGACTTCCACATATTCTCTTTTAGTTGAAGGAAGCTGGAGTTAGGTTTGTGTCCCTTGCCACCAAGAATGTTGGCTGACCTACTATCCACAAGATGCTGTGGATGTGGGAACTAATACGATGTCATCAGTCCCTGTGCTCGAGTCGTCCACAGCCTTGCAGGGAAGTTCAGAGCACTCTCATTAGGTGCGTGGTTAGGTAGTATTCATCCTCTCCACCTCCCAAAAAAGGCAGTATCTGAGTGGAGCTGAGATGAGAGAGGAGGTCAGGAGAGTCATGACTGAACCAATGATATTTGATTTCTCTGCATACCACGACCCCATTCTAGAGACCAGAGACCATACACAAGCTTAATCTTATGGGCCTATTTAGAAGTCTGGCTAATTAATGGCTGTAAAAGCAGTTTGGACTTTGCAAGTCTTTTTAATATGCCTCATTTAGTCATAATGGGCTCGAGACTGCCTCTGGCATCTTCAAGAAAATTAAAAATCCAGTAGGCAGTGGAACTGCCTCTACCTGGTTTTCCTATTAGTTTTATTTTTATTATGATTGCAAATAGCGGCATTACTAATGGTACCTTGGACCAGGAAGCCTCTCCAGGGAAGACCTTGCTGTTTCCCCATGTCCACAGCATGATTTATTGATCTTTTAGCCAGCAGTGTGCTGGCTCCTTCCTCGTGGTATTAAACTCTCACCAAATGGAGGGGAGCTGCAGGGCTCCTGAACACGTGACCCACTACAAAGGGAAACACCGTGTATTACCCTCCAGCTTGACAATACAAGTTCTAATTGATCTCTGTCTAATCCTTGGCTCCAAACAAGCAGGTGTCTGATATGTGTGGGCTGGACGAGATTTGGTATTCTGGAAGTCTGGGATAGCATGTGGTGTAGAAAGATGACAGCGGATAAACTGGGCAGAGGAGGCACAACTAACAATAGTAATAACAATAATGACTCCATCCATTATTTGCAAATAATCATAATACTGCTACCAACTGAACAGAAAAAATTTGTAGTGACATCAAGAAGTTCCTGGCATCTCCAATGAGAATCAAAGGATTACAATCAGGGATGATATGCCCAGGAATGAAACCCACTGTACCACTTCAGCACAGACAACTGCTACCACTACTCGTTACAGACACTTCAGTTAATATTAGCGCCTCCGGGTTTGAAACACCACCCCCTGCCAGTGCCTCTCCTAAAAACCTGGGTGTGTCTGCCACCATGCTCACTCAAAGATGGAGTTCACCCATACCTGCTTACCAACACCGCTCATCTCCAAACTGAAGTTTTGCATAGGTGAATCAAATTGGTGGGACAAGGTTAGAGGTATGCCAAGGGCAGTGGGAGTGGTCTGCCCCTGATGCAAAGAGTAAGAGAGTGCATGGTTGAAAGAGAATTTAAAAGCAATATAATAAGACTGACGACAATCACCCAGCTTTATATTTTGACCACGAGACAGTAATTCTAAACAATGTCAAAGAAATAATACATCTCTGGGCGGGACACCCCTCCTCCTTATACGCCATGAGATTAGTTTACATTTTTGTGCCCCAGCTGCAAAAGAGGGATGCATTTGTCAATGGGGATAACAATAGAACCTACCTCATAGGGTTGTTGTGGAAAAAAAATGAATCAATATTGTAAAAACATCATTTCTCATCAAATTTGATCTAGAGACAGTAATCCTAATAAAAATTCCAGCAAGTTTTTGTTTTGATGGAAATGTACAAGGTAACACTAAAATATATGTACAAAATGAAAGAGCCAAAATTATCACAAAGAAGAACAAAGTCAGATGACTTTCACTACTGGATATCAGGAGTTATTATCAAGCCATAGAAATTAAGGGAGCATGCTTTGATACAAGAAAGATAAATAAACCAGTAAAACAGCATCGAGAGCTCAGAAACAAATCCACACATGTAAAAACACCTGATTTATAACAAAGGTGCCACAGGAGAGCCACGGGGAAACAATGGCTTTTTCAATAAATGGTGCTATGTCAATTGGCGATCCATATGAAATAATCTGAATCTTGATCTCTAACTCATAATATACACAAAAATCAATTCCAGGTGGATTGGAAATCTGAATGTGAAATGGAAAAAAAGATAAAGTTTCTAAAAGACAATATGGGAGCATATCTTGAGCTTGAAATACACAAACAAATTCTTCAACAAGACAATGGAACCAGGATGGGTGACTCCCCACTGTGCATTTGGTTCTGCATAAGAGGGAATCCACAAATCAAACTCCTTATCTAAGTCCCATCACTTAAAGTTTCACTGCCTAAGAAGCTTTTTAAATCACAGAATGTTCAGGCTGCAGCATTCCAAAGGAAGAGGGAATTCCCCATGTGCTGTCCATGGGAAGCATCTATGTGTGGGCTACTTTTAGAGAGGCAGTGACTCTGATGTCATATATAGTGATTGTTTACTACATGCCAGGCACTGTGTAAAGCATTTTGCAATCATTTTTTTATTTATCTGTTTTTCAGCCAGTGGTTGATGCCTGCCAGTTGGTGACCATGGAAATCACAACACAAGAAATTCTATCTTCCAAACTCCCTCCACTACCTCACCCCTCACCATCTGAAATTTTTAATTTATAAAATTAAGACCCAAAGAATCAATCATGAAATTGAAGTTTAAATGAGTGCTTCCTGCTTGTTTTGTTCAATTTACAGTAAACCTTAACATCAAGTTGATGACTTCAACTTTCAGAGTACATTCTCCACATTCAAAGAAAGATAGACAAAATGAAAAGGCAGAGGACTATGTACCAGATGAAAGAACAAGATAAAACCTCAGAAAAACAATTAAATGAAGTGGAGATAGGCAACCTTCCAGAAAAAGAATTCAGAATAATGACAGTGCAGATGATCCAGGACCTCGGAAAAAGAATGGAGGCAAAGATCGAGAAGATGCAAGAAATGTTTAACAAAGACTTAGAAGAATTAAATAACAAACACCTAGAAGAATTAAAGAACAACCAAACAGAGACGAACAATACAATAACTGGAATGAAAAATACACTAGAAGGAATCAATAGCAGAATAACTGACTCAGAAGAATGGATAAGTGACCTGGAAGACAGACTGGTGGAATTCATTGCCGCAGAACAGAATAAAGAAAAAAGAATGAAAAGAAATGAAGACATCCTGAGACCTATGGGACAACATTAAATGCACCAACATTCACAATATAGGGGTCCCAGATGGAGAAGAGAGAGAGAAAGGACCAGAGAAAATATTCGAAGAGATTATAGTCGAAAAGTTCCCTAACATGGGAAAGGAAATAGCCACCCAAGTCCAGGAAGCGCAGAGAGTCCCAGACAGGATAAACCCAAGGAGAAACACACCGAGACACATAGTAATCAAACTGACAAAAATTAAAGACAAAGAAAAATTATTAAAAGCAACAAGGGAAAAACGAAAAATAACATACAAGGGAACTCCCATAAGGTTAACAGCTGATTTCTCAGCAGAAACTCTACAAGCCAGAAGGGAGTGACACGATATATTTAAAGTGATGAAAGGGAAGAACCTACAATCAATATTACTCTACCTGGCAAGGATCTCATTCAGATTCAACGGAGAAATCAAAAGCTTTACAGACCAAAAGCAAAGAGAATTCAGCATCACCAAACCAGCTCTAAAACAACTGCTAAAGTTTCCCACTTCTCTAAGTGGGAAACACAAGAGAAGAAGAGGACCTACAAAAACAAACCCAAAACAATTAAGAAAATTGTAATAGGAACACACATAGCGATATTTACCTTAAATGTCAATGGATTAAATGCTCCATCCAAAAGACCCAGGCTCGCTGAATGGATACAAAAACAAGACCCATATATATGCTGTCTACAAGAGACCCACTTCAGACCTAGGGACACATACAGACTGAAAGTGAGGGGATGGAAAAAGATATTCCATGCAAATGGAAATCAAAAGAAAGCTGGAGTACCAATACTCATATCAGATAAAATAGACTTAAAATAAAGAATGTTATAAGAGTCAAGGGAGGACACTACATAATGATCAAGGGATCAATCCAAGAAGAAGATATAACAATTATAAATATATATGCACCCAACATAGGAGCACCTCAATACATAAGGCAACTGCTAACAGCTATAAAAGAGGAAATCGACAGTAACACAATAATAGTGGGGGACTTTAACACCTCACTTACACCAATGGACAGATCATCCAGACAGAAAATTAATAAGGAAACACAAGCTTTAAATGACAAAACAGATCAGATAGATTTAATTGATATTTATAGGACATTCCATCTGAAAACAGCAGATAACACTTCCTTCTCAAGTGCGCATGGAACATTCTCCAGGATAGATCACACCTTGGGTCACAAATCAAGCCTTGGTAAATTTAAGAAAATTTAAATCATATCAAGCATCTTTTCCAACCACAACGCTATGAGATTAGAAATAAATTACAGGGGAAAAAAACGTAAAAAACACAAACACATGGAGGCTAAACAATACATTACTAAATAACCAAGAGATCACTGAAGAAATCAAAGAGGAAATCAAAAAATTCCTAGAGACAAATGACAATGAAAATACAACGATCCAAAACCTATGGTATGCAGCAAAAGCAGTTCTAAGAGGGAAATTTATAACAATACAATCCTACCTTAAGAAACAAGAAAAATCTCAAATAAACAATCTAACCTTACACGTAAAGGAACTAGAGAAAGAAGAACAAACAAAACCCAAAGTTAGTAGAAGAAAAGAAATCATAAAGATCAGAGCAGAAATAAATGAAATATAAACAAAGGAAACAATAGCAAAGATCAATAAAACTAAAAGCTGGTTCTTTGAGAAGATAAACGAAATTGATAAACCATTAGCCAGACTCCTCAAGAAAAAGAGGGAGAGGATTCAAATCAATAAAATTAGAAATGAAAGAGGAGAAGTTACAACAGATACCGCAGAAATACAAAGCATCCTAAGAGACTACTACAAGCAACTCTATGCCAATAAAATGGACAACCTGGAAGAAATGGACAAATTCTTAGGAAGGTAAAACCTTCCAAGACTGAACCAGGAAGAAACAGAAAATATGAACAGACCAATCACAAGTAATGAAATTGAAACTGTGATTTAAAATCTTCCAACAAACGAAAGTCCAGGACCAATGGCTTCACAGGTGAATTCTATCAAACATTTAGAGAAGAGTTAACACCCACCCTTCCCAAACTCTTCAAAAAAGTTGCAGAGGAAGGAACACTCCCAAACTCATTATGCAAGGCCATCATCACCCTGATACCAAAACCAGACAAAGATACTACAAAAAAAGAAAATTACAGACCAATATCACTGCTGAATATAGATGCAAAAATCCTCAACAAAACACTAGCAAACAGAATCCAACTACACATTAGAAGAATCATACACCATGATCAAGTGGGATTTATCCCAGGGATGCAAGGATTCTTCAGTATACGCAAATCAGTCAATGTGATAAACCATATTAAAAAACTGAGGGATAAAAATCACATGATCATCTCAATAGATGCCAAAAAACCTTTTGACAAAATTCAACACCCATTTATGATAAAAACTCTCCAGAAAGTGGGTATAGAGGTTACCTACCTCAACATAATGAAGGCCATATATGACAAACCCACAGCAAATATCATTCTCAATGGTGAAAAACTGAAAGCATTTCCTCTAAGATCAGGAATAAGGCAAGGATGTCCACTCTTGACACTGCTATTCAGCATAGTTTCAGAAGTCGCAGCTATGGCAATCAGAGAAGACAAAGAAATACAAATTGGAAAAGAAGCAAAACTGTCACTGTTTGCAAATGACAAGATACTATATACATAGAAAATCCTAAAGATGCCACCAGAAAACCGCTAGAGCTAATCAATGAATTTGGTAAAGTTACAGGATACAAAATTGATGCACAGAAATCTCTTGCATCCCTATACATTAACAATGAAAGATCAGAAAGAGAAATTAAGAAAGCATTCCCATTCACCATTGCAACAAAAAGAATAAATACCTAGGAATAAACCTACTTCAGGAGGTAAAAGACTGGTACTCGAAAAACTATAACACACTGATGAAAGAAATCAAAGATGACACAAACAGATGGAGAGATATATCATGTTCTTGGATTAGAAGAATCAATATTGTGAAAATGACTATACTACCCCAAGCAATCTACAGATTTAATGCAATCCCTATCAAATTACCAATGGCATTTTTTATAGAACTAGAACAAAAAATCTTAAAATTTGTATGGAGACAAAAAAGACCCCAAATAGCCAAAGCAATCTTGAAGGAAAAAAAACAGAGCTGAAGGAATCAGACTCCTAGACTTCAGACTATACTACAAAGCTACAGTAATCAAGACAATATGGTACTGGCACAAAAACAGAAAGAGTGATTCATGGAACAGGATAGAAAGCCCAGAGATAAACCCATGCACCTATGGTCAACTAATCTATGACAAAGGAGGCAAGGTTATACAATGGAGAAAAGACAGTCTCTTCAATAAGTGGTGCTGGGAAAACTGGACAGCTACATGTGAAAGAATGAAATTAGAACACTCCCTAACACCATACACAAAAATAAACTCAAAATGGATTAAAGACCTAAATGTAAGACCGGACACTAGAAAACTCTTAGAGGAAAACATAGGAAGAACACTCTTTGACATAAATCACAGCAAGATCTTTTCTGACCCACCTCCTAGAGTAAAGGAAATAAAAGCAAACATAAACAAATGGGACCTAATGAATCTTTAAAGCTTTTGCACAGCAAAAGAAACCATAAACAAGACGAAAAGACAACCCTCAGAATGGGAGAAAATATTTGCAAACGAATCAACAGACAAAGGATTAATCTCCAAAATATATAAACAGCTCATGCAGCTCAATATTGAAAAGACAAACAACCCAATCAAAAAATGGGCAGAAGACCTAAACAGACATTTCTCCAAAGAAGACATACAGATAGCCAAGAGGCACATGAAAAGCCGCTCAACATCACTAATCATTAGAGAAATGCAAATCAAAACTACAATGAGGTATCACCTCACACCAGTTAGAATGGGCATCATCAGAAAATCTACAAACAACAAATGCTGGAGAGGGTGTGGAGAAAAGGGAACCCTCTTGCACTGTTGGTGGGAATGTAAATTGATACAGCCACTATGGAGAACAGTATGGAGGTTCCTTAAAAAACTAAAAATAGGGCTTCCCTGGTGGCGCAGTGGTTGAGAGTCCGCCTGTTGATGCAGGGGACACGGGTTCGTGCCCCGGTCTGGGAGGACCCCACATGCTGTGGAGCGGCTGGGCCCGTGAGCCATGGCCGCTTAGCCTGTGCTCCACAGCAGGAGAGGCCACAACAGTGAGAGGCCCGCATACTGCAAAAGAAAAAAAACAAAAAACTAAAAATAGAATTACCATATGACCCAGCAATCCCACTACTGAGCATATACCCAGAGAAAACCATAATTCAAAAAGACACATGCACCCCAATATTCATTGCCGCACTATTTACAATAGCCAGGTCATGGAAGCAACCTAAATGCCCATCGACAGACTAATGGATAAAGAAGATGTGGTACATATATACAATGGAATGTTACTCAGCCATAAAAAGGAACAAAATTGGGTCATTTGTAGAGACATGGATGGACCTAGAGACTGTCATATGGAGTGAAGCAAGTTGGTAAGAGAAAAACAAATATCATATATTAACACACATATGTGGAATCTAGAAAAATGGTACAGATGAACCGGTTTGCAGGGCAGAAATAGAGACACAGATGTAGAGAACAAACGTATGGACACCAAGGGGGGAAAGTGGTGGTGGGGGTGGGATGAACTGGGAGATTGGGATTGACATATATACACCAATATGTATAAAATAGATGACTGGTAAGAACCTGCTGTATAAAAAATAACATAAAATAAAATTCAAAAAAAATAACAGTCCCATGCATTTCTTTATAGAATCTCTATGAGATAGCTATAGCGGGCATTGTAATTTCAATTTTCTAAATGGGTAAACTGAGGCACACAGCATCTATCAGGGTCTGGAACCGGCACTAAATATTTTAAGCCATATCCAACGTGAATGGAAGAGTTCGTCAGCTTTGCAGAGGCATGCGCAAGTGAAAAGTGGGACTGTTATTTGGGATTGTCTCCTTACAGGTGAGTAACCACAGTGGGTGAGACAGGAATGTACTTGGCCTTCACCTCATTCAGCCTCATTCAGAACCTCCTCACCTCATTCTTAAACTGGTCCTCCTGCATCCAGTTTTCCCCCGATTCCACACACCTCTTAGCAACACTTTCAGATTTATCTTTCTACAAGAGAGTTCTGATGTGTCACTTCCTTGCTCAAAAAGCATCAATAGTTCTTCTTTACTTTAGTTTTAAATATGGGGTTTGTAACCAAACACCATCAGGAATAAATCTGGGGTTCACTGAGTGGTTTCGGTCTACTTAATCTAAGTCTTGGTCTTCTTGTCTGTAAAATGGGGTAAGACTAGTGTTGATGGGAGGGTTAAAAGAGATATTTTAAGTAGAATGACAGTGCATTGATGTGCTGGTTTTAAAAGATAGAATGAAATACTTGATTCAATTAACAGTAAAACTTTTTTAAAAATTTTTTTGCTGTTTTGATCTTGCTGTGCACCAAGTTCTGTGCTCACACTTTTCATGCAGGCCATTATCAAATCTGCACAACTACCCCTGAGGTAGGAATTACTATTTTTGCATTTTATATATACAAGGAACCTGAAACTCAGAGGTGTCACCAGCTGGTAAATGGTAGCATTTAGTTTTAAACTCAGATCTCACTGAGTTCAAAACTCATTCCCTTCACTGCTATGTTTGGACCACCTACATCAAAGTCACCTGGGGTGGCGGGGCCTTGCAAAACTGCATTCTGGACTGGGGCATAGAGATCAGCTAGACTACCGACAGAACCCATTCTCCCCTTTCTTAGTGACTGAGAAGAGGGCGGCATAGTTAGAAGACTGTATTTCCTCATCATTTTTGCAATTATATGCAGCCATGTCACAAGCTCTCACCAATGGAAGGTGAGCAGAAGTCATGGGTACCAGCTCCAAGCCAAGGTGAGTAAGAAACAGATGCATCTTCTCCATCTTCTTCCACCGACTGGAAGCTGGACATGGTAGGAACGGAGCCTTGACTGAGCAGATGATGACAAGTTTATACAAGGCAGAGGAGCCTCGTGATGGAAGGGTCTCTGGACCCTTCTGGCCTATGTGTTTTGGTTATCAAAGCTGCCCAACAAACCACCCTAAACTGGCACAGTGCTGCTTCCGTAACATTCTTTTGGTCACAGAGCAGTGACAGAGCCTACTCAGATTCAAGAGGAGGGCACATCAACCTCATTTCTCAATGAGAACTGTGTCAAATAATATGTGGCCATCCTTAATCTGCCACATCTCATGAAGATATCCACCAATAAGCAACACCCACCTTGGATGGCAATGTGTGTGAGAGAAATATGTTCTCTAAGCCATGCTGTTATTGGGCCCCTAAATAGCCTTTTGCCATAACAAATACTCCTAGTGAATTAAAACAGGGGGAGGGGGTGAAGAATCTGCATTCTGACAAGGAACCTGACGGCTTACTGCACACTCGAATTTAAGATTCACTCTGCTATTCCCGTCTTACCCCTAGGTACTTCATAACCTTTTTTTTTTCTTAGACGGGAATAAATACACAGACCTACTAGAGCATGGAATTGAGGATATGGGGAGGGGGAAGGGTAAGCTGTGACAAAGTGAGAGAGTGGCATGGACATGTATACACTACCAAACGTAAAATAGATAGCTAGTGGGAAGCAGCCGCATAGCACAGGGAGGTCAGCTAGGTGGTTTGTGACCACCTAGAGGGGTGGGCTAGGGAGGGTGGGAGGGAGGGAGACGCAAGAGGGAAGAGATATGGGAACATATGTATATGTATAACTGATTCACTTTGTTATAAAGCAGAAACTAACACACCATTGTAAAGCAATTATACTCCAATAAAGATGTTAAAAAAATCTGAAAAAGAATATATGTATATATTCTTACGTATAACTGAATCACTTTGCTGCACACCTGAATCATTGTAAATCAATTATACGTCAAAAAAATAAATCAGTTTTTTTAAAGGCAAAAAAAAAAAAAAAAAGATTCACTCTGCTAAGCCACACGGCTACTCCGTCCCATGTCTGACCTCCCAGTGACTCTGAGATAGTTAAGCCCTTTTATCTGATTGTTCAAGGGGTTCACATCTTAGAACAGACACATCTCCACGAGGTTGTTCTGAAGATCCATGACCTTGCTAAATCCCACTTGGAGATACTCAGAGGGGACTTGGAGTTCACCTAGTGAAATCCTCACTGGTCCAGGAGCTCTTAATACTCTAGGGCTGCAGGATGCTCACTTCAGTGGCAAAAATACAGAAGTCCAGGCAAAAGGAAGTGTTTTCTAATGCAACTCCTATAGGCACTCAGATAAAAGGACTGAACTATTTCAGAGGCATAGAGAAGTTAGAAACTAGAGGTGTAACAGTGTTGCTTAGCTGAGTGGATCTTGAATACAATGGACTTGCCGTCAACCCATAGTGAATGACTTGGTGGGTTTCACACATGTCACATAACCGGGGAGCCAGGCTCCTACACCAGCATGTTAAAACTCTCTAAGCAAGAAAGTTGCAGGAAAGAGCAGTGGTATTTAAAGCAATTCGTGAAGATACCCAACCAAAAATAAAAGGACAGGTTTTTTTTTAAATTTTTGGCTGTGTTGGGTCTTCGTTGCTGCACGCGGGCTTTCTCTAGTTGTGGCCAGCTGGGGCTACTCTTGGTTGCAGTGCGTGTGCTTCTCACTGTGGTGGCTTCTCTTGCTGCAGAGCACGGGCTCTAGGCACGCGGGCTTCAGTAGTTGTGGCTCACGGGCTCAGTAGTTGTGGCTCGCGGGCTCCAGAGCGCAGGCTCAGTAGTTGTGGCACACAGGCTTAGCTGCTCCGCAGCATGTGAGATCTTCCCAGACCAGGGCTCAAACCCGTGTCCCCTGCGTTGGCAGGCGGATTCTTAACCACTGCGCCACCAGGGAAGTCCCAAGGACAGTTTTTAGCCCAACGTCTGGCTATTCAAGTCTCTTAGCACCTGGAGGGTCTCATAAAATCAGGTCTCTAATCCAAAAGCCTTCTCCTCCTCCTAGCTCACTTCTAGTTCTGTGTGAATATTAAACTTCCTCATGGCTAATATCGGGCCCCCGAAGACTTAAGTTGGCAAAAATCGTCCTCAACAGACATGATAATACCAATCCCATTAGGTTGTTGCAAAGATTAGAGAAGACAGTAGAGATGTTCATGCGATGAAAATTCATGAGGACGATCCACAGAACATGAGTGCAATGTTCAGAGCGACGTGGCTGCATAGTAAATATAAGTCCCTCTTATTCCCTTTCCATCTTTAGGAAATAACTTCTAAATCAGGAATGGCAGCTGTTATAGACTGAATTTTTATATCCTCCCAAAATTCACATGTTGAAATTCCAACCCCCAAGGTGATGGTATTAGGAGGTGGGGGCCTTCGGGATGTGTTTAGGTTAGGAAGGTGGAGTCCGCATACATGGGATTGTGCCCTTACAAAAGAGACCCCAGAGAGCTCCCTCACCCCTTCCACCATGTGAGGACACAGTGAGAAGTCATCTGTCTATGAACCAAGAAGTGGGCCCCTCACTAGATACCAAATCGGCCAGCTCCCTGATCTTGGACTTCCCACCCTCCAGAACTGTGAGGGATGAATGTTTTTTGCTTAAGCCACCCAGTCTGCAGTATTTTTGTTATAGCAGCCCAAAAGGACTGAGACAGCAGCCCATAGATATTTGATTGGCTGTACACAATGAACTTTTTTTAAAAATAAAAAATGTTGCAAATTAGGTTCAAACATGAAAATTAGAAGGGCTTACATGAAAATTCAGATTTCTGGTTTCTTCTAAAAGAAGAGAAGCTCTAGAAACACAGTCCAACCTGGCCCCTACAGGCATGAATTTGAGAGCCTGGGACTTGGTGCTCTCTCGTCAACTTTTGCCCCCTCAGTCTACTTTCCTGGGCTCAAATTTGCCTTCTCAGTTTGGGGGAATGGGCAGGGCAAGAATCTGTTGAAAGTTCTGACATCACCATGAATATTGAGTGGAGAAATTTGCCTTTGATTCTTGGCCAAATGCTAGGTGCAGGCAATGAGAAAAGACATGCCAATAGTACTGCTTGCTTCGGAGTCATCATGTTTTATTCTTCACAGATTTGGTGATGCCCTAGTATGCTCAGGGCATTATGCTCTAACCGATGGAACATACAAAACTGGCAAGAAAGAGACCTCATTCAGCTAACTCCTGTTCATTGCTTAAGTTTCACTATTAATGTCCCTGCCCCCAGAAAGCCCTCCCAAGTTCCTCCAACTAGGTTAGACTGCAGGTCTACTCTTTTGAACTTCTCCTTTGTCACATTCCATGAACTTGGTCAATGTCTTTCTCTAGCTCCCTCCTCTGAGTTCCTTACGATGTCCTGTGAGCTGCTGCATCCCCAGTTCCTAACATGGTGCCTAAGATCCAGTGGGCCCTTAACAATACGCTAAAAGAAAGAATAAATGAATGATTACGTGAATGAATGAATGTATGAATGGCAGAAGATTGGATGTTTATGCAATTAATTGCAATAGAAGTGAGAAGTAGGGCAAGTGTATTCATTGGTCAATTGCTCATTTGTTAAACATTTTAAATATCATCCCCGAACACAGGAGAGTTAACTGTCCAGTGTACTAATAGCTGTAATTAATTAATAGCTATAATGATTAGAAGCAGATATTTTCCACTAAAAAGGCCAGTTCTCTCCCCGCAAGGAATGTTGGTATCAAGTTCCTTATATAAATTAAGCTCCTAGAACACAGTAGGTGCACAGTAGGTGCTCAACCCACGACACAAAGTTATTATGAGTGCTGTGATTTACAATATCGCATCTATTATCTTCACTGCTATATACTCAGCACAGAATATGGTACACAGCGACGAATCAGAGGCGGAGACTCGCAGAGACACACCCAGCAACAGATCCAGGAATGGGAGAGACAGAAGAGAGATGGAGAGAAGCAGAGACTCAGAGACATCCCCCAGAGAGATGACACAGAAAACAGACAGAGTTGAGAGAGAGAGAGAGAGGTTGTCAGGGAGACACAGATAGACTAAAGAAGGACAAACACAGAAGGACAGAGACAGAATCATAGGGGATTAAAACAAAATAAATCACAGGGACATAAAACGCGAGTTCTACAAAGTAACAGAGAGAAGGAGCAGGTGCAGGGGACGCACAGGTGAACCTGTGGGTCGGCTTTATCTGGCGTATGCAGCACCCGCCAGGGGTCCTGATCCTGGAGTTCTGGGGGCGGTGGGGGGGGGCTGGGTAGCACAAGTTCAAAAGCTCCCCAGGTGACTCTCCTGTGTAGCCTGGACTGAGAACCGTTGCCTAAAGCAAGGTTTCTTGTCAGAGCGGGGACTGTACCAGAATCACTTGGGTGTTTAAAATCCTTGGGCCCTTCCTGGGCTATCAATCAGACCTATGAGTGCGGGGCCCAGGCAACTGCATTTTGACATGTTCCTCTGGGAATTCTGAGGTACACTTCAATCTGAGAACCATTGTCCTAAGCTGGTGGCTTTAGGGAAGACACACACACACACACACACACACACACACACACACACCACACACACACATCTCAGAGCATGCTTGGCGATGATGTTCCCAGGTGCTGGGGTAGCCCAACCTGTCCTTATGTGTGGAAGCACAAGACTCAAGGTCAGAAAACCGGGTCACAGCCTTGCTTCCTACACACTGAATCACCCTAGACTTGTCACTTAACCTCCGGAGCCTGTAATCACTCATCAGTACAGTGAGGTTAATAACCTCAGCTCTGCCTACCTCACAGGCCCTTGCGGTGATCACATGAGCTAGAGAATGTACAGGTGCTCTGTAAGCTGAAGAGCCCTGCAGTGCCGTCACTAGGTGTCATCACGTGGTGTCGTAATGATGACGCCATGCTGTCATCATTATCATTAATAGGTATGTTGTCTTTTGCCAACACCAACAACCAATTCTCCAGTTCTCCGACTCTCTGACACCAACTAGGTGTCCAACAGTCAACTCTAACACCACCCATAGGCTACCCACACTTCTGTCCAGCCAGCTACAAACTCAAGGGTTCCCAAGACCCCTCCCTCAGGTTTGACAGTTTGCGAGAACAATTTACAGAACTCAGGAAATTGCTATGCTTGCTGTTACCGTTCACCATAAAGGCTGCAAATGAACAGCCAGGTGAAGAGGTACATAGCGTGAGGTCCGGAAGAAGCCCAGCAGCTTCTGTGCCTGTGGAGTCGGGGTGCCCCCCACTCCCAGCATGGGGGTGTGTTCACCGACTATTCAAGAGCGTTTATAACCGCATCTTCAGGCCCCTCCCATCCCCAGGCACTGGGGGAGCTGAAAGTTCCCACCCTTTAACCAAGAGTTTGGTCTTTCTGATGGCCAGCCCCTATCCTGAATCTATCTAGGGGTCCCACCCTGAGTCACCTCATTATCAACTACTCCAGTGTCTAGAAAGGGGCAGAAAGTTATGAATAACAAGAGGTACTGCTATCACTTAGGAAATTCCAAGGATTTTTTAAGCTCTGGACCAGGAACCAGGGACAAAGCCAAATCTATATTTTATTATACCGCAATGCGTAAATTACAGAGTGCTTGCAATCTTCTCAGTGTCCTGATCACATGCTTTGTTTCATTGGTTCCTTATAACTACTTTGTGACATGGCTAATTTACTATGATTAAGCCCATTTTACAGATGAGGAAATTGAGGTTTGCAGAGATCTAGTGTTTTGCCCAGGATTACAAACAAGCAAATGGCAGAGCCAGGTCCCTTAGATCTGAAAGGAATCTCAAAGACCAGTCCGTATAATAACCTTCCTCTATAGGTAAGGACCTCCAAGGTTCAGAGAGATAAGATGTCTAACCTAGGTCATAGAAGGAGTCACTGCTAATTTGTTTAAATTATTTTAAACAAATTGCAGTCATGACAGACAACCTGATTGTGCATGTAGAAAATCCTATTAAATTCACACCAAAAAATCTACTAGAATAAGTGAATTTAGTAAAGTCACAGGATACAAGTCAATACATAATAAAAATAAATTTCATTTCTGCTAGTAAGAAATAATTGGAAAACAAAATTAGAAATACAATGGGATTACAAAAGCATCAGCAAAGATATAATGATTAGGAATAAAGTTAATTAAAAATGTGTAAGTTACTGAAAACTTAAGAAGAATATTAAGAGAAATTAAAGAATACTTGAGTAAATGGAATGATATACCATGTTCTTGGGTCAGAGACATAATGTTGTTAACATGCCCATTCTCCCCAAATTGACTGCAAGCCCAACCAAAATCTCAGACTGAAGAAACTGACAAGCTGATTCTAAAATTCCATGAAAAAGCAAAACACCTATGTATTAGTTTGCTTGGGCTGCTGCAACAAAGTACCACACGCTGGGTGGCTTAAACAACAAACACTTATTGTCTCACAGTTCTGGAGGCTCGGAGTCCAAGACTGAAGTGTTGGCAGGATTGGTTCTTTCTGAGGGCTGGGAGAGAAAATCTGTTCCATGCCTCTCCCGTAGCTTCTGGTGGTTTGCAGGCAACCTTTGATACTCCCTGGTTTGTAGAAGCATCATCCTGATCTCTGCCTTCATCTTCATGGGGTAATTCTCCCTGTGTGCATGTCTACATCCAAATTTCCCCTTTTCAAAGGACACAAGTCATATTGGATTACAGCCCACCCTACAGATCTCATTTTAACTTGCTAACCACTATAAAGACCCCATCCCCAAATAAAGTCACATTCTGAAGTACTCTGGGTCAGGACCTCAACATAGGAGTTTTGGGAGGACACACAATCTAGGAAAGCCAAGACAATCTTGAAGAAAAACTTACATTACCTGATTATTGTAAAGTACCAGTAATCAATATAATATGATAGAATGATGTAAAAGAAAAGAAAAACGTTATCAATGCAACACAAAAAAGATTCTAGAAATAGACTCACATGTTACAGTCAATTGTTTCTCTACAAAAACACCAAAGCAATTCTATGGAAAAGGAGTCTTTTTGACAAATGGTGCTGGAATAAATAGATACTCATATGAAAAAAGTGAATCTCAATTCCTATATCATACCATACAAAAAATTAATTTTAAGATGAGTCATAGGTCTAAACGTAAGAGTTAAAACTCTAAAGCTTCTAGAAGGGAACATGGGAGAATATGTTATAATAAGCAAAGAGTTCTTAAGACACAAGAAGCACTAAGCATACCTTTTTTAAAATTCATAAACTGGATGTCATAAAAATTTTAAACTTCTGTTCATTCAAAAGACACCCTTAAGGAAATTAATAGGGAAGGCATAAAGTGAAAGAAAATGGTTACAATACATGTATCTGATAAAGTCCTTGTATCCAGAATATAAAAGAAACTCCTACAACTCAATAATAAAAAGAAAAATAATCTAATCTTTTAAATGGTCAAAACTCTTAAACAGATACTCCACAAAGGAAGATATACAAATAACCAATTAGTGCATGAAAATGTATCTAATGCCATTAGTCATCGGGGAAATGCAAATTAAAACCAGATTAGAAAAAAAAAACACTGAATGCCCATCAAAATGGTTTCTTAAAAATCTAACTGACGTAAAACACTGGCTAGGATGCGGAACAACCAAAAATTTGAAACATTCCAAATCGGGATACAGAGTGTACAACAAGTTTTAGAAAAGATCTGGAAGTGTCTTATAAAATTAAACTTGCATCTACCTTGTAGCCCAAAGAAACTCATTCCTAGCAATTCACCCAAGAGAAATGAAAACATATGTTCACACAAAGACTTGTACATGTTTTATTTATAATAGCCCCAAACTGGAAACAACCCAGGTGTCTATTAATAGAAGAACATTCATACCATGGAACACTAGGCAGCAATAAAAAAGGATAAACTGCTGCTTCATGATGACCAAGAGAAGATAAAACAGAATACACACAGCACGGTTCCATTTTATATGAAGTTCAAAAACAGGCAAAATGAATCTAAAAGTGTTAGAAGTCAGAGGAGTTGATCACCTCTGAGAGTGGAGTGTTCATGGAAAGAGACATGACGGGGCCTCCTAGGGGACTGCGAATGTTCTGCATCTTCATCTGGGACTGATTGTATGTTTAAAACCTGGACACCCTACAGATGAGTGGATAAAAAACGTGTGGTATATAGAATATCTCTTTATTAATTTTTTTACAGCCCCATGGTGACATATCATACCTTCCCAGCATATCCAAGTGTCCCAACACAGGAGTTGGGCAACCACAGTTTAGTCTAACATTTTTCAAACTGAGTGCTGCAACCTATTCCTGATGCCATGAAATTAGTGCACCGAAACTAGCATTTTTGCATGGAATGGAATGGAAAATATCCTAGTATAACAGTTATGTGTGTGCCTGTGTGCGTGACAGCATGTGTGCGGGCACACGTCTATGCACACAAGGCCACGTACTGGTTGTGATGTGAAATGTATCTTAGCAAGAATAGAATCAAAATATTTGAACCTGACTCTAGTCCATTCCCCACTCCCACAGCCCCGTCTGGAGCACACACACACCTGCACCAAAAGGCACCTTGACTGTTGATTTGTAGGTAGACTTCCTTGCTGACCATCCACAATTAATTGATCCAAAAGGCAATCTCACCTGCAGCTATGGAACAAAAAGAGGTCTTCGCTGTTAATTGAGACGTTTCCTCTAAGCAAGGCAGCAACCACTGGTGTGTGCTCGTACTGTAAAGAGTGTGTGCTTTTTGCTTTGTTTAGTTACCACGATCCCTGGTCTGTGGAAGAGCCCCCAGACGCAGCCAACAACATCCCTCTGGGTCCAGATACAACAGGTAGGGGAGGAGCTGGTGGCTCCCGCTCAGAAAAGGGCCAGGCCCCTCAAAAGTGGAGTTATGGGGATCAGACAGGTGTAAACTCCAATCCTGACGTTGTTACCTCCCATCTGTGTGACACCAGACAAGGGAAATCACTCCTTTGAGCCTCAGTTTCCTCATCTGCAAAAAAGAGGTGATGGTAGTACCACCCTCATAGGATTGTCATAGGTTAATAATAATGATGGTTTATACCTAATACAGCACTTACAATGACTATGCCTATTGACCCAGGTAATCCTCACTACAACTATGAGAAATGAAGGATCTATTTCCCCACTTTACAGGTGAGAAAACTGAGCCCACAGAGGTTCAGTAATTTGCCCAAGGTTCCCCAGCTGGTAAACTGGGTGGGCTGGGCTTCCCATTCACTCTCTCTGCTCAGTTTTAGCTACTTAATGAAAAAGATTAGTGACACAGAGAAAATGATATATAAGAGATCATGCTCATCTTTAAGGCTGTTTACCGAGAATTTGGGGTTCTCTTTCCAGGCACAGAGCTGGATTACTGTTCTCCACCCTCTTGAATTTCGGTAAATCCATCTGCTTGCTTTAGCTAATAAAACGTGAGTGGAAGTGATGAGTGCCACTTCTGGGCAAAAGGTTTAAAAGAGAGCATATTTCAGCATATTCCTCTCCTTCCTGCTGAGAGGATCATGAAAATACATCAACACGGAGCCTCCATTAGCCTGTTTTCCTGAAAGGCTAGGGTGAGCGCAGACCTCCTGCCAATATGCCTTTGCCACACTACATGACTGAGAAATAAAGTTTTGTTACATTAAGACGCTGAGATTCGGGGTTACCTCTTCTTATAGCAACACCTGGGCTACCCTGACACAAGCCCTTCACAGATACCATTTACTGAGCTCTGTGTGTCAGATTAGGTGCTAGACACTTTACAAACTTCAACTCATTTAACCTTGACCACAACCACAGACAGAAATCCTATGAGTGTGCCCGTCTGCAGATGAGGAACTGAAGCTCCGAGAAGTTAAGTATGTCACCCAGGTTCACACAGCTCCTAAGTGGCACAGTCAGGACCCAAACCTACACCAAAATGATAACTGCCTCTACCCCACTCATGGGAAGTGAACACGGTTGTGTGCTGGAGCCAGCTTGTACCAGCTTGTGAGAGTGGGTTGTGGGCATCCCTTTCCAAGTTCACGTTCAGTGACACCGCACTGGGACCTTGAAATCCACCATGGTGGGAGCATTTACACCACGGAAATTGGCAAATGCTACAAATCAAGGCCTTTCTTTTTTACTGAAGAGCCGAGTTACCACGACACTACTGATTGGACCCCTCTTATCAGAGCCAGCCATGCTGAGTTCCAATCCACTCAACGTGCCCAGGGAAATTCCCAGAAGCCCATCCGGGACCCCTTGGGATTCCCCAAAGTGTTTTTAGTTAATGGGAAAGAATCTATAGCACTACTAATGCAAAGCAGTGGAACCACAAGTTGAATTGTTAAGAGCAAGAAGAGAGAAGATGCTCTGCAGGGTGGTTGAAAAATAGGCTTAGAGAACAAGAGAGGGAAAATCTAGCAGAGGAAAGAAAGGCCTTCCAGTAAGGAGAACGGAGTCTTTAATCTGTGGAGCACACATTTTGTTAAGTCCGCATAATTCATGAAACACAGGAACTTCCTAAGGACAGCTCAAGTTCAGGGCAGAAGATCAAGTTGACAAGATTGGCTTTGGGGTAACACAAGCAGGGGTGGGGGTGGGGGTCAGGAGGGTTGGTGGCTGGCACTGACCTATATTTCTCTGTGTTTACACTGCAGCAGGAGCTGTCTCTGCTCATCCATCACCTCAACTAGGCTTCACCCGCAGCCCAGTTTTCCCTGGGGATGGGGGACCTCTGGAGCACTGAACCACAAGGATGGCTATTGTGTTGGCTTCTGGTGGCTGCTCCCGCATCTCCAGACCACTATTCATTCTTGGGATGACAGTGAGAGTAACTCTGCCACTTCCAGGCAGGGTGTCCTCGGACAAGTGATCTTATCTCTCTAAGCCTCAGTTTGCTCTTCTGTAAAGTGGGGCTGATAAGAACTCCTAATACATAGGGCTGTAATGCACAGTGCCCGGCACATAGTTAAGTGCTTAATAAATAGCGGCTTTCAAATTTTATTAGTACAAGGAAGACTAATTATAGGAATAATAATTATAATATTTAATAGTGTCCGATACTCTTCCGAGAGGCTTGCTTAAAATTAATCCTCACAGCAAGCTTTTTAGATAGGTACTATTACTATCCCCATTTTCTAGATGAGGAAACTAAGGTGGGAGAGGGAGTGTCATTTGACTTCAGCACAGTAAGTGGTGGAGCCAACCAGTTATCGAGCTCCTAAGAGCCAAGGAGTTTCTCAACAGTATCTTTCATCCTCACCTGCACACCTTTGAGAGTTAGGTATATTTGTTTCCATTTTAAAGATGAGGAAACTGAGGCCAGAAGAGTTAAATTAGCTAACCCTGGGTCACTGAAAGAGTAAGAAGCAAAGTGGGAATTCAAGACTAGGTCTCCTCGTCTCTGAGTGTTTGTTTCATTCAACCATTCTTCATTCCCAGAAACAAAAGGAGCAATCCTTGTGAAGACTAAATAATGTTTATTTGGCACTTAGGATATGCACGACACTAGACTAAGGCATCCTCCTATCCCAACAGCTACAGGTGGCAGGCTTAGCCCCATTTGACAGAGTAGAAAACTGAGGCACAGAGAGGTTGACCACTTGTCCAAGGTCACCCAGCTAGAAAGTGGCACAGGTGGGATGCAAAACCAGCTGTTCTGAGGCAGAGCCCCCTCACTTAAACACTGGGTTAAATTCTGTCCAGCTCCAGTATCTATTCAACAAACATCCTTGATCCGTGATAAAGAATGGTAAGGCGGACTTTATTCAGGGGGACTACCACTGTAGGAATAGGGACCACTGCAATGGGATTTTGCAGTAGGGAAGAGAGATTGGGCTCAGCTCCAAATACAAGGGAAAGTGGGAATTTATAGCCAAGGAGCAGGGTGGAGGTCAGTGGATGGAAAGTCACTCAGGAAAAACAGCAGGGCAAGGAGTCTGGCTAAATTAGGATTCCTGTGGAATGAAGGACAGGGTGATCAGACATCACCTGGGGCATGCTGGGGGATGAGGAACCCAATCAGATATCCAGGGCGATCAGTGAGCATGGCTAAACAGACTGAGCAGGATTCTTGCGAAATACAGAAAGGAACATTAAAGTCCAAAAGTCAGGGTTTAGTCGAGAAGAGAATTCAGAGGAGACCAACTAAAGTTTGGTTGAGAGAATCTTTGTCACCTGCCATGAGGTCCTCTCACTCTTTTTGACCAGTATCAGAGTAGGATAGAGGGGAAGAGGAGGGACAGGGGTGGAAAGAACCCAGAGCTGGAGATAGGAGGGCACATAGTTGAGAGAGGGGCAATGTTGGAGCTAAAGATGACTGACAGGAAGCTCGACCAATGGCCCTGGGGGCTGGGCCAGCCACCTCCCCCCCCACCTCCTCCCCTGGATGTCCGTCCTTCCCTCCTCCCTCCAGAAGGGAAATTATCCCAGGTGTGTCCTGGAGGCCTCAGAACCACCAATTCAAAATGGGTCTGGAAAGATTCCTCAGTGTCCTTGGAGATAAAGCGAATATCCCCACCTCACACCTCACTTCCCCCCTCCTGAGAGGGCAGCGGCAGAGACCCGGGAGGTCCCAGCCTCTGCTCTCTTGGCTAGAAAGAGTTATTAAAGCAGAACCTTCTGAAATGACAAAATAAAGGTCGGAGGCTGCCGGCTGAATGGACTTCCGGCTGAGTGTGACGGAGTTAAGCCCGGAGCCAGAGAAACACTTGGCTTTATTAACACCCCCCTCGCTCACCTCCGTGCAGGGTGGGCCTGGGGGTGGCCCAGAAGTGGGGCCCCACCTGGGGAGGAAACTTCGTGTCTCCTGTAGGTGCCAGACTGAATTCCAATGAGAGGGCCAGCCAGCCCCGCCGGAAGCTCACCCTCCAGAACCTCCAGGCCTGCCCATGTCATCGCCGTGTCTCTCCCGTCTCCCCTCAAATGCTCCCTGGCCCCCGCATGAGACCCTCAAGTTTCTCGGCTGGCCTACAGGACCCCGTGTGATCTGGGCTCTGCCTGCCTCTCAGCCTCATCTCACAATCGTCTTGGCACCGTTCTAGAAAGGCTGCCCCGCACGCAGCTCCTTGCCTACCCCGGGCTGTTTCTCCTCTCCTGGACTTTGATGGGGTTGTTCTTCTGCCTAGAACGCCCTTTCCCTGTCCCCTCCCATCGGCCACTTTCACTAGGGAGCCCCTAGTCATCCTTCCTGATTCTCCTCATTCTTCCCAGTTGCTGTCTTCTTCCCCCAGCGCGGGGTTGGGCGCTGTTTGTGTCTCCCAGGGCTGCTGTAACCAATACCACACCGGTGATTTAAAACAACAGAAATCTACTCTCTCACAGCGCTGGAGGCTACGTATCTGAAATCACGGCAGCAGGGCCGTGGTCCCTCAAAGCCACTAGGGGAGGGTCTTTCCTTGCCTCTTCCAGCTTCTGGCGGCTCTGGCTTTCCGTGGCACGCGGCAGCATCACTCCAACCTCCATCTTTGCATGGCCTTCCTCCCTCTGTGTCTCTTTTCTTCTTAGAAGGACACCAGTCTTTGGATTTAAGGCCCACACTAATCCATTGTGACCTTCTCTAACTACTTACATCCTGTTGGGCTGCACCCCACTGGCCTGCAAGCCCTGTACTTGTCCAGCCTCAAGGCCAAAGAAAGAGCCCAGTGTCAGCAGCAGTGACGTCAGTGGTTTCATGGATGGGGGATCTTACACGTCTGAAGCAAGGTCCTGGAGCGACACCCCACCATGTTCTGCAGACATGGCGGCAGTCTTTGCTATGGGGGGAGGGGAGAGGTATGGAAACGAGCAGAGGAGCACGCCCACCCCACGCCCCTCACCCTTGTGGTGGAGATGTTCTGATCTAAAGGTTAGAACAGTCACTAGCTGGGCTTTAGGCAAGTATGCAGGCATTTACTGATTAGGCTCTATGTTTAAGAGGGAAGGTCAGTCCTGTGGGTAGGGTGTAGGTGAAGCAGGCACTGGCTGACCAGGGGATGTACAGATAGCAAGACAACAGCCATCTTGGGTGGCCTGATCATACACATCTGCAAAGACCCTATTGCCAAATAAAGTCACATTCTGAGGTTTCCAGGTGGACATGAATTTTGAGGGGAAATTATTCAACCCAGTACACGCTCTTAAAAAAAAAAAAAAAAGGCTGGGTCTCTGAGGCTATGATGTCACAGGCAGATATTCCATTTGAGAAAAACGGCTTAAGTGAGCACCCAACGGTGGGGAGCCAGTGACCCCTTTAAAGCTTCCCTGGTAGTGGGCTTCCCTGGTGGCGCAGTGGTTAAGAATCCACCTGCCAATGCAGGGGACATGGGTTCAAAGCCCTGGTCCGGAAAGATCCCACGTGCCGCGGAACAACTAAGCAAGTGCGTCACAACTACTGAGCCGGCGCTCTAGAGCCCGCGAGCCACAACTACTGAGCCTGCGTGTTACAACTACTGAAGCCCGCGAGCCTAGAGCCCGTGCTCCGCAACAAGAGTAGCCCCTGCTTGCCGCAACTAGAGAAAGCCGACGTGTAGCAACGAAGACCCAATGCAGCCAAAAATAAATTTAAAAAAATAAATTTGGAAAAAAAAAAGCTCCCCTGGTAGGTTCAAGCCTGTGCCTGATAACATCTTTTCTCAAGGCCCTGATGACCCCTACCTTTTGCTTGCCCCACTTAAAACAATCTGGCAGGAGAGGAGAAATACTCAACATCTGTAAACAGACCCCATCAGCTAATAAAGCAGAAAGCAATAATCTGTCGCTTTGAAAGTATGAGCCAACACGTTTCTCAAGAAGCTTTCCATTCTAGTAATAACATTAGGCTAGTAAACGGCTTGCCTCTGTCTCTCTGTCTCTCTCTCTCATCTGTGCATTTCCATATAATGAATGTCAGGTCATCTTTGGGAATATTAAATATCCAGGTGGCCCATGCAATTGGAGAGCAGGCACATTATTAATTCCAAAGGCAAGGGGGAAAAATGAAACCCAAAGCAAGAGAGAGTGATGGAGTCAGCGACTTGGGGGTTCAAATACCGGCTTCATCACTTACCGACTTGCGATTCTTGAGCCTCAACTTTCTCGTCAGTAAATGGGGATGATAATCACACCTCCCTCCCTGGCTTGTTTCAGGATTAAGTGCCTGGCACCAAAGGAGCACCTGAATAAATGCTACTCGGTGATGTTTCAGAAATAAAATTTTTTTGAGTAATCATATTGTTAGTTTGTTATTGCATACTTCGGAAACATGATATATTTGTATTACCAAAAAAGCAAGTAAGAAGCTAATTTCTTGTCATGAGGAGTTAAGGTTTTTCAGCTTAAAAGAGACACACACACACACACACACAAAACAAACAAACAAAAACACACACACACAAAAAAAAACAACAAAAAAACACACACACAAAAAAAAGAGAGACACATATAAAATCAAAATAAAAACAATGCATCCCAAGTGTGAATTAGAAATACATTTACGAACATGAGGCAGTTTCTCCCACAAAACATATGTCTTCTCTAACTGTCCTCTTAAAATCCCTGGAAACGATAGCTAACCCAGGAGCAATGAGCCCTGATTATGGTCTCAAATATCATTTGAGATAACACCCAGATTATGGTCTCAAATATCATTTTCCTATTCAAAGAAAATAGGGCTCCTTGGAGAAACAGCTGACTCCTGGCCTTGGGCAGAAAATGTACACGATGAGTCTGAAAGCATCATCATACCAGAGGGTAGGTTATATTAGGGTCATTTCCAAAGGACTCAAGGGCCAACGTTAATAGTCTCCCACCAGCCAAAGATGAGATAATTTGAGCACTAATAAGAATAATGCAATGGAGTTAAACACATCAAATAGGTTTAGGATCCACGAATTCATAGTGGTATAAACAACTAATTCAGTTGTTTCATTTAATCCTCAATTCAATGTTACGAAGGAAGATCTAATTAGCTTCTATGTCACAGATGAAGAAACTTAAGCTCAGAGAAGTGAAGTCTCGCATCCAAAATCACACAGTTTATAAATGGAGGAGCTGGAATTCCACAGCAGATCTGCGACACTGCAAAACTGCAGAAAGTGTTCAGCAAAGTTTAACTTTCCCTCCACTACCCCACCACATCAGGGCAATAGGAAGGCAGCTAATAAGTGGTGAGAAGAAGGAACTCTCAAAGTGGCATCCCGCGGTCTCTTACTCCCTGGTTATAAGCAACAGGGGCTGGTGGTTGAGTGTGTAGCATGATATATGTGTAAAATGATAATGATGAACCAATTATAACCACTCTTGTGAGAAATCCATGAGAGCCATTAAATGGTCTTTGGTTTTAAAGTGGTAACCAGCAAGATGTTTCTCAGATACTTCCTGATTCATGACTGTACCTTCCTGCCCCTTAGACCAGAGTTTCTTAAAGAGTGGTCTGGGAACCATTTTTACCCATGACCTAGGGTACTATCTAAAAGATGCAGATTCATGGGCCCCATCTCAGACCTACTAAATCGAGCTCTCTCTGAAGAGCCCTGTAATCAGTATTTTTAGCCAAGTTCCCTGGGAGGAATGTGAGAGCATTAAAATTTGAGGTACTGCCTAACATCCCCCAATTGTCATATGAAACACCCTCTGTCTCTTCCTGTCTCCATCCCCCCCACTCCGTTCAATCTACTCTGCACTACAGTCAGAGTGATCTTTCTAGAAGACAAATCTGAAACAGCACCACTGTTAAAAGCTTCCAGTGGCTCCCCAGTGTCCTTAGGACAGAGGCCAAATATTTTAGCTCCTTAACAATCTCCAGCCTTGTTTGCCATCGCTCCCAATACCTCCCCAAACCCTCCCTGCACCCCCATCATGGGGCAGCATGGGAGAAAATTATTATTGATGAGGGAACGAAGCAAGGTAAGGGGAATTCAGAGGATGGGTGAGCCACGGTGTATACCACGATGGAGTGAGAATGGGGAGAGGGATGCCATTGGTTCATTAATTCATTCACTCATTTAATAAGCCCTGTGAGCCTACAGTGTGCCAGAACTGTACCAGGTGATGGAGATGCATGAAAAAGACATGGCCTGCCCCATCACCCTGAACCTTCCCCAAGTACACTCACGCTTCTACGGCTCTTCCAGAATGCCTGTGCCCACCATTCACTCTAACCCTACCCTTGTCCGCCTCCCCAAATCCTACTCATCCTTCAAATGTCCTTCTGGATTCACCGGTACTTGGCCTTCCTTGGTACTTTTAGCTGAGTTAAGGTACCCCTTCTGATCCCCCTCTCTCTCTCTCATCTCAAGATAGTTAGTAATGGGCAGGTTACGTGCCCATCACCCAGCCCCCGTGCATCCCTGGAGAATACAGGCCATGTCTTTTTCATGTATCTCCATCGCCTGGTACAGTTCTGGTACACTGTAGGCTCACAGGGCTTATTAAATGAGTGAATGAATTAATGAACCGATGGCATCCCTCTCCCCATTCTCACTCCATCGTGGTATACACTGTGGCTCACCCATCCTCTGAATTCCCCTTACCTTGCTTCGTTCCCTCATCAATAATAATTTTCTCCCATGCTGCCCCATCGGGTCAGGACCATGATCTTGGCAAAGGATGTGATGGGGGGATATTGTATCTTCCAGATGCTCCCTTTAACCTAAATAACAACTGGCCCTTCTGAAGCACTTGCTAGTCTGCAAACTCCTTTGATAAATATGCCCTCCCTACAACAGCCCTTGAAGGCAGGCAAGGTTAGTCTTCGTATCCCCACGACAGAAATGAGTGTGTTTATATATATAACTCAGGGTGCCTGTCCTGTCCACACCCGCTGTTTTGACCGCCCATGCTAAAGAGTTGGCCACAAGTGCCACAAGTAGCTGGTCATGTTATATGCTCGGAGCCTCCCCTCTGACCACAGCTGATTGGACCAGGACTGTGCACTTGATTCAAGTGAGCCAATCAGGTTCTGTCTTGAAAATTTCAACTGGAAAAGAAAAAGGACTTTCTTGAAGGTCATTTTTAGCATTTACGGAACCTGTAAGCTGAGCCAATGTGCAGAGAAAAGCAGAAAGGAGCCACTAGGCGGTTTGAGAAAGAGACAAAGAAAAAGAATGGTTTTCTTGGCTTCTGATCTCTGTTCAGTGCCCCAATGGGAACCTTGTGAGATCCAGCTCTGTGTCCTGCCCTTGGGTCTCAGGAGGCCCTTCACTGTTCTTCCAATAAACTCTCCATCCTACTAGAGTTCATTTGTGTAAGGTTTTGTTCCCAGTAAAAAGACAAGCCTTGCCCAGGTAGGGCTGTAAGCAAAAGGAAGAACACTTGGGAATCCGAAGACCTTAGTGACTTTGCCACTGAGTGACTGTGTGACCCCCTAAGACCTCAGTTTCCACTCCTGTCAAGCGGGAGTAGTGATAATACCCACCACACAGGATCATATGAGTAACACTTGGAAAAGCATTTTGTAGCTACAGAATTATTAAATGAAGTAACCTGTCCACGTCCACTGTAATGGTAGGAGATTCAAGCATCCTAGTGGGCAGCCAATGAGAGATCTACAAAGGAGAGGCTCAGTACCCTTCAACCAGGAGTCACTTTCCACAAACAGCTCTCCCAGGACACTGCCTGGAGACAGGAGGAAGAATGCAATGGCCCGACCCACAGGTTACCAGCTTCTGAGAGACACCAGCCTTCAGCGTAAGACCTGGTTACTCCATGAGGGAAGACAGCATCTCCCTCCGGCTCCATCAGTTTCTGTCTCTGGGTCCGTGAGTTCCAGGGGTAGGCATGGTGTCCGTCTTGCTAACAGGCCTATCTCGCACAGCAGGTGCTAATAGGTGAATATCTCCACAATTCTCTGTCTCCAAATGTCTCTGTTGTGTCCACCTATGCTTTGGTGGTTCTGCCTCTCTGTGTTTTTCTCTCTCCGCCTCTCCCTCCCTCGCCCCACCTTGTCTTTCCTTTGTCTCCTTCTCGGTCTCCCCCTCTCCCCTCTCCCTGTCTGCCTCCCTCTCTCTCATCCCCTCTCGGTCTCCTCCCCACCTCGCCCGCACACACTCACACCTGCCCCAGGCCGCTCCCTCGTACCGGCTCCCTTTGTCTCGGGCCCTCCTCCTTTGCCTGGTAACCGCCCTCCCTAGCAGCCCCGCGGAAACCATAGCAACGGGCCGCCTAAGTCGCCGCCATTCGTCTCCGTTTTGTCCCTCGCAAGCTCGCCACCGCTCCAATTACAGGTACTCGGTCGGCGGCGATGCCTTTGTCTGCAGCCCATTCACAGCGAGCCGGCTCCAGGGCCCAGAAACTGCTGGGCGCTGCCTCGCAAAGCGCCTTTTGTGCCTCCTCCCGGCGCCCCGCGCCGCGCGCAAGGGCAAGGCGAGCTCGTATTCCTGCTCCGACACCGGCGGGGGGAGGGGGAAACGGAGAGGGGAACGCGGGGTAGAAGGTGCAACAGACTGACTGACCCCACAGCCTCTGCAAGAGAAGTCTCGGGCCGGAAGGGCGGGCGGGGGGAACGGGCTCGGGCTCCCCACTGCTGGCTGTGTGCTCCTCTGGGCTCTGACCTTCTGTCCATCCCTCCAGCCTGTAGGTCATCCTCAAGCCACAGAACCTTCCCACGTTCTGTCCCCTCCAGCCCAGATCTCCCCTCTCTTTGCACACTCAGCTCCTACCCCGCCTTCGGAATCCACTCCAGCGCCCCTTGCCCATCTCCATCCCACTTCACTGGCGACCACAGCTCCCTGTGTGGTGCTTCCCCGTGTGCAATGATATGTGCATTTCTTGAGCAGCACATTAAATTCCTAGAGCTTCTTTAACAAATTACCACAAACTGGATGGCATTTATATCTCACAGTTCTGGAGACCAGGAGTGTGAACGCCACGTATAAGCCCTGGACCTCAGCAAAGGCATCTCCCTTGCTCACCCCTCTGGCCTCAGTGCCCAGTAGAGCGTCTGTGGTCAGTTAAGACGTGGGTCAATATTTAGTGAATGAATGACTGAGCATGAGTCGCTTCGCCTCCACAAGGCTTAGTACTCCTTAAGCATGAAACAGAAATAACAGCATTGCTTCAAAGCATCACTGAGGAGAACTCCACACCTGGCGTGGAGAGAAGGCGCAAAGACCGGTAACCAGGTGTATTCCTTTCCTGTGACTGCTGTAACAGCTCTGTGACTTAAACCACGGAACTGTATTCTCTCACAGTTCTGAAGGCTAGGAATCCAAAATCAAGGTGTTGGCAGGGCCACACTCCCTCTGAAAGCCCTAGGGGAGCATCTTTCCTTGCCTCTTTCAGCTTCCGGGGGGGCGGAAACAGATGTTCCCCAGCTCAAGACTGTACCTCTGCCTCCATCTTCACATGGCCTTCTCCCCGTTCCGTTCTTCTCTTCTTCTTATGAAGACAATTGTGCTTGGATTTTGGGCCCACCCAGAAAATCCAGGATGATCTAATCTCCGGGTCCTTAATTACAGCTGCAAAGTCCTTTTTTCTAAATAAAGTCATATTCACTGGTTCCAAGGATTTGACATGGATGTATCTTTTGGGAGGCCCCCATTAGACCTACTACACCGTGATTATTTTTTCTGTAACTAAGGTCCAAGCTCCGGTTGCTGACAATTTATAATTAATCAGTACTTATGAGAACGAAGTAGCTGCAGTTCTGAAAGGTACTCATTTTTATTTGCTTTTCACAGTGACTCTGAGAAGGAAAAATCTGTCATTCCCAACTTAGAGTTGAGGCAAATGAGACGAGAGAGGTGAAGGGATTTCCCTGCAAATCACAAACCTGGAAATCAGGGAGAATCCCCCCAAAGCATCCTGCTCTTTACCCCTGTGTGCACAAGCCATCCCCCTGCAAAGCCATTTCTTTCTCCTGATTTCACTGGCTGGGTCCACTCATCCTTCAGGTTCCGTCTAACTGGATGTCCCTTTTCCAGAAAACCTTCTCTGCCCCCATAAGTCTGTGTTAGGACCTCTCTTCTGGTTTCCAAGGTATCCTCTATTTATCACTCGGTGTCTATGTGTGTCTCCTTCCTCTCAACTGTGAATTCATTGAGGGTAAGCACTGAGTCTAGTTCAGTGTTACATCGTCATAGCTTAGCATTGAGGCAGGCATTAAACAAGAGCTCCATAAATATGTATTGAAGCGAGGGACTTCCCTGGTGGCGCAGTGGCTAAGAATCTGCCTGCCAATGCAGGGGACACAGGTTCGAGCCCTGGTCTGGGAAGATCCCACACGCTGCAGAGCAACTAAGCCCGTGAGCCACAACTACTGAGCCTGCATGCCACAACTACTGAAGCCCGCGTGCCTAAAGCCTGTGCTCCGCAACAAGAGAAGCCACGACAACGACAAGCCCGCGCACCGCAAGGAAGAGTAGCCCCCGCTCGCCGCAACTAGAGAAAGCCCGTGTGCAGCAATGAAGACCCAACGCAGCAAAAAAAAAAAAAATCTATTGAAGTGAAATTATACGAGTAATGGCATCGTCAGAGACATTCAACTGAAACACATCAATATCAGTTATATTATCATCATTATCATTATTATTATTATTACTATCTGTTTAACTGAGATCTCAGTCCCACAGAAATCTTGGCTTGGGAGAAGGCTAGTGGATAGTTCTTCCTAGGACTTAAATAATTGCAAAGTTTTAAGACTTGTGTAATTGGTAAAATGCTGGTGCCATTAATAAAACGCAGAGAATCAATATGTAGACCAATGCTTATCAAACATTAATGTGCACGCAAATCACCTGGGACTGGTTAAAAATGCACATCCTATTCAGTTGGTCCGTGGCAGGACCTGAGATTCTGCACCCATGTGCTCTCAGATGATGCCCACGCAGCTGGCCCTGGAGAGAACTTGAGAAGCAAGGATGCGGCGGATTTGAGCAGAAGGTCCAAGGCGATGAGCTGGATTTGGAAATGCTGAGTCTGAGCTGCTGAAGTGATTTTCAAGTGACTATTTCACTGAGGCAGTGTAAACACAGGCCAGGACTTGGAGAGAGAGGTGTGGGCCACCGCTTCCAATGTGGCGCATCATATCAGATGTTGGTGAGCTCGCACACGGGCAAGAAAAAACAAAGATACTGGGGGAGTACCCACATTTGGGAGGAGGAAAATGAGAGAAATAGAGCAGGAGTAGTTGGAGAGAGAGAGAGAAACCAGGATAGGGCAGAGTCAGAAGACAGCCCGCTGCTGCAGACCCCATGGATAGCGAGCGAAGAACTTGCTAATGGAATCTGTGGCCTTGAAATAAAGGTTTTACTGGAGTCCAGGGATGTGTAAAACAGACACTGTTGCCCCCACCCCATATGCCCTTGGCCCACCTGAATTCACCTGCAGCTGCAGCCCACGATATCCCCGTGCACACGCTTTCCACCTCGAGCACCCGTATCTGTCTGTCCTCTCAGCTTGAGGGCCTCCTCCAGCCACCAGGGAACTTGCTGGGCCTCAGCCCGTATGGACAGGGGAGTTAACACCCAGGGGGCCAAGGGGGCAACCTTAAATGATACAGTGTGGGAGTAGATGCATAAATACCCCAGTCCCTCAGTTCTCCAGGGGGTGGTTCTAAGGTGTGGTTCTCAGGAGAACGAAGCCCCAACTGCCCACAGCAGTCATCCCCTCAGTGACACTCCTCCTCTTCTTGGTTTTTCTCCCTTTCCCATCTCACTTTTCCACTCCCTCACTCATACTTCCTGAGATCACCTCCCTAATAAATTCTTTGCACGTTAAGTCCTTGTCTCAGGGTCTGCTTTGGTGGGAGAGAACTCACCTGAGACAGGTTAGTGGCCATAAGGCAAGGGGTTAAGTCTGAATGGCTAATACAAAGAACAAGTGCATTAACACAAGAGATGCAAGGAGTTTGAAGCCAGTCTTGCAAAGAGCCCCTCCTCCACTAGCCCAGGCAAGTAATAAGCTCAGCGGAGCAAGTGATCTGGTGATTAGGTTGAGTGATTTCTCCTGGATGAGAGAAAGCCTTGGGGGCAGGTCCACACGAGCACCCCCCTGCCCCCAGCATCACCACCACCACCAATCCACCTTCACACTGGTCTGCGCACAGAAGAGCAGACTCTGTCCCCGGAACTGGGCCAAGCTTGAGGGAGAGGGTAGAGTTTGCCTTGGTTCACCTCTCTGGAGAGAGGCTCTGGGTGCAGCTGAGGTTGCTTCTATATATAACACACAAGCACAACTAATAAAACCGATTGTAAAGCACTTTGCAGATCCAAAGTGCCGCATAAATGCTAAATAAGAAAATTAATCTTAGCTACAAAGAACTCACATTGTGAGACTGTAGTGGTTTTGAGACTGTGCAAGGGAAAGGGGAGTGTGTGCCCTCTCCAGCTCCCACACTCTGCCCTCACTCTCCCCCCAACCAACATAGGCGCACACACTCCTGAGGAGCACGTGGGTTCTCCCGCGTGCACCCCTGACACACGCACACATATGCACACACACTCTAGTACATATACCCCACACACATGCCACCCCCCCACACACGCACACAGAGACATTTTTATAGCCAGACATGTACACCCAGATGCACCCTGATACATGAACACCTGCCAACGCATACACCCCCCCATTCATACTCACCACCCCACACATATACACCGAAAGACACCCTCATAGCTGCACATATACACCTACACGCACACCCAATACATACATCACTGAGACCAGAAGTCACCCATTAAGTGGCAAGGCTGAGATGTGAACCCAGACAGCATCTAGAACCTACACTTTGAACCCCTGTCAGGTGGGAAAACAGAGGCTCTGAGAGACGAAGTGATTTGCCCATGATCACCCAGGTCAAAGTGCAGAGCTGGGGGTTGGACTGGGCCTCCACCTCCTGACTGCATGGTGCTTCTTGCTGAGCTGACATGCCACGGACGTTTCCAGCCTAGACCTGTGATGCTAGAAGCTTCTGCTGATAATGTGCTCCTCCAGTCTGCTATTCTGTACCAGTTCCAGGATGATAGCTGCATGAACCACTCACCAGCCGCAGGGTGGCTGGGTTGCCTCCTGAGTGTCACCTGCTGTCCCCAGCCCCTTCGGGGGAAAGAAAATGCCACCAGCTCTCTGCTGCTGTCTGAGGACGGCTGTGGTCTCTAGCCCCCTTCACACCAGCTTCAGATAGCACAGACCAGGCAGAAGGAAACCTCAGCCAGATCTTCTGCAGGGCACGGAGACTGTGGAATAGCTTAGCAGATAGGGATGAACGTTATGGCTGCCTGGAAAGGCTCTCTGTGGAGCCAAAGGGGTATCAGTCATCCCCTCTCTTGCAGGAGAGCAAGCTGGCCACAGGGCTAAATGCAAGCCAGGGTCCCCAAGGTCAGAGCCTCCTTAATTCTCAAGATGAGGAAACGTAACACCTGCAGTAACACCAGCTGGTCTTTACTGAGCACCTACTACACACTAAGCACTGTGCTAGGTGCTTTTGCACTGAGTTCTCTATAATCCTCACTATACTCTAGGGACATAAACCGTCATTAGGCCCCCTTTACTGAAAAAGAATGGAGGTCGGGAAGGCTTGCTCAGGGCCACACAGCCAGGAGTGGCTTTCTGACCCTAGAGATATAGGTGCCCACCCATTCCAGACGGGAAAGCTCCTGTCCCGGTTATCCTCCAAGTCAGTGACTGGCCGAGACCACAACTTCTGCACCCTAACACCTGAATTACCTTAGACATCATGAAGCCTACTTTGCAACTAGTAATGGACACAGATAGAGGATGAGTCATAGGGCCAGAATTAAGAGTAGAGTGGTCACGGGTGTGGAGGGAGAGAACAGATGGTTGCCCATCATGGCCATTCCTCGACTCAGAAGTAGAGTCATGGTCTAAGCCATTCTCACTCCCTTGCCAGGGATTGGTTTGGGAACGGGACAGGGGACTTAGTTTTTGGCCAATGCCTTGTTGGAAATGTTTCCTTGCTCTTAAAGAGACAGAGTCGGGGTGGGGGTAGGGACAAATTAGGAGCATGGGATTGATTAACAGATAAAATCGATAAGCAACAAGGATTTACTGTATAGCACAGGGAATTATACCCAATATCTTGTCATAACCTATAATGGAATATAATCTGCCAAAAAAACCCCACTAATCATTATGCTGTACACTTGAAACTAACACAATATTGCAAATCGACTATACTTCAAAAAAAAAAATTAAGAGAGACATAGTCAAGAGAAGGCCTCGCATCTTCCCTGGAAGTTATATGTGGATGTGATACCTGGAACCACAGCAGCCATTTTGTGACTTTAAGAAGAGTCAGACTAAAGGCAATTCTCATGAGTTTAGAGATGGAAAGAATCCAGGTTAGATGACATTGTTGAAATGCTAATTAACTAACCACAGAACCAAATTTCCTCCAGACTGCCTGTTAGGGATATTATGAAAGTCCTTCTTGTTTAAGTAATTGAGCCAAGGTTTTCCATTACTCGCAGCCAGAAGCACCCTCACTAATACAGTGGACCTTAAATTCTGGTGTCAAACTGCATGGGTTCTAATCCTCACTCCACCACCAATTAGCCATGTGACCTTGGGCAAGTCTCTTGATACTTCTGAGCCTTGGTCTTCCTCCTCTGTAAAATGTGGTGGGTCATAATAATCCAGGGTGATTGTGAAGATAAAATGAGAGGATAAAAATCAAAACACTCTGCAACCAGAAAAGCCTGAGGTATTGCTGGAGATTATTGTTGTGGCTGATGTTATAGACTCAGCAGGGCCAGAAGAAGCCTGGGGCATCCCAGGGGGCCCAGAGCCTGCCCTTGTTCCTGGCGATGGACTCAAGGAAGACAGCAGCTGCACACACTCAGATAAGGCCATATTTGCATTCCCCCAGCCTCTCCTGCCCACGATCTGCAGGCTGAGCCAGACCGCAACCCTTCCCAGGGGCACAGGGCCAGCAATGAGCAGCTGATGGAGGGAGGGATGCTGAGGTGGGGGCTGAGAGGAGGCTGCACCTCAGCCGTGGAGGCCCCACCAGAGAAGCTCCTATGCCAGGAACAGTACAATATTCTAGCTGTCATATTCGGACAGTCTCCTGGGTGGCCAGATCCTTTGTTTTCAGCCTCTCATGAGCCCTCATAACAACTCTATGAAGTAGATTTATATTCCTATATTATGGATGAGGGAACCAAAGCTCAGAAAGGTTAACAAACACGTCCAAGTTTAAACAGCCGGGAGTGGGAGGGCCAGACTCCAAAGCCGTGCTCTTAACCACTGTGCTGTAGCCGAGAAGGTTAGATGCCCCCCAAGCTGCACAGAGAGAAGAAAGCATGAGCAGCACTGGGAGGAACTGGACTCCTGTGTTCACTGACCTGGCGATCGCGGAGCCCGCCGCCCAGCCGGTGACAGAAGCATTCAGCCTTCAACTCTTCCTGCGTTTTGCCTTTGACATGCTGGCCTATCTCAGAACTTTCCTTTTCCTTCTGTGTCAGCTCTCTCAGTAAGGGTCCTGGTCCCCAGGAGAGCGCTCCTGAGGGAGACAGTGCTCTCTGAAAATGGCTCCAGAAAAGTGGAGACACCACCTTTCACTAAGAGTCTGGGGACCCAAGAGGGCGAGCGAGAAGCAGCATGTGGGAGCGGGCTGGTGACACTCCCCCATCCAGATGCGCTCTCTGCCACTCTATGCGCTGCTCTCTGCCTGGGAGGCTGACGCATATGAGGGGCATCCATGGGCCCCCTGCCCTCTAGCTGCCCTGTGAGCTTAGCCAGTGGGAGGCACCGGGAGAGGCTGGAAAGCGAGGAGAGAGAGTCGGGGGTGTTTCTCCCATCCCCTTCCTACTCCCTAACTCGGCACTGCGGTTTTGGCTGTGGCTAAGCCCTTCCGTGACCACAGCTCCTCTGGCCTCCCTTCCCTGGCTGCACCTCTCACCAGGTTCTGAGAGCCCCATTCCTCTCCTTTATATTCAAGCCTTAGGTTCAACTGCTCCCAGCTATTGCTAGTGTCTGTGTCTCCCCACATCCCTCATCAATCCCCTAACCTTGCCCACTCCTCTGCGAGCAGTCCTTTCATCAAATGTTCCTCAAACTCCCAGCTTTCTGTTTCCTCACGTGGCTCTGAGTGGTGGGATGTGTGCGTGGGAGGGGAGGACGGAATGTAATGTGTTCTCAAGGAGTTGGACTGTCTTGGCTCAGCTATTCAGTAAGTTGCCAGTGGGAGGGGCTTAAGAAATCACCAGAGGTTGGCAATGTCCCGTGGATGCCATTGGAAGAGGGTGGAGCTCGGTGGCTAGGGCAGTTCTCTATTTCTGAAGGATGCAAGCTCTGACGAGCCAGATTCCACCTGGCCTAGTCTGCCTGGCTACCTGTGAACGTCAGAATAGTAAAGAGGAGACAGCCTATGACAGTGAGACGGTATCCAGCTCTCACACACAATAGCTACATGGCACTTTTATTTATTTTTATTTATTTATTTATTTTTTTTGCGGTACGCGGGCCTCTCACTGCTGTGGCCTCTCCCGTCGCGGAGCACAGGCCCCGGACGCGCAGGCTCAGCGGCCATGGCTCATGGGCCCGGATGCTCCGCGGCATGTGGGATCTTCCCGGATCGGGGCACGAACCCGTGTCCCCTGCATCGGCAGGCGGACTCTCAACCACTGCGCCACCAGGGAAGCCCTACATGGCACTTTTAAATTGACAAAGTATTGTTTCATGAATTCACTCAGCTGAGGCTCACAATTATCCTGTGAGGCAAATAGATAAAGGCCACTTCCCCCCACTTTACAGATGAGAAAATTAAAACTGAGAGAAAGGAAGGGACCCAACTAAGGTCACACAGTCCCAGAACGTCTCAACCACCAGCCATGGTGCTCAAAGTCTGAGGCTCCTCCCAACACACCTCACACTTCTAGCCAATGTACTCTCTGCCTCAGTGGCTGAAGGATCACTTGGCAAACCTAAGAAGGCTGTCCTTCCCTTAGACTCAAAAATAAATAAATGAATAAGAGCTAGCTAGAATTTGTCCACTGAGCCCCTATTATGTACCAGGCACTGGGAAAATACTTTACATACACTTTATCCTTTTTAACCTTCAACAGCGCTGTGAGGTAGTTATGATTATCCCCATTCAAATGCGGAGGAAGCTGAGGCTCAGAGAGTTTAAGTCATTTGCCTAAAGTCACACATCTGGTAAGTAACAGACCTAAGATTTGAAATTAGATCCTTCTTATGCCTCCTGTGCTTAACCATTGCACTGAACTGCCTCTAGGCCAAATGTTCCAGAAAGAGAGCATTGACGTGATGCACGAAGGGCATGTCCTTCCCCTCTGCCAATGCCTGGAGCTATGTCAGCAAGAGCAGTGAACTGCATATGGAAACTTGACCATTCTGCAAACAGCACCTGTAGTAAGGCAACCCCCGTCCTGGCCGTTTTCCTTAAGTTTTTTGATCCCGCACAATGTTGCCCTGGACTTGGGGGGATAGAGAGTCAAGTTTCCATGGATGGAATGAATGATACCGCATACATCTCCAGCATTTCACATCTCAGGATGTGTTTTGACATTCAATGGGTCATTTCATCCTTACAGCAAACCTGTTGGGAACACGGGACAAATATTCCCTATCCTATCTTTCTTTGGAGAAAACTAAGGATGCAAAGAAGCAAACAGATTTTCCCAAAGTCACACAGCTGGTACAGGGGGAACCTGGATTCCAACTTACATAGATTAGATTCCAAAGCTTATGATCACTCTACTCTAACATGCTGTTTGACATGGATGGGATAAGAATCTGAGAGGGGAAGTGACTTGTCCATGGTCACACAGCAAGACAGTGTTACTGGGATTAAACTCAACCAACACACCATATGCTGCACCTGTCAGCCACCAGACTTCCTCCTTTCCATCTCCTCCTCCCTTCCCGGCAGTTCTCCCCTCTAGGGGCTTTCCCTCAAGTCCCTCTTCTAGAAGCAGCTAGAACTAAGAGGTGTCTCCCAACCCATAGCCTCCTTGGAGAGAAGTAAAGGAGAAGGAGAGACTAATAAGAACGGGGGAAAGCCCTGATGGGCTTTATTCGCACGAGCTGGTTATCGCACATCTCCGGAACGCTTGGAAGTATCTGCCTGCTCTCGGTCTGCAGGAAGGAGGTGGAAGAGCTGTGTGCACAGCTGCTGGAGGAACTCTTTAAAGAGCAGAGATGATGCCGTTTTTCTACCAGCAGTAGCAGCAGCAGGGCAAGTGCTTGAGGCTCATTTTGGGTCCATTCTCTCTCTGTCTGAGGTTCACGTCTTTAGAACAGCTGTACACACAGAGCAAGGCTACAAGGCAAGGAGGCCTCTGAAGCAAGGTCAGGAGCCCCCAGTCAAATTCATGTAACTGACAGTTCACAGAGGTTGCTTACAAACAGAAAATAATAGCTGAGACACACTGTGTGCCAGGCACTCTTCTAAGCTATATACATATTTCATTTCCATATTCATATTTATATTTCATATAGATTAATTTAATCCTCAAAACATATAATCCAAAAGAATCTCTATGCCATAACTACTGTTACTGTGATCCGTAGTTCTCAAATTTTAGTGTGTTCAAGAAACACCCCCAAGACATTGTTTAAAAATCAGATTCTTGGACTCCTGCCCTCTGAGCTCGGGAGAGCTAGACAGCCCAGGAATTTGCATTTTACTAAGCTCCCCTGTTTGATTCTTGTACAGGTAGTGGATAGACCACTCTTTGAGAAAGACTGGTAAGGAGATACGTTCATTTGCACACTTCATGGGCGAAAAATAGGCCAGCACCCGGGATAGGCATATAGGAGTTGAGGAGAAGTAATTATAATGCTAGATGTTACCTGGATGTTAACTATATTCCAGGCACCTTGCTAAATGCCTTACATTCACTAATGCTTAATTATCAGAACAACCCCCTAAGTCAGGTAATATAACCTCCACATTACAGACAAGGAAACTAAAGTCCACAAAGGTAAAGTAACTTGTCCAAAGCCTCAGTTGTACAAAGCCTCAAAGATAGCAAGTAGAGGAACTGGGATTTGAATGCAGGTCTGTCTGATTCCAGACACTGTGATCTTAGTCATGGATGCACATTTCCTACCCTTGTGGAACTCCCAGACTAGCGGAAGAGCCAACCTAGGGACCTAAATAGTCAAAGCAACACAGTAAAAAATAGAAAGAACCACAGAGTTTTATAGTTCTAAGAGTTGTGAAGGTTAGTAGGGGAGATAGATCACTTCCTATCAAAGGACAACCCCGGTAGGCTTCCTAAGGGAGGTGATCTTTATATAGGGTCTTTTTTTAAAATGGTAGGATTTGAACACAGTAGCGATGGGAGTTGTAGGGAAGACAATTCCAGGAAGAGGGAGTATCATAAGCAAAAGCACTGATGTGAGGAAGAACAGGGATTTGATGGGAAACATGAGCAATACCACTTGGTTGGTGTGAAACTATAGGCAAATCGGAATAATTCACCCCCTCATCGCTTTCAAATGTTTATTCAAATGTCATCATCTCCATAAAACCTTGGCTGGCCACCCCATTTACAGCTGCAGTGAAAATTCTGCCCTCCCTGTTCCGTTACTCTGCTCTATTTTTTTTCCAAAACACTTTGAACCTTCTAATATATCATTTGCTTTTTTTTTTTCCTTAACATCTTGTCTGACTCCACCCACTAGAACAAAAGTTGCAAGAGGGCAGTGATTTTTGTCAGTTTCGTTTATTGTTGAATCCTGAGTTCTATAACAGGACCTGGGATGTGATAAGTGATCGATTCAAATTTTTAAAATTTTGAATGAAGGAAGCAAGAAGGAGCATCAAGAGAAGAGTGTGCTCGGAGATTTCAGCACCTCAGACAGAGACCACTGTTATCGCTCCTGGGAGTTTCATACCTGGCTGCCCACCTGATTGCACTTTGGTAGATCTGGCATGGGGGACCAAATTCCTCCTTCCCTCCCTCCTTCCCTCTCTCCCTTTCTTCCTCCCTGCCTCCTTTCTAATTCTCCACTGATGAATCTAATGTACATCCAAGATGAGACACCATGTCATATCCAGCTGTGGCAGGCTACATAAGCCACTCCTACTGCAGACATCAGTAGAGTTTCCAGGATCCTGACATCCTGACCAGGCTGGTGACATAAACAATGTCCCAAGTCTGGGGGGGTGCAGGTAGAGTTCTCCCATTAAGGCAGGCTTAGCCCACAGGAGCGATTCCCGAATCAATTCCCTACCACAAGACAGCCTTGTGCACTCTCTTCTCCACCAAAACATCTTTGACAAATCCTATTCCTCTCCCTCCTCCTTTCTGACGAGTCCTCAGAGACTCCCACCAGTCTGTTCTGATACATATTTATCAGCTTGGGGCTGTCTCCCCTTCCACCATCACCCTCGTATTCTCCCCCAAGTTAATCAGGGAAGGCAGATGGATGATGGTACCCTGTGCAACCTAATTAAGATAAAAGCTTCCACTGGTCTCCCTGCTGATGAGACAAAAGATGTTGCCAGCAATAACTCCTGGCGCCGACACGTCTGATACGTGTAGCCCCGTGGAGGCTAGGGTCTTGGTAGCTGCCTTCAGAACAAAAGGATCCCAGTCACACAAGCTCCCAAGACATGGGCAGCTATGGAGGATGGAGGAGATAAATCCTGAACCTCATGTTTGCTAAAAACTCTTAGTTTCTGTATCCAGAATCTGGCTACTTCTCACCACCTCCACCTGGATTATTGCAGTGGCCTATTCACTGGTCTCCCAGATTTCATCCTTGCCCCTCTATAGTCCATTCTCAATGCAATAACATTGCCACACTGTTGTGTTCCTTTTGAACAAACTGACTCACGTCACTCCTCTTTTCAAAACCCTCCAATAGTTCCCCAAGTCACTCAAAGTAACAGCCGAAGTCTCTATATGGCCCTACCTGTTTGGCCACAGCTACTGCTATGATCATGCTTCTTCCTACTCTCCCCTACTCTATTCCAGTCGTATTGGTCTCCTTGTTGCTTCTACAACGCCCAGCATACACTCTGGCCATCTGCTTTGCACTGGCTACTCCCCCTCGTGACCTTCCCCCAGGTAGCCATCTGGCTCATCCCCTTACCTCCTGACCACCTTATTTAACACTGCAACATACACCACCAATCACCCTTACTCTGATTTATTTTTTTCCTATAGCAGACATCGCCTTCTACTATACCAGACAACTCATTTGTCCGTTTTTGGAGAACTAGCACGTGAGCACCACAAAGACAGATTTTTGTCTGTTTCATTCCCTGCTGCTTCCCCAGCCCCTTAAATTGCGCCTGGCACATAGTAAGCTCTCAGTAAACATTTACTGAATAAATGGATAAATAAATCAGCAGGGAAACAAAAATTTACATTACTCAAGATGGCTAGAAGGAACAAAGGCGACTGTGGCAAAAACATGGAAACCAACAGAAGAAAACATTCCCTGAAGTGTAATCGTCAGGTGCTTGACAGTCTACAGGTGTGCAACCTGACTGTCTCCGTCCTGCATCTTATAAGTACACCTGAGGTCACATTAACGTCCTGGCTCTGCCATTCCCTGGCTGTGTGACCTTGAACAAGTTACTTAACCACTATAACCTTTGATTTTCTCATATGTAATAAGGGGATAATAATAGAAACCCACCTCATGAGTTTGTTGTGGGACTTAAATGACGATGTATCTAAGCGGCTTAGAATAGTGCTATAAGCTTAGTGAGCAGTTACTAATGGGAGCCCTCATGTGCTGACATAGGTCCTAAGCCACTCACAGGAGGAGGGACACAGAGCGGAAAACTGGGTCTCAGCTGCTCAAAGCTCTCTCTATGACTCCTGCCACCTGGCTATATCCCCTAGAGGGCACCATGAACCCTCAGAGGCCAGAGCAGCACTGAGGCTTCAGGCAAAATTGTAGAGATGAATTTTCCTTAAATCAGTCTCCCACTTCTTTCCCTTAGAAGCCCTGCTTGCGTCCAGAATCACGTATTTCTTGCACCTGACAGCTCTGACTTTTCAACTAACTGCTAACTTCACTGGAGATCAAAATTAGGCCATTAGCTCAGTGTGGATGGAGATGAATCTGGTTAAGGGGAGAGACAGACACTTGGTTATTCTTATTTTCCTCTTCTTCTTCCCCCAGCCCTCCCGGCCCCAAATCTCCCTTCTCCTTAACTACAAAGCAACAGTCCCCATGCATGTCAATGAAAGCAAGCAATTCTAACCAAAACAGTAACTGTTTGCTGTTTAAGCTGCTGAGTTTCAGAGTTGTTCGTCATGCAACAATAGATAACTAATACATCTGGAAAGAGACCTGAAAACCTGCACTTCTAACAGCTCCCAGGGGATGCCCTGCTTCTATGAACCACCCTCTGAATAGCCAAGAGATTAGATGATTTGCTCAAGAAAAACATCGCTAGTCGTAAGTGGTAAAACATGACTTTGAACTCAGATCAACCTGTCCACATCCCCTGGGCACTCACTGTTCCAACATATGCTGAGAGTGTTGGACAGCAAGCACTGCAAGTCTCCACCTGAGGCTTCCTTCCTGCCCGCTCGGGACATTCTGGGAGTTCTGCAAGTTAATGCCCAGTGGCCGCAGTTACCCGATGATGGCTGGGAACTGAAAGGTAAATACCCCGGCTTCCTTACCTCCTACGTGGGATAACCGAGGTGTGTTCTACAACGCCCCCCACAAGTCCCCAGAGAGACTGAGTTCCGTGGTCCTAATTCGCTCAATATTAGGACCACTGGAACTCGGTGCTAATTTGCTCAGTAACAAGCCTTATTGACTTTTTTTCCCCTTCCCTATGTCACTTTCCCACTACCCTACTGATAATTCTTGGGTTCACCTCCCAAATAAACTACTTGAACTCAAATCCTTGCTCTGGGATAGATACAGTGTGCCAGCCGCAATGCAAAAAGCTCTAAATATATCATCTCACTTAATCTCTACAACAAGTAATATTTCCATTTTATAGACACCTGAGGCACAGAGAGGGTGACTGACTCACCAAAGGTTACACAGCTAGGAATGAGCAGCACAGGATTTGAAAACAAGCCTCTCTGACCTGAAAGCCTAGGTTCTTATACTTCTAGCCACTCTCTACCCACTGCCGTCTGCTCTCAGTCTAAAGCCATCCATCTCCATTCTCAGGTTCTTCTCCCCGCCCCTGCTTATAAAAACTGCCACGCCCCAGGCCCCATCCCAGTGTGTCTCTCGCCCTAGGAAGAGACCACTAAATCAGTATGAACGTTCCCCAAACTAAGTTCCTAAGTAACTAAGATCTTCTCAAGACTTGTCCCCCCAAAAGCAATCCCAGCAATAGGGAATATCATCCGGTTTTCCGGCACATCTGAGGATCCAAACAGAAGAGAATCCACTGTGACAAGTGGATCTCAAATCAGTCCTCACAGGCGACAATTTAATTCAGCAAACTATAGGGCTTCTTCCTGGGGATGCGGGTAGGAGTTTAGCTTAGTATTCTCTGCTCCAACTCATTCCCACAAATGTTAAACAAAATCTACCCTGTGTCTGGCTCACAGCAGGCTCTCAGCAAATGTTTCTTGAATAAATGAAACAATCAGTGAATGGATCAGTGAACCAATGAATACAGGTGGACCGCCTAGCTGGGCACAGAGAGACCCTGCCTACTCCCAGGATATCTCCTGCCCATTTAATTTCACAAAGGAGCAAAGTGCTGAACCACCTGTACTAAGAATCACAACTCTATTCATGTGGAATGCTTCCCAAAATTTTCAAGATTACTCCCTATGTGATGTCTCATTTTACACTCATCCCTCCCACAACAGCCTTTGAGTCGGAATGGGAATGGAAGGCAACTGAGTGTGAATGAAAGAACTTCAGCCCCTAAGTCCAAGGGACGTTAAGCTCTAGCCCTGGTTTTGCCATCATCTGCCACTAACATGCTATGTGACCTGGGGATGGCCGCTTCCCCATTCTGAGGACCAGTTTCCTTGTCTTTAAAATGAAAAGGGTCAGACTGAATTTAAGATCAGAGTCCCTTCTGGTGCTAACATTTTAGGATTCCAATATCTATCCAGATAGAAAGGGAGGGCAGAAGAGGGCCAAATTTTATCTATTGCAAATTTCCCCACGATTCCGCAAATCTCATCTGTGAATATCGGCACAGTTATTCCTACCAACAGTAAACGCTGTTTTACTGTCTGCTCATCGTGTTCTTGGGACTATGCAGGGAACGCTCTATACATTATCGTACTTATTCCTCACAACAACCTGTGAGCCTGGGCTTGATCTGTCATTTATAAATGCTTTCAACTGCCAGAAGCAGGAAACCTGACTACCCATGGCTTAAGCCACAGGACATACTTAACAAGGAAACTGGATGTCCCACTGCTGGTTCAGTATCTCAATGACATCATTAAGTACCTAGGTTCTTATATCCTTCTCTTCTATCATTCTCAGAGTACTGGTTTTTCATTTACAGATTTGTTGCCTCATGATCACATGATGGCTACCATGGCTCCAGACATCATAATCCAGACATTATAACCCCACACAACAACATTCAAAGCAGAAAGGAGGAAAGGGAGAGAGAGAGCTCTATCCTCAAGTATGTACTGCTCTCTTTTCTATGGGAAAAAAATCACTCCCAGAATCCTCTATGCCAGCTTCCCTTTGATCTCATTGGACAAAACTCAGTCACATGGTCACGCTTGGCTGCAAGGAAGGCTGGAAAAGTATTTGGCTTTTTCAACCGTTACAATGGGAGGTAAACTTGAGGAAAAAAATGACACATGCTATTGGCTAGGAAACCAACAGTTTGCCCTACTCTTAATTTCCATTTGAAATTCAGGAAACTGAGGCTTAGAGAGGTTAAGTAACTTGTTCAAGGTCATGCAGTGAATAAGTGGCAGAAGCATAAGCATAATCATCCCCACCTCCAAAGCCTGTGCTCTTAACTACTGTCACAAACCACCCTGGGAACCAATCAGACCTTAAAAGGTTGAATGGTGGGCAATTTAAAAGGGAGTTGTTTTTTCTAAAAGGATATTGAAAGAGAACAAGGATTTCAAATCAGGCTTGAAGATCCAATGATAAGAGAGATGGGAAATGAATCTCCTCTGGAAGGCAACAGGATTCTGCCCAGATACCTGGCAGGCTGGTGAAGATGAGGCAGCATTGTCCCAAGCCCTTGGCACCCTACCCCAGTTACAAGTTTGGCTGCACACAGATTTGCCTTGCCCTCATCAGCATAAGCAGCTGAGTCCGAAGATGGTTCTCCTGGGGAGGGAAGCAGGAACCCTGGAATGGGCTGGTCATTCCTGAGCCATGTGTCAAGGGGCTTTTAATAGCATAATCACTCTCTCCTATGAAGGCCAGTGGTGACAGACCTTTTAATGAAGGATAATGGTATTTTGCATTTAAATATACTCAGCCACTGACTCATTACTGCAGTAGCCATTAGAAAGACAAGTAAATCAAAGGGAAGGAAGAGTTCATCAGGCTTGGGGAGAAACCAGGCTAAGATGTGGACCACCAGGGACCCACATGACCGCTGCAGCCAACGCAAGTAGCTCCTGAGCCCTCTTTGGTGGAGAGCCGGACTGCATGGAACATTTCCATCATCACAGAAAATTCTATTGGACAGTCCTAAAATGGAATGAGGCTGGAGGAGGGTTACTTTCCCAAAGGAAAATCAAGACGCTGGGACCTGAAGAAGAGTGGATAGTTGTTGAAGAAGCACAACAGATGCCCACTGAGAGTCATTCTTAATTTAAGAGTTGCAGACTTCTGAAACTAAAGAGAGCTATGGACCTTCTCCCCAGGCGGGATAAAATTGCAAACAATTCACAGACACAGAATTCTCCTTAGCCTTTCAGAGGGGCCATAGGTTCTCATAGGCTCCCTGAAGCCAAGCAATGAGCAGTGGCCCCAGTTCAGAATGGCTGGTGTTCAGGGAATTTTAGCAAGACAGTGGGTGCTGGAGGGAATAACTTTTAAAGGCTTTACTGCCTGAGGGCTGTCTCCAGAGCTTCCTTTATTCTCCACCCCAATGCCCTTAGTCTGAGAACAAGAAGAATTTGTCTCTACTCCTAATTATCGGGTAAGACACAAACGATGCAAATATTATGCTAAATGAGGCCCCTTAAAATAGCAGAGAGCAAACCAGAGCTGAAGATGCCTTGTCATTTGCGATTTGCAAACGAGTTTGATGCCTTTCTTCATTCTCTCCCCACTCCCCACCCCTGTGGTTGATGTTAATCTGAATTCCTGAAGGAGTCACCTTCCCCCCAGAAAGGTGTCTCTTGAGGGGAGGCAGGGAGGAAAATGGGGGGATGGAAATTCAGCTTGATTGCCTACATGTGATTAGTAATTACATGCCAAGAGTCGCTCTGGAGAGAAACACTGTCACCCTTTGATGAGGAAAAGGCTTTGAGAGGCAGATCTCCCAGGTGGAGAGTGGAAGAGTAAGGTGATGAGAAGGGTAATAGATATGCAATTGGGGGGCTGCTGCTAGTTGGGCTGGGGGAGAGGCATGTAGGTTATTCCATCCTTTGCCAGTGTTTGCACTCCACCATTCATCAGCACGAGGACCTTGAGCTACATGTGGCTTAAACTGTGTGCCTCAGTTTCCTTATCTGTAAAATGGGGATAAAGCTGGTACTTGCTTCCTAGAGCTGTTGGAAGACTGAAAAAAATCTTATTACAGTGCATGCATCCAAACAAGCTCCAGTTCAGCCTCCAATTGACAAGACATTGTGCTTGGGACTGTACAAGACCTCAGGAAGGCCACCCTGGTCTCTGCCAACATAGACCCACATCCTTTAAAAATGGAACATCATAGTCTATAACCAACTTCCAACTACTTGTGTCACCAGAAAGGGATGCTGGTTTGGGCAATCCTAGACAAAAGTAACCCAAAATCACATATTTGGTTTTAGCTGTTTTCATGAACTTTCTCACCATGGGTGATGAATGAGAAAGGTGATTCAGCTCATCCAGCAATCTCAGTTGTTCTAAATGCAGAAAAGACTCTGGAAGGAAGGACCCCCATTAAGTACCTCTCCCAAAAGGGCATGGATGGCACAATACCTAGTGAATCTCCCTCCCCTTTCCTCAAAAATTGGAACATGTCACTCAGTCTACAAATTGCTGCGTGACCTTGGGTAACTGGCTTAACCTCTCTGGTCCTCAATTTCTTCGTGAGTAAAATGGATATACTAAAACCAGGCTTCTGCACTGCTTGTTCTTCCCTCTGCATTTCATTGTTTTCTCTAAATGACTTAGATCAGAGCCCCTCTCCTCTGCCTCCCACTTACCTCCCCGCCACCTACCTCCCCCCTGAGCATACAGCCCCATAGCATTCCCCAAGATCTGCCTGGCTTCATTACACCCTATTTTCTGCTCCAAAAAGAAAGAGGTCCATTTTGGTGTTGTGTGTACAGTACAAGGGTATAGTGACTAGACTGCATTTTTACTGATTTGTACTGGTTACATCGTTCCGACGATGACCCTTCCCACTGAGGGAAGAACGGGGCTAAAGCAGTGGTCCTCAGTTGCGGCTGCCCATTGAACTCACCAGCGTTTTTTTTTAAATATTGATGCCCAAGTTCAACCCCATTTCCCTACCCCCTCACTCCCACCAAGATTCTGATTTAATTCATTTTGGGTATGGTCTAGGCATTGGGATTTTTTTTTAACCCAGGCTATACTAATTTGCAGTTATATTTGAGGACCACTAAGCTAGAGAAACTAGGACTAATGAATGATATACAGTGATAGGGTAAAGTCTTAAATCCATATTTTTAAATTTTATCATGAGGAAAATAATGATATATTTGACCACAATTTTTTAAAAAATCTTTTTTGCTCTCCCCAAAACCATAAGACAATTTAGGAAGCCAAACAGCCAACTTCTTAAAAAGAAACTGAAATAGATATGGAAGACCAAGGGGAAAGTACACATCCCCCCAATTACCCCCAGACAAATCTTAAAGCTCTGTCATATATAAAGAGCCACTGTAAATCAATAAGAAATATATTAAAAACCCTAAAACTCCAACAAAAGAAAATGAACAAAAGACATGAAAAACAATTCTCAGTAGGATAAATATATGTGTCTAATAAGCTTATGATTTTTTTTAACTCAGCCTTTTCAGTAATCAAAGAAATGCAAATGGAAACAAGCCACTGGCTTTAAAGCTATTAAATTACCAAAGACAAAAAGAAAACCTCTATGCTGGCCTGGGTAAAGGAAGCACTCTCAAACCCTGCTGGTGGGATTGTAAATTAGTTCAACATTTCTAGAAAGCAATTTGGCAGGACAATCCCAATTATGTTAAAAAAATATATATGTACATTTAGACATATGAAAAAATACTGGGACGATAAAAAAAATAAATGTTAACAGCTATTTTCTTCCTATAATAAGATTAGGGTGTTTTTTATTTTCTTCTTTATACTTTTCTGTATTTTCCAAATTTCCACAGTGGACATGAATTGCTTTCATAATGAGGAAAAAAGAAAAACAATGAAAAGAGACACATTTTTAAATGTTATGTTCTTTTTTAATATATAAATTTATTTATTTATTTATTTTGGCTGCGCTGGGTCTACACTGCTGTGCACGGGCTTTCTCTAGCTGCGTTGAGCGGGGGCTACTCTTCGTTGTGGTGCACAGGCTTCTCATTGCAGTGGCTTCTTTTGTTGCACAGCACGGGCTCTAGGAGTGTGGGCTTCAGTAGTTGTGGCTCATGGGCTTAGTTGCTCCATGGCATGTGGGATCTTCCTGGACCAGCGCTCGAACCCGTGTCCCCTGCATTGGCAGGTGGATTCTTAACCACTGCGCCACCAGGGAAGTCCAAAAACCTTGTTATGTTCTTTTGAAATGTATTTTTTACCATTTCATTCCAGGATGCTTGGTTTTGCAATGCTAAGCTCTATCTGAAGAGTTGTACTTCATCCTGAGAGAGTTGTCCAGTAAAAAGAACTGGTCATTTTAGTGCCTCTAGCAAAAAAGAAAGCACACCTGCTCTGTACTCAGCAGACCTGTGTAGGTGTTTTGGTTTTGCCCCTTCTTGGCTGTGTGAACTTGGGTGAGTCATTCAAACTCTCTGAGGTTTGGATTCCATATAATCATTCCTACGTTGTGGGACTGAATGAGACAGTTTATTTAAAGTCTCTGGGACCATGCCTGGAGCAGAAGAAGGGCTCAATAAATGGTAACTAGTACAAACCACATGGTGGGGAAAAGGCATGAAATCCTTACAAATGGGAAGCAGTCATTACAAATGGTGGGGAAAACCCATCCCACTTGGAGAAAATTCTCCTGATAAGTACACCTCAGGTCATTGTTCCCATTTTACAGAGGGGGCTCTCTCATGAGGTAGAACGCTTTGCTTAAGACCCTCCCAGGACTTCAGGGTTAGGAGCTGAATGAGCAGCAAAGCCCAGCTTCCTTTACTCCTGGAATATACTCTGCTGTTTCCCAAGCCCAGAATGATGTGTCATCCATCTTCTCAGGTCTCCCCAGACCAATGGCAGCATCTCCTCCCACCTTCCACCAGCATGATCCTCTAGTGTTCACCGCAGCACATTCATAATGGGAAAAGTTTAAAGCCACCTAGATGGCTGTGAGCTCCCCGAGGACAAGAACCATGTCCATTTTGCAATCCCCATGTTGTGTCCTTAGCTTCTTTGAGTCGCAGTTAAGCTAGAACAGAAAGGGAACAGGGAGATTCAAATGGCCCCTGGCCCCTGGCTTACTGGCCACTCCAACAGGCGATCTCGTTCTTTGTCCTGCTGCTCTCAAGCAGAAGTGAGAAAGTCAGCTACTGGCTGAACACCAGGGGCAGGTTGTGTAGGGTCTGTAGGCCGTGGTGAGGACTGTGGCTTTTAATTGAAAGGCAGGGATTTGCCTTCTTGTTCACTGAAGCATCCTCAACACCTAGAGCACTGCCTGGTACAGAGTAGACACTCAATAAACAGTTGCAAAAATAAATACTACGCAGCCAACAAAAATTCCTGCCACAGGAAGATATGTGTAATATTAATATATTCTTAGTTTTTGTTGTTTTTAAAGGCTGATTATAAAAGAGTATAAAACTGGGAGATCACAAATTGTTGACGGTGGCCAGTTGTGAATTTGACAGGGGTAGTGAATTTGCTCGCCCCCCACCCCAACTTCTTTTCTGTTTTTCTAACTGAATATTTCCAAAAAAGAGCTTGTGGTATTTGTGTAAGAAAGGAGAGAAATAAATGAATAAATTGGATGGAGGAGTGGGTGGGAAGAAAGGAAGGATCTAGGAAGAGGAGAGGTTAATTCAGGCTGTGAAATCCAGAACATGTCCTGTCACCTCCGTCCTCCAGCTCACACACACACACACACACACACACGCAGGCGCACATCTGGAAGCCAGCCTTCCTGCTGCCTGGCTCCTCTAATTGCCTGAAAGGAAAGAAATGATGGCTCCTTCTGAGGAAACTAAAAACATCTCAACCATTAGCCCCGCAAGCATGCAGAACAGGCCTCCCCTGAGGATACCCAGAAATGGCCAGAGATGGGACTCACACGACAAGAATGCCACTGCCCCAGGAGAGATGAGGACAACTGACCAGGATGGCCCCTTGCCTGGCTCTCTTAGGACTGACCATTAACCCCCTAATGTGAAATCAGGCCTCTAGAAAGAACTGGGTTCAAATCCCATCTCTACCATTCACTAGCTGGGTGGCCGTAAGCAAATCACACAGCCTCCCTGAGCCTTGACTGTCAATGGGAGCAGTGACAGTAGCAACCTCCAGGGGTTACTGTGGGAGCTAAGTGAGAAAGCACCCAATAAGAACTACTGACCATTGTCACTTACGAGCATATTTTCCCTCTGCCTATGCACCCTTCCCCCATCACTTTTCTATCTCACTAATTCTTATTCATCCTCCAAGATTCAGTTCATATGTTACCTCTCCCAAGATGCCTCTCTGACCCCTTCAGGCTGAACTGGGTGCCCTCGGACTGGGCTCCCAGTTTACACACTGCTTATTTGTGTGTGGTCAGGGCTCATTGGTTGTGAGTGACAGAGACAGCCCCTGGTGAACTTAAGCAGCAAGGGAGTTTATTGGAAGGATGTCAGAGCTCAAGAAATCAATGTGAGGTTGGAGACTGGGCCTTGAGAATCAACTAAGGATGCTCCAGGGAGCCGAGAAGTAGAAACTGGGCAGGAGGCCACTGAGAACCTTGACCCTTTCAGATGCCTTGTCCCTCTGTTCAGAATCAAATTCCAGAGAGAACAGTGGACTGCCCTTGATAAGGGCACAGGCCCATCCCTTGTCCAGAGTAAAGCAGAGCCTCCAATTACGGCCCTGCTATGGGGAGCGGTTACCCATAAAGGAAGTGATCTGTGAAATATAGGTGGGTGCTGGTCGGTGAACAAACAACTGAAGTCTGTCTCAAATACAAGCAGGGATTTCACCGCATTCACTTCCCTCTGAGTCTCTAGCACTTTACTCAGTGTCTCGCAAAGTTTGAATGAATGAGTGATGGGAAACCACAGCCTTCAAGGTAAGTAGCACTAAGGGCCCCATTTGGGCACCAAGGGGGTTAGTGGTTAGAAACATGGACTTGGGAGTCAGACAGAGCTGAGTTCGAGTTCTAGCTCTGCCTCATTTTTGACTTTGTTATCTTTGACTTTGGGCAAATTGCTTTCTAGGCTTCAGTGTCCTTACCTGTAAAGATACCTTTCTAAGTTTGTTGCAAGGATCCAAGAAGGTTTATGTAAAGAAGTGATACAATGCCTGGGACATAATAAGTGCTCAATAAACCACACTGCTACTACTCCTTGGTTTTTATCACTGTTGTGATTACTGCAGGAGATGAGGGGAGGGAGGTGGTCTGCTGACTGAAAACGAGAGCCTTAGGGAGAAGGAATCACTGTGATATGTGTGTGGGCCCTGAGGGAGGCCCTTAGATGACTCCGCCCCAGGGATGCTCAGAGCTGAGAGAGGGAGACAGATGAATTCTCACCCAAGATCAAGTGTGAAAGTTACATTTTTTAAAAAATGAACGAAAATGAAACTAACAAATGATGAAAAACATATGCAGCCAGTAGAACCAGGTGCGGGAAGATGCAGAATCGAATGTAGTCAAGGACCGTCTTACTCAACTCACTAAATTCTGGGGGTAGTGACGAAACGCCCAAGCCCTGGGGAAGGCAGGAGACTCTGCTCCAGAAGTTTTCTCAAGTCGGAACTTGAGCTGAGGTTTGGGATAAGTTTGGAGAGGTCAAGAAGAAGGGGGGCACTCTAGGCAGGGGGCATGGAAGCTAGAGTATCAAGCCTTAGGAGGCTGTCTTAGCTCCGGCTGCTATAACAAATACCATAGGCTGCTGGCTCCAACAATAGACACTCATTGCTCACAGTTCTGGAGGCTGGGAAATCTAAGATCAAGCTATCAGGAGATTGGGTTCCTGGTGAGGACTCTCTTCCTGACTTCCAGACAGCACCATCTCACTGTGTCTTCATATGGTGGAGAGAGAATGGGGGTTCCACCCTCATGACCTCATCTAAACCCAATTACGTCCCAAGGGCCCCACCTCCAAATACCATCACATTGGGAGTTCTGGCTTCAACATAAGAATTTGGACGAGAAGGGGTCACAAACATTCAGTCCATAACAGAGACTTACACGGTGGGCAGGGAGAGCTAAAAGGGAGATGATGATTCTGCCGGTGGCTTACATTTTTGGCAAATCCTGTCTCCCCTCTAGATCTTTAGCTCAGACAGGGGAACCTAAACCTGGTCTTACATAAAAAGTAGTGCTGAGGTTTCCTTCTGCAATTCAGAGTCCCCGTCTCTGCCCCAGATATATTAAAGCAGAATCTCCTGGGACAGGGACAGGAAATTTGGACTTTTTCATTTCCTCAAGTGGTTGCTTTTTATTGAGATACAATTCAAATAACACAAACGTAACCATATTAAAGTGTGCAACTCAGTAGCACTTAGCACATCCGCAATGACATGATATGCAACCACCAACTTTATCTAGTTCCAAACCATATTCATCATCCCATAAGGAAACTCCTTACCCATTAAGAGGAAACCCCCAGGGACTTGCCTGGCGGTCCAGTGGTTAAGACTCCACGCTTCCAATGCAGGGGGCGCAGGTTTGATCCCTGGTCGGGGAACTAATATCCCACATGCCATGTGGCATGACCAAAAAGAAAAAAAAAAAAAAAAAAGACACCAAAAGGAAACCCCGATATCCCATTCCCCCTTCCTGCCAGCCCCTGGCAACCACTAATCTGTCTTCTGACTCTATGAATTTGCCTACTCTCATTATTTCATATAAATGGAATCATACCATGTGATTTGTGTCTCTCTTCTTTCACTTAGCATCATGTTTTCAAGGTTCATCCATGTTGTAGCATGTGTCGGAATTTCATTTCCTTTTAGGACTGACCACTATTCCATTGGATGGACCACATTTTGTTTGTCCTTTCGTCCACTGATGGATATTTGGGCTGTCTCCATCTTTTGGCAATTGTGAATAGAGACGTCCTCCAAGTAATTGTGAGTTCGCGGACCTGAGAGTTGACATTTTGGAACTGTGCTGAGGTGACAATCACTTAAGAAAACCAGAGTTCTCAAACTTCAGTGCGCCTCACTCAGAACCGCCTGGAGAGCCTGCTGAAAACACCCGTGCCAGGGCCCTACATCCAGATACTCTGATTCAGTGGATTTGGGTGCGCCTGGATACCTTTATTTTCGATGAGGTCCCCCACCTCATCCCCGCAAGTTTTGATGAAATGGCCAAACCACCATTCTGTAAGAAACGGTGACTTAAAAGAAGGAAGTCATCCATGGTTGCTCGAATTGCGCGGGTTTTTTTTCTATTTTTTAAACACTTGCCTATTATTTGTCAAATACTCAGTAGTGAGCATGTTTTACGTTTACATTCAAATTTATTTTAAGTATTAATGAATTTTAAAAAAGGAAAAGGCTCTAATGCCTTGCTAGATTCCTAGCCTCTGCCTCTCTCCAGCCCCCTCCCCCTACCAAAGAAGACTTCCTGACCCCCCTCCTGCGCTCCCCCAAGCTCAGGCTCTTTCTAAAAAGCACACACACACACATTAAGAAAGTCAACCTCTGATTTCTATGCATGGGACACTTTTGCCTATGGCGTGTCATACAATTTGCTTACTTACTGTGCGCTTTTTGGAGCTTCTGAGGAAATCAAAGCAGGGGGTGGGATCTCTGTTTGTTTTCCTACAGATAATGATATTCTCCCACCACCTAAGTTAGTAGATGGAGGCTTGCAGGCATTTATGAGTGCTGTCTTTAATGCGGTGCTGGAATATTTGCCCTATAAATTCTTAAGAACAGACTTACAGATTGCCTGTTACCAGCATTATGGGCTATTAATGAATCAGTTACAGCTACGTATTTTTTTTGAAATTGCATTTTCCCTTTGTGTTCACATTCTAAGCAGCTAAAAATCGGAGAGAGACAGAACACCTGTGCTGGATGAGGGTTGCAATTTCCTGCAGAGAGATGGCAGGGGAAGGGGGATGACAACTAGGTCTGCAAAGGCAAACAGTCTGAAGCAAGGAAGAAAGAGGAGCAAAGGGCCCCCAGCAGCTATAGGTGTTGCTGCAGCGTTTTAGAGCCACGATCCGTCTCCTGGTGTCCTCCGGTAGCAAGGCTGAGTCTGCCAGTGTCATCGCGGTTCCTTTGCTGTAAATCCCCCGGTAGTTCTCGACTCAGGGAGCTCTGTGTTAACTTCACATTTAACGATACGCCGGTGTGGATGGTCACCTGAGCCTTGCTGGGACTCTCCAGCTGCTGTGCACAAACACCGTCACGTGGGAGGACAGATCTCCACGGCCCCTTCCCCGGCAGGAGGAAGCCTGGGCCTCCTTCAAGGCTCCTGTCCCAATCTGGAAGCTGGGGAGTCCCCAGGGGCTGACACTGCACTCATGTCTGGCACTTCAGGCAGCCGCTCTTCCCCCACCCACACCAGCGCAGCACTGCTCTCCAGCCCGGGGACTCGCAGCTCCCTCGACTGGCACTCACCTCACGGCCGAGCATCCTTTACCCCTCAGCCTGCTCCACAGAAGGGCCCCGCGGCACTGGTGCTGGACCACGGTGTCGCACACTTTGCATTTTACCCAGACACTCCTTTCCTCTCAACAGTGCCAAGTCCAGTATGACAAAAGTCAAAGCCGCATTTTGGGGGTTTTAAAACATTATTTTCTCTTTGTTTGTTTTTGTCAGAACTCCTCTTTTCTTCCAACCACTAAGCCTTCTTGCAGGGACTGAGTCACTATGCCCATGGAATGTTTTCCCCACCAGCAGATTCACTGGAACAGATCCCTCTGTCACCTTACAGTCTCTTCTCATTGAGCCTCCCCTCCCCCTGCCACACTGTGGTGTGTGCGTGCTTGTTGTGTCTGAACACCACGCATTAAGGCTGGTGGAATTTTTTTTTTTTCCCAGAAGCCTCCAGTGCAAATCACTGGATGCAAAGAGATCCAGGGAAGAGCAGTTTCTGGCATCACACACCCTGTGTGTGATATAAGAAGGCGTGGCCACCTGCTCTAACAAACCAACCCCATGTCTCCGTGGCCTAAGACAATCAGGTTTATTTCCCACTGACCTCACAGTCTGATGCAGATGGACAGGCTTTCCTGGTGGCTCTCTTCCAAGTGATGACTCAGGGATCCAGGCTCCTTTCATCAGGAGCTGCTGCAACCTTGAATACTTCACCACCACTGCAGAAGTGAGGGGAGAGGAACTTTCAAAGAGATGCCCACATTTTAGCCAAGGGCCTAAACCCAGTCATGTGGTTCCAACTTGATGGCAAAGGGAGCTGGGAAATTTGATGTGTGCCCAAGAAGTGGAAATGGGATTGCTGGGCCATTTACCCAGGTTCCACTTTGGCTCAGCCAGGAACCCAGACACATATGGGTTCCCAAAGATTCTGTATATTTTATATACAAATAAAATGTATAGGGGGCAGCCCCTACACATCCTGTCCCAACTTCCCCGCCAGAATGGGACAACAATTTGACAGTTAACCAGGAGACAGGAGAGTCCGAGACCCCTTGGAATCTTCCCAGAATATTCCCTACCCAGGCACCTGTTACTGAATCAGAACCTTCCCTAGTGGAATCACTCCTTGGATGGAGGAATGGTCAGAAGGCCCCTGTTAAAATGCTCCTTCAGGGGAGAGGCCCTCACGTGGATTTGCAAAGTTCACTTATCGAATGAGCTCACTGATTGATTCATTCATGTCATTGATGCCTACAGGGGCAAAGGACTGGGGATACCTTGTGACAAGAGTGTCCCCTTGGAGAACAGCAGGCAGAATGCCGCAGGATGGAAATGGGTAGCACAATCTGGTCCTGGGGCCCTGCGGGGGGGTGGAGGGGGGCTGATCTGAGGCATTAAGGAGGAACTGAAGGGCTCTGGGTATGAAACACAGGGAGCTAGAGAAGGGTTATTTAGTGATTTTGCCTGCAGCCAGCACTGCCCGAGATGACTTTGTCCTCCAGCCTCTGTCACATCCTCTGGCCTATTTCTTTGAAGATAAGGTCTGGGGCTTAAAACCAGAGGCTTTCAATTTATGTAAACAGAAAACCTTCATTGGCAAGATCTCTGGGCACAGTGGAAAGGCTGGACTGGAAAGCAGGAGCCTGGCACTGGCGCTGACTCGACCTGGAGATGGTGGGTCTGTCACCTCTCTTCTCGGGGCCTCAGTTTCCCCGTGTGCAGTTGGGCCACACTAGAGACAACAAGAGGACTGATGGAGCTGTGGGAAAGCGTGAGGCTCTAGTCTTAGTAAGAGCTGGGTTCACATCCTCAGACACACATTTAGCCCATGTGGCCAAGAAGACGGATTCACGCCCACAGCCATCCACAGCCCTTCCTCTTGTCTTCCTCTTCAACAGAGGCCAGAAAGCTAACGTCTCACACTTCTAGAGGCTCTTACAGCTTGAGGCAGTTATGGTCTGTGAAAAGATACGAGTCTCTAGGGAAAGCACCCCTCCTAGAATGAAAAGACAAAGCTTCAAGAGAAAAGGTTAGGAGCGACCTTCAAGATGGCAGAGGAGTAAGATGTGGAGATCACCTTCCTCCCCATAAATACATCAAAAATACATCTACATGTGGAACAACACCTACAGAACACCTACTGAACGCTGGAAGAAGACCTCAGACTTCCCAAAAGGCAAGAAAATCTCCACGTACCCGGCCATGTGGCTGACAGGGTCTTGGTGCTCTGGCCTGGTGGGAGAGCCGAGTTCTGGACACTGGACCACCAGAGACCTCCTGGCCCCCACATAATACCAATTGGCGAGAGCTCTCCCAGAGATCTCCGTCTCAACGCTAAGACCTAGCACCACGCAATGACCAGCAAGCTCCAGTGCTGGACGCCCCATGCCAAACAACTAGCAAGACAGGAACACAACCCCACCCATTAGCAGAGAGGCTGCCTAAAATCATACTAAATTCACAGACACCCTAAACGCACCACCGGACGCAGCCCTACCCACCAGACAGACAAGATTCAGGCCCACCCACCAGAACACAGGCACCGGTCCCCACCACAGGAAGCCTACACAAGCCACTGAACCAACTTTACCCACTGGGGGCAGACACCAAAAACAACGGGAACTATGAACCTGCAGCCTGCGAAGAGAAGACCCCAAACACAGTAAGTTAAGCAAAATGAGAAGACAGAGAAACACAGAGCAGATGAAGGAGCAAGGTAAAAACCCACCAGACCTAACAAATGAAGAGGAAATAGGCAGTCTACCTGAAAAAGAATTCAGAGTAATGATAGTAAAAATGATCGAAAATCTTGGAAATAGAATGGAGAAAATACAAGAAATGTTTAAGAAGGACCTAGAAGGACTACAGAGCAAACAAACAGTGATGAACAACACAATAAATGAAATTAAAAATTCTCTAGAAGGAATAAATAGCAGAATAACTGGGGCAGAAGAATGGATAAGTGACCTGGAAGATAAAATAGTGGAAATAACTACTGCAGAGCAGAATAAAGAAAAAAGAATGAAAAGAATTGAGCACAGTCTAAGAGACCTCTGGGACAACATTAAATGCACCAACATTTGAATTATAGGGGTCCCAAAGAAGAAGAGAAAAAGAAAGGGTCTGAGAAAATAATTGAAGAGATTAGAGTTGAAAGCTTCCCAATGGGAAAGGAAATAGCCAGCCAAGTCCAGGAAGTGCTGAGAGCACCATACAGGATAAACCCAAAGAGAAACACACTAAGACACAATTAATGAAACTATCAAAAATTAAATACAAAGAATAAATATTAAAAGCAGCGAGGGAAAAGCAACAAATAACATACAAGGGAATCCCCCTAAGGTTAACAGCTGATCTTTCAGCAGAAACTCTGCAATCCAGAAGGGAGTGGCAGGACATATTTAAAGTGATGAAAGGGAAAAACCTACAACCAAGATTACTCTACCCAGCAAGGATCTCATTCAGATCTGACAGAGAAATTAAAACCTTTACAGACAAGCAAAAGCAAAGAGAATTCAGCACCACCAAACCAGCTCTACAACAAGTGCTAAAGGAACTTCTCTAAGTAGGAAACACAAGAGAAGAAAAGGACCTACATAAACAAATGCAAAACAACTAAGAAAATGGCAATAGGAACACACATAACAATAATTACCTTAAATGTGAACGGATTAAATACTCCATCCAAAAGACACAGGCTCGCTAAATGGATACATAAACAAGATCCATATATATGCTGTCTACAAGAGACTTCAGACCTAGGGACACATACAGACTGAAAGTGAGGCGATGGAAAAAGATATTCCATGCAAATGGAAATCAAAAGAAAGCTGGAGTAGCAATTCTCATATCAAACAAAATAGACAAAATAAAGACTATTACAAAAGACAAAGAAGGACACTACATAATGATCAAGGGATCAATCCAAGAAGAAGAGATAACAGCTGTAAATATTTATGCACCCAACATAGGAGCACTTCAATACATAAGGCAAATGCTAACAGCCACAAAAGGGGAAATCAACAATAATACAATCATAGTAGGGGAATTTAATACCCCACTTTCACCAATGGACAGATCATCCAAAATGAAAATAAAAAAGGAAACACAAGCTTTAAATGACACATTAAACAAGATGGGTTTAATCTATATTTATAGGACATTCCATCCAGAAACAACAGAATACACTTTCTTCTCAAGTGCTCATGGAACATTCTCCAGGATAGATCATACCTTGGGCCACAAATCAAGCCTTGGTAAATTTAAGAAAATTGAAATCGTATCAAGTATCTTTTCCAACCACAATGCTATGAGACTAGATATCAATTACAAAAAAAACTCTGTAAAAAATACAAACACATGCAGGCTAAACAATACGTTACTAAATAACCAAGAAATCAAAGAGGAAATCAAAAAATACCTAGAAACAAATGACAATGAAAACACGACGACCCAAAATCTATGGGATGCAGCAAAAGCAGTTCTAAGAGGGAAGTTTATAGCAATACAATCCTACGTCAAGAAACAAGCAAAATCTCAAATAAACAACCTAACCTTACACCTAAATCAATTCGAGAAAGAAGAACAAAAAACTCCAAAGTTAGCAGAAGGAAAGAAAACATAAAGATCAGATCAGAAATAAATGAAAAAGAAATGAAGGAAACAATAGCAAAGATCAATAAAACTAAAAGCTGGTTCTTTAAGAAGGTAAAAAAAATTGATAAACCACTAGCCAGACTCATCAAGAGAAAAAGGGAAAAGACTCAAATCAAAAGAATTAGAAGTGAAAAAGGAGAAGTAACAACTGACACCGCAGAAATACAAAGAATCAAGAGAGATTACTACAAGCAACTATAGGCCAAAAAAATGGACAACCTGGAAGAAACGGACAAATTCTTAGAAAAGCACAACCTTCTGAGACTGAATCAGGAAGAAATAGAAAATATAAATAGACCAATCACAAGCACTGAAATTGAAACTGTGATTAAAAATCTTCCAACAAACAAAATCCCAGGACCAGATGCCTTCACAGGCGAATTCTATCAAACATTTAGAGACGAGCTAACACCTATCCTTCTCAAATTCTTCCAAAATACAGCAGAGGGAGGAACACTCCCAAACTCATTCTATGAGGACACCATCACCCTGATACTAAAACCAGACAAAGCCATTACAAAAAAAGAAACCTACAGGTCAGTATCTCTGGTGAACATAGATGCAAAAATCCTCAACAAAATCCTAGCAAACAGAATCCAGCAGCACATTAAAAGGATCACACACCATGATCAACTGGGGTTTATCCCAGGAATGCAAGGATTCTTCAACATACGCAAATCAATTAATGTGATAAACCATATTAACAAACTGAAGGAGAAAAAGCATATGATCATCTCAATAGATGCAGAAAAAGCTTTTGACAAAATTCAACACCAATTTATGATAAAAACTCTCCAGAAATAGGCATAGAGGAAACTTACCTCAACATAAATAAAGGCCATATATGACAAACTCACAACCAACATCGTTCTCAATGGTGAAAAACTGAAAGCATTTCCACTAAGATCAGGAACAACACAAGGCTGCCCACTCTCACCACTATTATTCAACATAGTTTTGGAAGTTTTAGCCACAGCAATCAGAGAAGAAAAAGAAATAAAAGGAATCCAAATCAGTAAAGAAGAAGTAAAACTGTCACTGTTTGCAGATGACATGATACTATACATAGAGAATCCTAAAGATGCTACCAGAAAACTACTAGAGCTAATCAATGAATTTGGTAAAGTAGCAGGATACAAAATTAATGCACAGAAATCTCTTGCATTCCTTTACACTAATGATGAAAAACCTGAAAAAGAAATTAAGGAAATGCTCCCATTTACCACTGCAACAAAAAGAATAGAATACCTAGGAATAAACCTACCTAAGGAGACAAAAGACCTATATGCAGAAAACTACAAGACACTGATGAAAGAAATTAAAGATGATACAAATAGATGCAGAGATATACCATGTTCTTGGATTGGAAGACTCAACATTGTGAAAATAACTATACTACCCAAAGCAATCTACAGATTCAATGCAATCCCTATCAAACTACCACTGGCATTTTTTACAGAACTAGAACAAAAAATTTCACCATTTGTATGGAAACACAGAAGACCCTGAATAGCCAAAGCAATCTTGGGAAAGAAAAACGGAGCTGGAGGAATCAAGCTCCCTGACTTCAGACTATACTACAAAGCTACAGTAATCAAGACAGTATGGTACTGGCAAAAAAACAGAAAGATCAATGGACCAGGACAGAAAGCCCAGAGATAAACCCATGCACATATGGTCACCTTATCTTTGATAAAGGAGGCAAGAATATACAATGGAGAAAAGACAGTCTCTTCAATAAGTGATGCTGGGAAAACTGGACAGCTACATGTAAAAGAATGAAATTAGAACACTCCCTAACACCATACACAAAAATAAACTCAAAATGGATTAGAGACCTAAATATAAGGCCAGACACTATAAAACTCTTAGAGGAAAACATAGGCAGGACACTCTATGACATAAATCACAGCAAGATCATTTTCGAACCACCTCCTAGAGAAATGGAAATAAAAACAAAAATAAACAAATGGGACCTAATGAAACTTAAAAGCTTTTGTACAGCAAAGGAAACCATAACCAAGATGAAAAGACAACCCTCAGAATGAGAGAACATATTTGCAAACAAAGCAACTGAGAAAAAGATTTATCTCCAATATATACAAGCAGCTCATGCAGCTCAATATCAAAAACACAAACAACCGAATCCAAAAATGGGCAGAAGAGCTAAATAGACATTTCTCCAAAGAAGATATACAGACGGCCAAGAAACACATGAAAGGATGCTCAACATCACTAATCATTAGAGAACTGCAAATCAAAACTACAATTAGGTATCACCTCACACCAGTCAGAATGGCCATCATCAAAAAATCTACAAACAATAAATGCTAGAGAGGGTGTGGAGAAAAGGGAACCTTTGTGCACTGTTGGTGGGAATGTAAACTGATATAGCCATTATGGAGAACAGTATGGAATTCAGTATGGAGAACAGTTTTTCCTTAAAAATCTAAAAATAGGGCTTCCCTGGTGGCGCAGTGGTTGAGAATCTGACTGCCAATGCAGGGGACACGGGTTCGAGCCCTGGTCTGGGAAGATCCCAAATGCCGCGGAGCAACTAGGCCCGTGAGCCACAACTACTGAGCCTGTGCGTCTGGAGCTTGTGCTCTGAAACACAAGAGGCTGTGACAGTGAGAGGTCCGTGCACTGCAATGAAGAGTGGCCCCCGCTTGCCACAACTAGAGAAAGCCCTCGCACAGAAACAAAGACCCAACACAGCCATAAATAAATAAATATGCTTTCATTTAAAGAAAAAAATCTAAAAATACAACTACCATATGACCCAGCAATCCCACTACTGGGCATATACCCTGAGAAAACCATAATTCAAAAAGAGTCATGTACCACAATGTTCACTGCAGCACTATTTACAATAGCCAGAACATGGAAGCAAACTAAGTGTCCATCAACAGATGAATGGATAAAGAAGATATGGCACATATATACAACGGAATGTTACTCAGCGATAAAAAGAAACTAAATTGAGTTATTTGTAGCGAGGTGGATGGACCTAGAGACTGTCATACAGAGTGAAGTAAGTCAGAAAGAGAAAAACAAGTACCGTATGCTAACACATATATATGGAATCTAAAAAAAATGGTTCTGATGAACCTAGGTGCAGGACAGGAATAAAGACGCAGATGTAGAGAATGGACTTGAGGACACTGGGAGGGGGAAGGGTAAGCTGGGATGAAGTGAGAGAGTAGCATTGACATATATACACTACCAAATGTAAAACAGATAGCTAGTGGGAAGCAGCTGCATCGTACAGGGAGATCAGCTTGGTGCTTTGTGACCACCTAGAGGGGTGGGATAGGGAGGGTGGGAGGGAGACAAAAGAAGGAGGGGATATGGGGATATATGTATACATATAGCTGGTTCACTTTGTTATACAGCAGAAACCAACACAACGTTGTAAAGCAATTATACTCCAATAAAGATGTTTAAAAAAAAGAGAGAGAGAGAAAGGGCTTGCCATGTTCCTTCCTGTTGCCAAGGTCATGAAAAAGATGCTTGAAGGTGCAGCAGCAGCATCGTGTAACCATGAGGAAGAAAGCCACACTATGAGAATGGAGAGTAGTAGAGCAGGAAGACAGAGGGAGCCTGTGTCCCTGAGGAAGTTCTTGTGGATAAAATCTTGAGCAGCTGACAGCAAGCCTCTTATTTCACGGGCCAAATAAAACCCCTGACAGATGTGTCAGGTCTCAGTTACTTGCAGCCACTCGCAATTCTAACTAACCCTTGAGCCAGTTCTTTAATGCTTTTTAAAATTAATATTTATTGAGCACTTACTTTGTGACAGGTATGTACCAGGCACACTATATCTATTCTGTCCAATTTGTCACAATAACTCATTTCATAAATGCAAAATTTGAGGCTCAGACGGGGTAAGTAATTTGCTCAAGGTGAAACAGCATGAATTTGACCTCTAGAACCTGGGCTGTTAACCATGACCCATGCTCTACTTTCCTGAACCTCAGTTTCCCTATCTGTAAGATAAGACAGCAGGAGGCAGTGTTGTAAAGGAGCCAAGCCTATGGGCTCTGAATAGTTCAGAGTGACATCAGCTCAAATCCTGCCTCCACCACCTGGTGCTGTGTGACTTGAGGAAGTAACTAAACCTCTCTGAGCCCCAGTTTCTTTTTCAATAACTTGGACAATTAGAGGACCTACCTCATAGGGTTGTCCTAAAGATTAAACATCAGGTAAAGCTGTGAGCACGGAGCCCAGGAGAGAGCAGGCACTTCTCTGCAGCTGAGATCATCTCCCCTCTCCCTTCTAGCACAGGATTTCCATAACCTTGGCGGCTGGTTGTACATCAGTGAAATATCCGACATCATTCCCTGGGGAAGAAGGACTACTGTGGCTTTCTAGGTACAGATGACAAACTGAATACAGAAATTTTTCGTCTGAAACCAACTATTTTTTAAAACAACAGTTTACGAGTTAAAACAAAAAAAAGGGACTTCCCTGGTGGCGCCATGGTTAAGAATCCGCCTGCCAATGCAGCGGGCACCGGTTCGAGCCCTGGTCTGGGAAGATCCCACATGCTGCGGAGCAACTTAGCCCGTGCGCCACAACTACTGAGCCCGCGTGCCACAATTACTGAAGCCTGTGTGCCTAGAGCCGTGCTCCGCAACAAGAGAAGCCACCGCAATGAGAAGACTGCGCAACACAACGAAGAATAGCCCCCGCTCGCCGCGACTAGATAATGCCCGCGCGCAGCAACGAAGACCCAACACAGCCAAAAATAAATAAATAAATAAGTTTTTAAATAAAAGTATTAAAACTGTTTACTACTTTGTTTAATCCCAGCAAGGGTTAGATCAAAGCATCCAGCTCCTCCCTGCCGCAAGTAATGGAGGAGGGAGAGAGGGAATCACTCTCCAGGGGGCTTCGCCGGACTCCACGGCTAAGCTCAAAACTTAAAAACCTGCAAATGGGAGGGAAAGGGGGAGGCGCGGAAATAATAAGAAGCGGGTCCCAAGAAGGTTGTATAAAAACAATGAAACCGTAATGTTTTCCATGACAGATTTCATCAGTGCCGCCTGAGTGCATTCTATTAAACCTCATTTATTACATTTTGAGGAACATAATTTAGATATAAGATCCCAGACAGTTTGCAAACTAGCTGAATCCGGACGCATCACCGTCCCTGCCGTGCACGGAAAACAGGCTGTTTTTCCTCTTGATGGTCTCAGGGCTCTCCCTCTACAGTTTGTGTGGGGGAAGGAGACAGTAAGCCGGGATGGGTGTGGAGGGCTCCACGCTGTTATTTGTCGTCTTTCTCCCCCCTCGAGCCGTTTGGACGCGTTGGGCTTCCTGCCCTGTAGCATAAACATCTCTGAAGTTGAACAGGCATACTTCGTTGTGTTCTGGAATCTGCGGGCTGATAGGAAATAGGTGCACAGGTGCCAAAAAGGCAACATACACGCGCAGCACAAATTGTTGATTTGTTTATCTAAGGGTCTCCCCTGAGCCTCCCAAGACTCCCCCCACCCACTCGGAGAATCTCATTTACTGGGATTTACAAAGCAGGAGTTGACCCAGTGGATGAAACAGATGATATTTTCATTCTAGGATTTCCAGGTCACTGGGAAGTCTCCCTACTCCCACCAAACTCCCAGCCCAAAACACTTCCCCAGCCCTGCTTTCTAAGGCCTAAAATGCCCCTTTGTGAAAACCAAAAGAGTTGAGGCATGCTAGAGACTCTATGTTATTTCATCTATTCCTCTCCTTGGTCCACTCAGGGCATGCATTAGTCATCCTGCTGCATGGAGGACAACACACACTCAGACTGGTGAAGCGACTTTCCCAGGGTCACTCGGTGATTAAGTGGCAGAACCAGGAATCCAGGCCCAGGGGATACTGTATACGATTTAAACATTCTTTTAATGGCAGGACACAACACGCTGACACTCAAATAGAGGAAGGGCAGAAGTCTTTGTCACTGACAGCTCCAAATGAGAGAAGGCCACCACACAGGGCCTCCCAGGGCTTTGCACTGGGGGCAGGGTAGCATCGAGTTGGAGCTACTGCAGGGGCACCTTATGGACGGCAAGCACAGCGGGGCTACCTGGGTCTCTGGGGCTCCCTGTGGACTGGCCGGTACTTGCTCTGGCATGATTAGGGCAGGTGCACTGTGACCCCAGAGTGTGAGAGCCCCATGATCAGCTGCTCAAGAAGAGGAACTAACAAGCCTCTAGACAGGGCCTCAAAACTGGGTTAAGACAGCATTTTAAAAATATATTATATATATATCGTACATGTTATAGGTGGGTCTAATTCTGAATCCCATATCCTTTTCCTCTCTCTGTGCTGAAAATGCCTATCAACCTTGGGGTCACCCATCCTCAAGACACTCACTTGGTCACCTTGGCTTGTTGGCCCATCTCTGAAAAGTCTCTCGGATTAGTGCCCTGCTCGAGAAAGCTACGCTCAGATCTCTTTCATGAACTACAAGGCCCTTCGAGAGAGCAACACAGCGTTAAGAGAAAGAAAGTGAGCTCAGAGGTCAGCACAGGGGTCAAATTGTGGCCGTGTCACTTGTTAGCTGCACGACCTCAGACATCAGTGTCCCGTTGAGCCTCACCTGCATCTGCAAAATGGGAATTAGAGGATGGCCTGCCGCTGGAGATCGCCAGGAGGGAAGAAGGCAGATTATCTGTTGGCAATCCTGGCAGAGAGTAAGTCCTCAGTTAAGATACGCAGCACTGCTGCTGCAGTGATTCTGTGCGCTCCGGCGCAAACCTGCATTTCAACCTCACCAGCCACACTCTGCTCCCCAAACACTACCGTGCTCCTCCTTACGTCTCTGCCTCGGCTGGGATATTTTTCTGTACACCTTTCCCACTTCCCAGCACGTCCTGGTCATCCTTCAGGGCTCACCTCCATGGTCTTCTCCTCCAAGAAGCCTCCCGGAGCCACTACCTACCCCAGCGGAATCCAGCTCTCCCTGCCCAGTGCTCCCTCCCACTCCGGCAAACTCTGAACTGGGCATCTGGTGGGAAGGAAGTCGGGTTCCTACCTGCTACCCCCACAGTGAGCTACGTGAGGAAGTGCAGACTCTTATCACACAGTGGAGTGGTAGCTGTCTTGATGTATTAGTCAGGGTTCTCCAGAGAAACAGAACCAGCAGGACAGATAGATATAGATGTAGATTTTTCAATATTATATATATAGATAGTCTATCAATAGACTATAGATCTATATCAATCTATATCTATATCTACATAAGGATATTTATTATAGGAATAGGCTCGTGTAATTATGATCTGCCCTCTACAAGCTGGAGACCCAAGAGAGCCGGTGGTGTGATCCAGTCCACGTTCAACTCTGGGCCTCCCTTAGCCCAGCCAAGCTGACACTTAAAACTAACAATTATAGCCGATTAGGCACCTTTGAGTAGCTGCCTTCCCTTTCTTGTCTCACTCCTCCACTCCGTCACCTTCGCTCCTCAACTTGCACTCAAGTTCTTATCTCAGGGGCTGCTTCTGGGGGAATCCAGACTGACAGGTAATCCCCGCTAGCCATGAGATCTGGAGCATGTTACTTAAACTCTCTGTGCCTCCACCTTCCCTTCTATAAATGAAAATATTTTTATTTATGGAATTTTATTACGAGGATAAGATGAGCTAAGTTGCACCTGGGAAAGTGCCTGAAAAATAGAAAACACTATAAATATTAGGTCTTATTATTCTCAAGATCTAGCTTAGGACCTGGCATATGCTATGGCTTCACAAAAGTGTTTGCTGGTTAAAGCATATTGAATCTCTCAGGATGGAGGAAGGTTGTATATTGAGCCTTTTCATTCCGCATTAGTTAGGTTCTTCCAGTTGCCAAGAACTCACTCAAGCAAACACAAGCAAGGCAGCCTGTTTCAAGGATGTACCTGCAGGAACAAAGACGGGCGTCTCTAAGGAACTGCAGAACCACCAGCCAGGCAGACTGTACCAAGGCAGGAGCATAAGTGGGGAATAGGAAGGTGCCTCAGATTCCGAGAACAGCCCTAGTGAATGGGTTATCTTGTCATCCTCCGAGAGCTGCAGGGTGCTTTTGTGTCTTCCCTCTAGAGATCTATCGCTCATACAGCTCACCTGCTCCCTCTGTATTGCCTCTCTTTGTACAACTTTCTGGTTCCACTGAGGTCTCTGAGTTTCCAGTAACATCTCTTTCCCCGTGGATTCTGTTCCAGTTGAGAAATAGTCATAGGAGTCAAAATGGGATGAAGACATCAACTTTGGGGGTGGTAAAGCTGCACTTCGGAGCACAGTGTAGACTTGTGACAAGAGGCAAGAATTCCGCTCCTTCCCCCCCCCCCCCAGTCTAGACCTTGATTCTTCCCTCAGCAAAGAGTCTGCTCTCCAGCCAGCCTGGCCCACACCTGCTGACCAAGAAGAGACCTGACGGAGGTGAGAGTACAGGTCATCTCACTGCAGAGGGGCAGGAGCTGAGAACAGACGTTCTGAACAACTCTGAAACCAGAGCTTGACAGAGAGACCGAGCTGGCCACACTCAGACCTGTTCCCAGCTTCACCAGCAGATCATCTATTCACCCCGCTGGTAGAGTGAGAAAAGGAGGAGGAGGGATGGACTGACACCCTCCCTGGTACTCCTAGAACGGTCGGTAGAAGTTGTTATTGTAATGGACTATGGCAGACTAGACAGGGGAGGGTTGGAATGTTTTCTTCCTGCAGCTACTAAGTGACCAACCTTGCCTGTGTCTACAGTTCAAATTCCCAAGAGACAGGGCCTGATTGGCCCAGAGACTCATCTTCATCTCTGTTTGGACAGCTAGTCCATAAAGAGCCAGCTCAAAGGCCACTGGCCAGCCCACCCCTCAGTGCAACCTGAAATTGCCCTGTCCATTTATTTGTTTATCATCTTCCCACACCCCGACTAGGGTGTTCCTGAGGGACAGGAATCTTGTCTGTTATGGTCATTGTTTCATCCCCAGCATCTAGAAAGGTACATGGCACAAAGTAGGAGCTGGATAAATATTTATTGAATATAAGATTGAATGATTGATTAATGCAACAAATAAGTGAGTGAATGAACAAACCTAACAGGTTTATAAAAAGCCCTACCTACATCACTGGAGCCTCTCCTCTATCACCCAGGGAACTCAGCTTCAGCCCGCAGCTTGTTTAGCCCACGGGGCAAAGTCCCTCAGGTAATGAGACCTCACTCACCTACAAGGCAATTGAGTGAGTTTCCATTGTCATGGCAGCGAGCCGATGCCCATCAAAGCAACTCAGCCAAGTGTTCCTTCTAACCACTGGAATCTTTCTGAGAGATGTTCTGACCAACACAATTTTCTCCATCTTATTCTATTTCCAGTGATGTTTTAGCCCATCTTGAAACTGGACCACTTCTCTGATTACCTGCTTCTTAATCCAACTCTGTCTGCACCAGTTCCCTTGATTAACGCCTTTCCCACAGACTATAAAGTCCTTCTCCAACTCACTACCCAGGGCATTATTTAACAGAAACCTAAACCCAGCAAGCTAATGAAAACAGCTCTTGCAAATAATCCTTTAAAGGGGTTTTAAGTACCCAGTTCCTACTAAACTGATGCAAATTAATGACCTTTAGGAGGCTTCTAAAAACTCACTATTCTTTTACCCAGAAGGGAGTAGCGATGAGGTCACAGATACTAAGCACCAAAACCAATCAGTCCCAAGTTTAATCACTGCTGAGCCTGACACAGTGTTAAAAGGGGACAGTGCCCTGGAGAGCTCTGAAAAAGGAGAACTCAGTGTTGCTAAAAGAAGTAGACGGGGATGCCCCAAAGGAAGGGACTTTGCCCCAATTTCCTCAGCATTGGTCAGAGGGGCTGGGAAACTTAAAGGCTGAGCTATACTCATGAATAAATAAGACCTCCAGGGCCATTGTGCAGATCAGAGATAAAATGTAAATGTAAAATGTAAATGTAAATCTGCACATAGCAGATGCTCAATAAAGGCTAAATGTTGTTATGATGAAAACCACACACTGGTGCCTGTGACAGCAGGGACCTGGAGAAAGAGGGTCAGTCCAGGGGCAGGGGTGTCTTGGCACCAAAGGGCTTTAGTGTGCTCAGCAAAGTGGAGGCTTTGGAGCTATGAGGTTTACAGCTCCAGGACATGTATTTAAGGGCCCCTACGGCCAAAAGGGCCAATTTAGGAAGGTCCTAAGTTAGCTGACTTGTTGAGAGGGCAGAGCAGAGGCTTCCTCTCAAGGGAGCTGAGGTCAGGGTGAACCTCTCCAATTCTGTGAGTCTACACTGGACCAGAAGTATCTTTCCTTGTATTCCTCTTCAAATTCACAGTGCACTCTCTACCCCTTCTCACCATCCCTGTCCTCTGATTTACAGCTCTAGTTCACCTCCTCCAGGAAGCCCTCCTAGACCTTTGCAACCTACATACTCTTTTTCCCATCTCTATATGCCTATGACATTCACAGTCTGCAGCAAACAGTCTAGCCTCCTTTTTCCACTTTACACCTTACTGGTTTCTAGTACGTGAGATCTGGGAGCCCTCTTTTTTTTTTTTTTTAAAATTAAAACCCCATGCCTTATTTATTTTATAACTGTAGGTTTTTACCCCTCATTCTCCTTTACCTATTTCTCCCAGTCCCCATGCCCTCCCCTCTGGCAATCACTCATTTTTTTCTCTGTATCTATGAGTTTGTTTTCTTTTTTTTGATTTTTATTTTTTTATACAGCACGTTCTTATTAGTTATCCATTTTATACATATTAGTATATATATATATATCAATCCCAATCTCCCAATTCATCACAGCACCACCACCATCCCCCACCACCACTTTCCCACTTGGTGTCCATACGTTTGTTCTCTGCATCTGTGTCTCAGTTTCTGCCCTGCAAACAGGTGCATCTGTACCATTTTTCTAGATTCCACATATATACATTAATATTCCATATTTGTTTTTCTCTTTCTGACTTACTTCACTCTGTATGACAGTCTCTAGATTCATCCACATCTCCACAAATGACCCAATTTCATTCCTTTTTATGGAGTAATATTCCATTGTATATATGTACCACTTCTTCTTTATCCATTTGTCTGTCGATGGGCATTTAGGTTGCTTCCATGACCTGGCTATTGTAAATAGTGCTGCAATGAACATTGGGGTGCATGTGTCTTTTTGAATTATGGTTTTCTCTGGGTATATGCCCAGTAGTGGGATTGCTGGGTAATATGGTAATTCCAGTTTTAGTTTTTTAAGGAACCTCCATACTGTTCTCCATAGTGGCTGTATCAATTTACATTCCCACCAACAGTGCAAGAGGGTTCCCTTTTCTCCACACCCTCTCCAGCATTTGTTGTTTGTAGATTTTCTGATGACGCCCATTCTAACTGGTGTGACGTGATACCTCACTGTGGCTTTGACTTGCATTTCTCTAATAATCAGTGATGTTGAGCAGCTTTTCATGTGCCTCTTGGCCATCTGTATGTCTTCTTTGGAGAAATGTCTATTTAGGTCTTCTGCCCATTTTTGGATTGGGTTGCTTGTTTTTTTGATATTGAGCTGCATGAGCTGTTTATATATTTTGGAGATTAATCCTTTGTCTGTTAATTCGTTTGAAAATATCTTCTCCCATTCTGAGGGTTGTCTTTTCGTCTTGTTTATGGTTTCCTTTGCTGTGCAAAAGCTTTTAAGTTTCAGTAGGTTGCATTTGTTTATTTTTGTTTTTATTTCCATTACTCTAGATGGTGGATCAAAAAGATTTTGCTGTGATTTATGTCAAAGAGTGTTCTTCCTATGTTTTCCTCTACGAGTTTTATAGTGTCCAGTCTTACATTTAGGTCTTGAATCCATTTTGAGTTTATTTTTGTATATGGTGTTAGGGAGTGTTCTAATTTCATTCTTTTACATGTAGCTGTCCAGTTTTCCCAGCACTACTTATTGAAGAGACTGTCTTTTCTCCATTGTATATCCTTGCCTCCTTTGGCATAGATTAGTTGACCATATGTGTGTGGGTTTATCTCTGGACTTTCTATACTGTTTCATTGATCTATATTTCTGTGTTTGTGCCAGTACCATATTGTCTTGATTACTGTAGCTTTGTAGTATAGTCTGAAGACAGGGAGTCTGATTCCTCCAGCTCCTTTTTTTCCCCTCAAGATTGCTTTGGCTATTCGGGGTCTTTTGTGTCTCCATACAAATTTTAAGATTTTTTGTTCTAGTTCCGTAAAAAATGCCACTGGCAATTTGATAGGGATTGCATTGGATCTGTAGATTGTTTTGGGTAGTACAGTCATTTTCACAATATTGATTCTTCCAATCCAAGAACATGGTATATCTCTACGTCTGTTGGTATCATCTTTAATTTCTTTCATCAGTGTCTTATAGTTTTCTGCATATAGGTCTTTCGTCTCCCTAGGTAAGTTTACTCCTAGGTATTTTATTCTTTTCATTGCAATGGTAAATGGGAGTGTTACCTTAATTTCTCTTTCAGATTTTTCATCATTAGTGTATAGCAATGCAAGAGATTTCTGTGCATTAATTTTCTGTCCTGCAACTTTACCAAATTCATTGATTAGCTCTAGTAGTTTTCTGGTGGCATCTTTAGGATTCTCTATGTATAGAATCATGTCATCTGCAAACAGTGACAGTTTTACTTCTTCTTTTCCAATTTGTATTCCTTTTATTTCTTTTTCTCCTCTGATTGCCGTGGTTAGGACTTCCAAAACTATGTTGAATAACAGTGGTGAGAGTGGACATCCTTGTCTTGTTCCTGATCTTAGAGGAAATGCTTTAAGTTTTTCACCATTGAGAATGATGTTTGCTGTGGGCTTGTCATATATGGCCTTTATTATGTTGAGGTAGTTTCCCTCTATGCCCACTTTCCGGAGAGTTTTTACCATAAATGGGTGTTGAATTTTGTCAAAAGCTTTTTCTGCATCTATTGAGATGATCATATGGTTTTTATTCTTCAATTTGTTAATATGGTTTATCACATTGATTGATTTGTGTATATTGAAGAATCCTTGCATCCCTGGGATAAATCCCACTTGATCATGGTGTATGATCCTTTTAATGTGTTGTTGGATTCTGTTTGCTAGTATTTTGTAAAGGATTTTTACATCTATATTCATCAGTGATATTGGTCTGTAATTTTCATTTTTTGCAGTATCTTTGTCTGGTTTTAGTATCAGGGTGATGGTGGGCTCATAGAATGAGTTTGGGAGTATTCCTTTCTCTGCAATTTTTTGGAAGAGCCTGAGAAGGATGGGTGTTAGCTCTTCTCTAAATGTTTGACAGAATTGTCCTGTGAAGCCATCTGGTCCTGGACTTTTGTTTGTTGGAAGATTTTTAATCACAGTTTCAATTTCATTACTTGTGATTGGTCTGTTCATATTTTCTATTTCTTCCTGGTTCTGTCTTGGAAGGTTATACTTTTCTAAGAATTTGTCCATTTCTTCCAGGTTGTCCATTTTATTGGCATTCTGTTGCTTGTAGTAGTCTCTTAGGATGCTTTGTATTTCTGCAGTGTCTGTTGTAACTTCTCCTTTTTCATTTCTAATTTTATTGATTTGAGTCCTCTCCCTCTTTTTCTTGATGAGTCTGGCTAATGGTTTAACAATTTTGTTTATCTTCTCAAAGAACCAGCTTTAGTTTTATTGATCTTTGCTATTGTTTTCTTTGTTTCCATTTCATTTATTTCTGCTCTGATCTTTATGATTTCTTTCCTTCTGCTAACTTTGGGTTTTGTTTGTTCTTCTTTCTCTAGTTCCTTTAGGTGTAAGGTTAGATTCTTTATTTGAGATTTTTCTTGTTTCTTGAGGTAGGCTTGTATTGCTATAAAATTGCCTCTTACAACTGCTTTTGCTGCATCCCGTAGGTTTTGGATCATCGTGTTTTCTTTGTCATTTGTCTCTAGGTATTTTTTGATTTCCTCTTTGATTTATTCAGTGATCTCTTGGTTATTTAGTAATGTATTGTTTAGCTTCCATGTATTTGTGTTTTTTATGTTTTTTTCCCTGTAATTGATTTATAATCTCACAGCGTTGTGGTGTGAAAAGATGCTTGATATGTTTTCAATTTTCTTAAATTTACTGAGGCTTGATTTGTGACCCAAGGTGTGATCTATCCTGGAGAATGTTCCGTGCACACTTGAGAAGAAAGTGTCATCTGCTGTTTTTGGATGGAATGTCCTATAAATACCAATTAAATATATCTGGTCTATTATGCCATTTAAATTTTGTGTTTCCTTAGTAATTTTCTGTTTGGATGATTTGTCCATTGGTGTAAGTGAGGTGTTAAAGTCCCCCACTATTATTGTGTTACTGTCGATTTCCTCTTTTATAGCTGTTAGCAGTTGCCTTATGTATTGAGGTGTTCCTATGTTGGGAGTGTATATGTTTATAATTGTTATATCTTCTTCTTGGCTCGATCCCTTGATCATTATGTAGTGTCCGTCCTTGTCTCTTGTAACATTCTTTATTTCAAAGTCTATTTTATCTGATATGAGTATTGCTACTCCAGCTTTCTTTTGATTTCCATTTGCAATGGAATATGCTTTTCCATCCCTTCACTTTCAGTCTGTATGTGTCCGTAGGTCTGAAGTGGGTCTCTTATGGACAGCATATATATGGGTCTTGTTTTGGTATGCATTCGGCAAGCCTGTGTCTTTTGGCTGGAGCATTTAATCCATTCACGTTTAAGGTAATTATCGATATGTATATTCTTATGACCATTTTCTTAAGGTTTTGGGTTTGTTTTTGTAGGTCCTTTTCTTCCCTTGTGTTTCCCACTTAGAGAAGTTCCTTTAGCATTTGTTGAGGAGCTGGTCTGGTGGTGCTGAATTCTCTTAGCATTTGCTTGTCTGTAAAGCTTTTGATTTCTCCATTGAATCTGAATGAGATCCTTGCTGGGTAGAGTATTCTTGGTTGTACGTTCTTCCCTTTCATCACTTTAAGTATACCATGCCACTCCCTTCCGGCGTGTAGAGTTTCTGCTGAGAAATCAGCTGTTAACCTTATGGGAGTTCCCTTGTATGTTAGTTGTCATTTTTCCCTTGCTGCTTTCAATAATTTTTCTTTTTCTTTAATTTTTGCCAATTTGATTACTATGTGTCTTGGTGTGTTTCTCCTTGGGTTTATACTGTATGGGTCTCACTGCACTTCCTGGACTTGGGTGGCTATTTCCTTTCCCATGTTAGGGAAGTTTTTGACTATAATCTCTTCAAATATTTTCCCGGGTCCTTTCTCTCTCTCTTCTCCTTCTGGGACCCCTATAATGCGAATGTTGTTGCGTTTAATGTTGTCCCAGAGGTCTCTTAGGCTGTCTTCATTTCTTTTCATTCTTTTTTCTTTATTCTGTTCCACAGCAGTGAATTCCACCATTCTGTCTTCCAGGTCACTTATCCGTTCTTCTGCCTCAGTTATTCTGCTATTGATTCCTTCTAGTGTAGTTTTCATTTCAGTTATTGTATTGTTCATCTCTGTTTGTTTGTTCTTTAATTCTTCTAGGTCTTTGTTAAACATTTCCTGCGTCTTCTCGATCTTTGCCTCCATTCTTTTCCGAGGTCCTGGATCATCTTCACTATCATTATTCTGAATTCTTTTTCTGGAAGGTTGCCTATCTCCACTTCATTTAGTTGTTTTTCTGGGGTTTTATCTTGTTCCTTCATCTGGTACATAGCCCTCTGCCTTTTCATCTTGTCTCTCTTTCTGTGAATGTGGTTTTCATTCCAGAGGCTGCAGGATAGTAGTTCTTCTTGATTCCGCTGTCTGCCCTCTCTTGGAGCCCTCTTGAGGATAGAGACTCTGGCTCATATGCCTCATGTATCCCTCACAAACATGTTTTCTAATCTAGGGCCTCTCACTCTGTAATATGCACATGAATTCCCTGGAGATCTTGTGGGAATGCAGATTCTGATTCTGCAGGTCTTGGCTAAGTCCTGAGACTGCATTTCTAACAAGCTCCCAAGTGATGTCAATGGTACTTTGAGTAGCATGGATCTACAGCATCTTACCAACACTGTTTCTTCAAGCTGTTAATGTGTTACATATCTAAAAAGATAGAGAGAGAAACAAGTCTACCCCAGGAGTTCTCAGAGCCTTTAATGGACGTTATGAATCTTCAAGAAGGGGCTATGGTGTGCAGCATCTCCCAACAGAAATCTCTGTTCAAGGGAGCGTCCTACAGCATTTATCTCATTATCAGATACACGTCAATTGCTAATAATAAGAGCAAATATTTATTGCATCCTTACTACAGGCCAAGCATTTTACACACACCATCTTATATAATTATTCCACTGAACACTATGAGGTAAGCACTACTGGGATCCCTGTTTTAGAGGAGGAGATGGAAGCTACAGGGGTTAAGCCCTGTACCCAAGTGTGTGTGGCAGAGTCAGGAATTGAACCCCATTAGTCTGGCTCCAGGGTCCTCTATTTTAACCATCCCACTTGACCTCTAAGCTTGGACCCACAAATCTTCCTTCTGCCATGAATAATGGCTAAAAGGCCAAACTTGGTGAGGACAGGCTTCTGCCTCAACTGCAGTCAGTTTTGTCCAGGTGCTCTTTTTTTACATAGCTATAAGTTGTTTGTTTGTTTTTCCCCCCCTACGGTGAACATTTACTTATCGTATGTAAGAAAGAAAAAGAGCACACTTCTGTTTCAGCTCAGAATGTGTCTGGTTTCAAGTAACAGGACAGACAGGTGTTTGTTTTTATTACACTACAAGATGTCCAGAGATAGATGGTTAGATACTTTTTAAGTCAGCCATCAGAAACCCAGGCCCCTTCTTTCTTTCCAGGTGTGTGGACAATAACAGAGAAAGCTTATGTCTTGGTTCTGGAAGAAGTTGGTGTAAGCACCTTCCTCATTCATTCTTTCATTTGAAAGGCATGTTAAGGTCCTTCCATGTGTCAGACAGTGGGTTTTGGAACAAAGATGAAAAGATACAACCAAGTCTATGGGTCAGATAAGATTATACAGATATGCAATCTCCTAATTATGGTACCATGAAGTGACTATTATTTATTTCAACCCTGGCTTTCTACAGAAAGGATCTGAGGTGCTAACGTACTGTGATACGTGCTATAAGAGAAGTGAGCACAGGATCTGTGGGAGCCCAGAGAAAGGGTCCCTCACCTACCTGGGGGTGAAGAAGGGCAAAAGGAGTCAGGGAAAGGGTGGATCTGAGTCTTGTAGGGCAAAGAGAAATGAGCTGGGCAAGAGAAGGTCAGGTAGGCAGGGCATGCCAAGCCAGGAAAAATAAAAGGACAGTGTAAGTAATCAAAATGCTTTGTGCTGAATCCTGTTTGGGCTTTTTAAAACAGGGTTTTTTTTTTCCCCCCCTCATGAAAAAGAAGCAGAGGGATAAATAGCTCCAGTGTTGTTTCAGTGAATCAACCACATAAGGATCCTGGATCAACTTCTCTGCAATTCTCTTCTCCCTCCCCTCATGGTTGTAAGATGGCTGCAACTGCTCCGGGTATCACAAAAGGACAGAATAAGCTTCCCTGACAGCTTTGCCCTTCCAGGCAAAGCTGTTCACTTTGCAGTGTAGCACAGTAGTTTGTGCATATGGGTTAGGGGGTTAAACTAGATGAGATTCACTGAAGACACACAAAGTTTCTAATAGAATTATATCTGAAGAAACAAATGTGATCTTGAAATGAAAGGGACAGAAAGGGTACAAAGCAAAAAGAGATATTCAGATGATCAAATTTCTACAAGCAGGAAGCAGGCTGAGAAAACTATTCAGTATAAATGCACACCACCTTTTATATAAAAGGAAGGATGACTAAGAGGGTAGAACCAAGAGTCTAGAATTTGGAGTCAAGAGCCGTGGAGAATTATTCCCTGGACTTGAGACTGAATCAAGGAACTGTCAATCTGTGCCCAGCTGGATTTCAGAATTGCTATGGACCAGTGACTCCTGTGTGCCTCACATCTTCAGCTTTGTGAACAAGAATGTCTACAGTGGTTATCCTATGTCTGTTCCAGCATAGTATCTAAAGATAGTTTATCTTCAAATCCTGGCTCTGAGCCTGGTATTTTGGGCACCTCCAACCATAAGCCAATTTCTTCATCTGTGGAATCAGGACAATAATGCCTACCTATCTCATAGGTTGTTATAAACACTCAATAAGCTAAACATATATAATCACTCCACAGTGCCTGGCACAAAGTAAGTAGTGTTCAGTAAATGACAACTGTTATTATTTTTCATTATTCTCCCCTTTGTATTCTGAATATACTCTTACTATAGCACCAGCCATTCTGCACTGGAATTATATGCCATATGTCTACCCCATATATATGCTACTGTTTACTCCATTAGGCTCTGAGCACTTGGGGCTTAGAGAAGATATTCATGTTTGTATCTTCAACAAACATAAATACCCTGGCATATGGTAGATGATTGGGAAGTGTTTGTTGAATGAAGAGAATAGAATGGAATAGAAGAGAATGGAATAGAAAACGATAGAAAAATGTATACCCATGATTCGGCATTCCTTTCTGCTAGCTTTTGGTATTGAATAGCATGGTTTTCTTTCCTGGTTGTTGTTATGGGAAATGATTTGATAAAGGCAGGGGACCTTCCTGTCAGTCATGACTGTACAATTCTGAAAACCTGTGACGCTGAAGTTCTCCAGAAGCTGTCCCTACAACAGGAATCCGCTGTGGCTGGGGCAAAACCCCTGGAAAATGAAGAGCTCCTCCCAATTTGGAGACATCAGAGCTCCAGAAACACGCAAAACAGCCAGTTCTCCTCAAGCCACTTCCCTTTCCCAGAGTACTCTGCTGACCACCCCTCTCCCAGCTCTGTGTTGTGAGAAGATGAAGTTCAGTGACTCAAGGTTTCTCTTGTGGCCCCAGACAGTTGAAGGCAAAATGGGATGTGGACACAAGGATGTTTTTGCTGACTCTTCTTTAGTGCTTCAGGGAACATTACATTTAGCTAATTTAGGAAGAATATCAAATTAAGAGATACCCATCTGCATAATAGCTATTAGAAATAAAACTCTCAAGAAGCAAGGGGCTATAGTGCCCAAGGTCATGACTTATGACCTCCTTCAGAGCTAGGATCCTTTACCAGCACCAACAACAGTCCTAGCACAAATGCCAACAACAAATTCCTAGCATAAATGATGCCACTCACTCATAGCAGACATTACTAATCAATTATAGCATACTTTCACCCCAGACATAGCTTCAAATGCTTCTCATCCCATCGACTGAAGAAAGTCACTACTAATTGATTGGGAGTGCCATGCAGGATTAAACCCACTTTCCTTCCCTGACCTAGATGATCACACTACCTGTGCAGTCCTCACAATTATAATAATCCCCTTAGATGGTTCTTCTTTAGGTCCCTAACAACGTGATCCTAATAGCATCCTAAGACATCATGAGCAGGCTACTTGCATCTCATATTGCCTCCTCTCTCTAGGATCCTCTTACTTTCCCGAACTGTACTTTAGTAGGACATAATATGAAACAGTCAAATAAAATCACATTTACTATAAGAACACTGTTGAGGGTATTGTTCATTACTTTATACACCGTCTTCCCTATGAGGCTCCAGGAGGGAAAAAATGCCTTTCTAATCTTGGGATCAATAATGGATGTGTCTCTCCTGAGCCACCAGACTTTCTTGCCTTATGAACCATATGCATTCTGTAACGGACACGTTTCCCTCTTTGCACTGGCTGCAGGAAGCTTACAGACCAGGATGGCACTACTCCCCTTATAATTCATGCATTAATGTCTTTAAAGAATCCAAATTATTTTTCTTGGTTTTTTCCCTCCTTTGTCTTACTTATCTTAATTTTCATTTATTTTATTCTGCTACAGTTTGTGCATCCTTGTAAGCCACGTTGAATACTTGGGGGAATAAACTTGGTATAAATAAACAGATGGATAACTAATATCCAGACGAATGTGAAGCATTATTCAGGTTTCTAAATATTCATTTCACGTGCAAATGTTTGGGATGGGGTGCATCAGAGTATGTTTATTGGGGGAGTGGAGTGCATAAGACCATCTTTCTCTTTAAGCATCTACCCTTGTTCCTCTTACTCTGCAGGACCTAAAAAAGGTGTGTGTGTGTGTGTGTGTGTGTGTTTGTGTGTGTGTGTGTGTGTGTACGCGCGCGTGTGTGTGTCCTCACTTCCCTGCTTCACACATGTCCCTACAGACCTGAGACCACCACACAGCAACCTAAATCAGCTTGCCAAGAGGCACGTAGTTTAACCTGAACACCAAATGCCCAGGGGGTTCTTGAAGCGCCAAGATGAAAGAACAGTCACTGCCATTATTCCCAAGAGTCACAGCTCTCCGTTGGCTAAACTACTTGTCTAAACCACTGTAAACACATGGACTTTGAAGCTACATATATCTGTGTTTAAATCCTCATTCTGCCATTCAGAATGTATTTACTTAACCTCTTTTTCTAAGCCTCAGTTTCCTCTTCTGTAAAATGCCTACTTTCTGGAGTTGATGGCTTAAGTGAGATAATATATGAAAAGCACTTAGCACAATGTTGGGTACGTGGTGAGTCCTTAATAAATGATAGCTATTACTTTACGTCTCTGATTGCTCTTGTCTCCCTTAATCTGGTAAACTATAGGCTCTGCTTCGCTATGGTGGGGGTAGAGAGTAATTTGGTTTATTACATCCTTATTAGCATCTAGCCCAGGGTCAAGAACACGTAGGTGTTTAATATCTGGCTGCTGAATACTCGGAAGAACGTGCACCTGGAGACCTTAACAATCAATATATTTACCATGCTGTGCAATATTCCATTATACTATACTACTTCCTCCTTCCTAGAATGGTCTGTCTTCAATTGGCATCAGTTATATTGATAGCGCCCTCTGCTAGCTGGCAGTAGCAACAAATAACCTCTTAAACTTAGCGTGAGATTTGCTCTGAAGGAAAAGAAAGGAAGAAAACAGACATGTACTGAGTGCCCACTGTGTGCCAGCCAATGTCCTGGACATGTCCATCATCTGTGCATGAAACTTTGTGGTTAGTGAGTGAAATCCACACCAGCCCCCATCAGGTCAATTCTCCCTGTGTGTAAATCCTACAGCCTGAGCACCTAACAATCTATATTCTTTTCCAGGTCAAATGAAATGAAAAGAGGATTAAAAATGTGTCTCAGAAACCTGTAACCAGAGCTCAAGAAGCCAGCAACAGGGAGAGCCCTGGTTAATTTCAAGATGCCAAACAGCCAGCTTTCTATCAGTTTCCAGGACCTTATTTCCCACCCCGCCCCCTTCATTCTCAGAATTGATGTTTATGTTTCCACCAGGATAGAGACCAATTCTCCTTGGCATCCTCCGTCAGAAAGAATCAGAAATTTTCCACCTGGGATGCTACAAATTGCATTTCTCAACACAGATCTGGAATACAGGATATGACCAGCATAGCTAATGCTGCGTGATCAAAATTCAGGTGCTCTAACTTTATAACAATCATCATCAGGCAGTCAGAGTTTCACCAAGGGATGGAGCCTCTTGTCCTCTAAGATTCAGACAGCAGGAGCACGGCAATCTGAAAGCAGCTCCCAGGGGAGACTGCAGCGTGAGGGGAGGCTGGTTGAAGCCTCTGCCAGCCCCACCCACATGACTTGGGGCACATTGCCACACTGCTCTGAGCCTCAGTTTCCCCATTTATGAAATGAGGATTGGAGCAGGACCTAATTCAGCGAGCTACTGGGAAGATTAAATAATAAAACACATATGAAGTTCTTAGCCCGGTGCCTGGATCATGGGAAGTGTGTGATAAATCTTAGCCAAGCTGTGTAGGCAGCTTGTCGTGTTTGTCCTCCTTCTCTAAAAATATTCCTCACTCCACACCCCAGTTAAACCCTTGAGAGCTATAGTTATCCTATCTGGAACCCCTTCCCCCGCTCCAAAGTTCCCAGCCAATGGTGGTTGGAACGTAGAGGAAACATCACCCAAACCAGACCAATCAGATTTTCCCTCTCAGAAACCTGGGATGGAACTAAAGGAGCTAGTCTCTGCTGGCTGTTTCAACCGAGGACATGCAAATTCAAGAGCCAGATGGGTGCCGCCTTCCACATGTGACTGAAGAAGCACAGAAGGAGTCTGGAGAGAGAGGGTTCTCCTCCAGGTCTGCGGCTACTGAGGGAGAAAGAGAGACAGACAGACAGACAGAGACAGAGAATATGAATTTGCCTTAGTTCCAGACCTTTTCTGGCTTACGGTTCGAGGGCCATGGAAGGCCAGGCTACATCTGTTCCCTGTAAGCTTCCTGAGTCAGCACTGTGGGCTTTTAACAAACCCCACTTTTTCCTTAAGCTACTCTAAGATTTCTCTTAGTTGAAGAAAAAAGTTTTGATGCCAAAGCAAAGAGATTTCAGGCCCCAAACTCTTTTCTTGGGACTATGCTACTTCATGGGATTTAATGAGGAATTCTATGAGGAAGGAAAGAAAAGGGACAAAAAAAAAATACCATATAATGAGCATCTATTGGGTACCAGCCTCTCTGCTTGGTGTTCTCTCATATCACCATCCACATGTGAGACAAGTGCGTATGTCAGGGACAGTCATCAATATTTTATGCAATATTTTATCAATATTTTAAAGCTTAGAATGGTTAAGAGCCCAGCCCAAGATCACACAGCCAAAAACATGGTGGAGCTCAGAATTGAACCCAGGTCTGTCTGAACCCATGTAAGGGTTTTTCATACATCTGGTATGAACAAATTGGGACTTAATTCAGTGTCTGCTGCATGGTCACAATCATCACCACCATCATCACCATCACTATCATACCGTCATCATCATCACTCATTACCATCATCACCATCATCACTGTCATCATAATTATCACCACTATCACTATTATCACCATCACCGTCATCATCTCTATCGTCATCACCATCATCACCATCACCACTATTATCACCATCATAATCATCACCATCATCGTTATCACCATCATCAGCATCCTAATGAATAACATTTATTTATCAATTTCATTCAATCAGTCTTTGTACTGAGCATGGTACATATACACGTTAGCACACAACAAGCCTTTGAAGAAGATGTTAATATCATCTTTATTTTACAGCTGAGGAAACTGAGGTATTGTGAGGTTAAACACTCATCTGAAGTCACTTACCTGGTCAATAATACAGCTGAGATTCAAACCGGGTCTATGTGAATTCAAAGCCCACTCTGTAAGACTATACTGTCCTGGAGGGCAGGGGCTGCATCTCCCATTTCTTTGGCATCCCCCAGGATGCCAAGCATTGTGCTGTGCATGCAACAGTCACCAAATAAATATCTGCTGAGATGATGGAAAATGTGGAAAGGATCACAGAAGTGCTGAACAGGAAAGGGTTAAATGCTCTGCTCCGGGTCACCAGTAAATACAGCAGGAAAGCCAGGCTCTGAACACGAATCTCCAGGCACAAAAGGGTCTCTTTCATATTGGTAATAAAGATGTGTATCAAAATGCCTTTCGATGTGGGCAAGAGACTGACAGGAGCGTGTCGAGCATCTCAAAGGCTGAGGTTCACTGCTTAGTCCTTAACCTTGTCTCCTGGGCTGAGCCAGGCCATGAATAAATGCCAGGGAATTCCTCTCTGACCTCCAGCTCAAGCCAAGGAGACAATTAGAAGAGAAGACCCCATTTAGTGAGTGCTTGTATGTATTAGGTGCTTTGCTAAGTACTTTACTGAACAGGACAAGATATGCCGAGGTCACCTGACAGTATACCACAGTGATTAAACAATCAGGCTCTAGAGGCAGACTGCCTTCAGCCCTGGCTCTACCACTCACTACCTGTGTGTCCTTGGACCTCAGTCTCCTTGGCTATAAAATGGGGATGATGTTAATGCAAATCAAAACTGCAGTGAGGTATCACCTCACACGGGTCAGAATGGCCATCATCAAAAAGTCTGCAAATAATAAACGCTGGAGAGGATGTGGAGAAAAGGAAACCTCCCTGCACTGCTGGTGGGAATGTAAATTGGTACAGCCACTATGGAAAACAGTATAGAGGTTCCTTAAAAAAAACCCTAAAAATAGAGCTACTATATGATCCAGCAATCCTGGGCATATACCTGGAAAAGACGAAAGCTCTAATTCAAAAAGGTACATGCACCCTAATATTCACAGAAGCACTATATAAAACAGTCAAGACATGGAAGCAACATAAGCGTCCATCAGATGAATGGATAAAGAAGTCCATCCAACAGATGAATGGATAAAGATGTGGTATACATATACGATGGAATATTACTCAGCCATAAAAATAATGAAATAATGCCCTCTGCGGCAACATGGATGGACCTAGAGATTATCATACTAAGTGAAGTAAGTCAGACAGAGAAAGACAAATATATGATATCACTTACATGTGGAATCTAAAAAAAGAGTGCAAATGAACTTATTTACAAAACAGAAACAGACTCACAGACATAGAAAACAAACTCATGGTTACCTAAGTGGAAGGGTGGGGGAGGGATAATTGGGAGTATGGGATTAACACATGCACATTACCATATATAAAACAGATAAACGACAAGGATTTACTGTATAGCACAGGGAACTATATTCAATATCTTGTAATAAACTATAATGGAAAAGAATTGGAAAAAAGAATCTAGATGGGCTTCTCAGGTGGCGCAGTGGTTGAGAGTCCGCCTGCCAATGCAGGGGACACGGGTTCGTGCCCCAATCTGGGAAGATCCAACGTGCCGTGGAGAGGCTGGGCCCATGAGTCATGGCCGCTGAGCCTGTGCATCTGGAGTCTGTGCTCCGCAACAGGAGAGGCCACAGCAGTGAGAGGCCCCCGTACTGCAAAACATAAAAAAAAAAAAAAAGAATCTAGATATATATATATGTGTATATATGTATATATATGTATTATATAGATGTATATGTGCATATATGTGTATTCATGTATATATGAATCACTCTGTTGTATGCCTGAAACTAACACAATATTGTAAGTCAACTATACTTCAATTAAAAATAAATAAATAAAATGGGGATGATATTATTTTATTTTTTATATTATTATGCAGCAGGTTCTAATTAGTCATCAATTTTATACACATCAGTATATACATGTCAATCCCAATCGCCCAATGCAGCACACCACCATCCCCGCCCCCCCCCCCGCAGCTTTCCCCCCTTGGTGTCCAGACGTTTGTTCTCTACAGCTGTGTCTCAACTTCTCCCCTGTAAACCGTTTCAGCTGTACGATTTTTCTAGGTTCCACATACATGTGTTAATATACTATATTTGTTTTTCTCTTTCTCACTCACTTCACTCTGTATGACAGTCTCTAGATCCATCCACGTCTCTACAAATGACCCAATTCCGTCTCTTTTTATGGCTGAGTAATATTCCATTGTATATATGTACCACTTCTTCTTTATCCATTCATCTGTCAATGGGCATTTAGGTTGCTTCCATGACATGTCTATTGTAAATAGTGCTGCAATTCTATTAATTGACCATAGGTGAGTGGGTTTATCTCTGGGCTTTCTATCTTGTTCCATTGGTCTATGTTTCTGTTTTTGGGCCAGTACCACATTGTCTTGATTACTGTAGCTTTGTAGTGTAGTCTGAAGTCAGGGAGTCTGATTCCTCCAGCTCCGTTTTTTCCCTCAAGACTGCTTTGGCTATTCGGGGTCTTTTGTGTCTCCATACAGATTTTTAAGATTTTTTTGTTCTAGTTCCATAAAAAAATGCCATTGGTAATTTGATAGGGATTGCATTGCATCTGTAGATTGCTTTGGGTAGTATAGTCATTTTCACAATATTGATTCTTCCAATCCAAGAACATGGTATATCTCTACGTCTGTTGGTATCATCTTTAATTTCTTTCATCAGTGTCTTATAGTTTTCTGCACACAGGTCTTTTGTCTCCCTAGGTAGGTTTACTCCTAGGTATTTATTCTTTTCATTGCAATGGTAAATGGGAGTGTTTCCTTGATTTCTCTTTCAGATTTTTCATCATTACTGTATAGGAATGCAAGAGATTTCTGTGCATTAATTTTGTATCCTGCAACTTTATCAAATTCATTGATTAGCTCTAGTAGTTTTCTGGTGGCATCTTTAGGATTCTCTATGTATAGTATCATGTCATCTGCAAACAGTGACGGTTTTATTTCTTCTTTTGCAATTTGTATTCCTTTTCTTTCTTTTTCTCCTCTGATTGCCGTGGCTAGGACTTCCAAAACTACCTTGAATAGTAGTGGTGAGAGTGGACATACTTGTCTTGTTCCTGATCTTAGAGGAAATGCTTTCAGTTTTTCACCATTGAGAATGATGTTTGCTGTGCGCTTGTCATATATGGCCTTTATTATGTTGAGGTAGGGTCCCCCTATGCCCACTTTCCGGAGAGTTTTTACCATAAATGGGTGTTGAATTTTGTCAAAAGCTTTTTCTGCATCTATTGAGATGATCATATGGTTTTTATTCTTCAATTTGTTAATATGGTGTATCACATTGATTGATTTGCATATATTGAAGAATCCTTGCATCTCTGGGATAAATCCCACTTGATCATGGTGTATGATCCTTTTAATGTGTTGTTGGATTCTGTTTCCTAGTATTTTGTTGAGAATTTTTGCATCTATATTCATCAGTGATATTGGTCTGTAATTTTCTTTTTTTGTAGTATCTTTGTCTGGTTTTGGTATCAGGGTGATGGTGGGCTCACAGAATGAGTTTGGGAGTGTTCCTTCCTCTGCAATTTTTGGGAACAGTTTGAGAAGGATGGGTGTTAGCTCCTCTCTAAATGTTTGACAGAATTGTCCTGTGAAGCCATCTGGTCCTGGACTTTTGTTTGTTGGAAGATTTTTAATCATAGTTTCAATTTCATTACTTGTGATTGGTCTGTTCATATTTTCTGTTTCTTCCTGGTTCAGTCTTGGAAGGTTATACCTTTCTAAGGATTTGTCCATTTCTTCCAGGTTGTCCATTTTATTGGCATTCTGTTGCTTGTAGTAGTCTCTTAGGATGCTTTGTATTTCTGCAGTGTCTGTTGTAACTTCTCCTTTTTCATTTCTAATTTTGATTTGAGTCCTCTCCCTCTTCTTCTTGATGAGTCTGGCTAATTGTTTATCAATTTTGTTTATCTTCTCAAAGAAGCAGCTTTTAGTTTTATTGATTTTTGCTATTGTTTTCTTTGTTTCCATTTCATTTATTTCTGCTCTGATCTTTATGACTTCTTTCCTTCTGCTAACTTTGGGTTTTGTTTGTTCTTCTTTCTCTAATTCCTTTAAGTGTAAGGTTAGATTCTTTATTTGAGATTTTTCTTATTTCTTGAGGTAGGCTTGTATTGCTATAAACTTCCCTCTTACAACTGCTTTTGCTGCATCCCATAGGTTTTGGATCGTCATGTTTTCAGTGTCATTTGTCTCTAGGTATTTTTTGATTTCCACAGGCTGCAGGATTGTAGTTCTTCTTGCTTCTGCTCTCTGCCCTCTGGTGGATGAGGATATCTAAGAGGTTTGTGTAAGTTTCCTGATGGGTGGGACTGGTGGTGGGTAGAGCTCGGGGTTGATATTATTAATAGTGCCTTCTTCATAGTGTTATTTTAAGGGGGAACCGAGCACATGGTTAGCGCTCCATAAACAGTACCATGTATTAAACCTCCTAATGACCCTGTGAAGTAGGTACATCAACCCATTCTGCAGATGAGGATACTGAGGCTCATGGGCAGAAATGACTTGCCCAATACCACACAGCTAACAAGTACACAAAACAGATTGGTATCTAGGCCACTCACATCCCATGGCTGGGCCCTTTACCATTCATACTGCATGTTACTATAGGGTACCTTGACATTTTGTCTTCAGCCTTGGGAAGAGGGGAAAGGTCAGACCCTTTGTCTTCTACAACCTTCAATCATTCTTCCAATGGTTTAATTTTGTCACACGCACATATACGTGGGTGCTGTAGGCACAGAGGAGCCACGTGTCAGGATTTCTACCACTCATTTCTTCATTCATCACATATTTACTGTGCCATGCCCTGAGAAAGGTGCTGGGAATAAAGTCACTGACAAAACAGACTCAGCCCCTGACCTCATGGAGCTCAGTTTAGCAGGGGATGCAGACATTAATCAGTCATGCAGATGTATGACTGTGGCTGTAACATGTGTAACATGTAACATGAAGCAGTGATGCTGGTGCTCAGAGGGCCTGTGATAGAAAGAGATGACAGAGAAAGGAGTCAGGGAAGACTTCTCTGAGGAGGCAACAACTGAGCTAGCATATATAATAGTCAACACCCACAGGAAAAAGGGAGGGAAAGCCATTTCAGGTAGAGGGGATTGCATATGTAAAGGCCCTGTAGCAGGAGGGATGATGGGAGTCAGAGGGACTGAAAGGGGACCTTGTGGCTGGAGCAGAGGGAATGAGGGATGCATACTATGGGGGGGAGCTGGGGACATCATCAGGAGGCAGGCCACGTAGGACCTGAGGGCAGAGCAGAGGCTCAGACCTGCGCAACAAAGCGAATCAGAGCTGCCTTATTTAGTTACTTGTTCATTTTGTGAGTTTCATGAGGAGAGAGATGCTGTCTGTTGGTTTGCTGCTGCATCCTATGTCTATGATAGTATCCAGAACACAGAAGATACTCAATAAACATTTTTGAATGAGTGCATTTATATATTCATTCCACAAATTCCACCGCTTTATACAAGGTTGTGGCCTAGGTCCTGAATGAATGATGGACCTTGAGTAGTGCTGGGTTAATGAGAAAGGCAGACAGTCCACCAGACTGTTAATGCCCTAAGGACAGAGGCCATGTCCTTAGTTGACTCTGCACCTGTATAAGAGCAAGTCTTCTCCTTTATTATGCAGATCCCTGGGTCCTAGTCTCAGACAGTCTAACCTGGTAGTTCATATGTGGAACCTGGGACTCTGCATTTTAACAAGGGCTCCTGTTGATTCTGAAGCAGGTAATTCCCCAAAAACGCTCTTGAGAAACACTGTTATAGAACATTGCCTGGCACAAAACAAGTGTTCAGTATGAAGCTGACAAATGAATAAGTAAAAGGAGTGAGTCATTGACTGAAAACAACCTATAATATAATGTTATGCGATGAAATGCTGTAATAACAAAGGCAAGTAGGAAGAACTACGGAAGTGCTTATAGGAATACAATCGCAGGCCAGGGAAGGCTTCCAGGAGGAGGTGGCTTTTTAATTGAGCCCTGGAGCCTGAGAAGACATTTTCCAGGTGGATATGTCTTTGTATGTCTGAACCTCATTTTTCTCAACTGTACAATGGGAATAACAATAGCTTCACTGGGAGGAGGGTATGAGAATTACATGAAATTTACTCATTCATCCCATAAATATTTATGAAGCATCTGCCACGTGCCAGGAACCATTCTAGGCACATGGGCATATCAATGAACAAAGCAGTGAAAGAATCCTGTCCCTGAGTTACTTACATACTAGGAACGAGACACACAATAATCCTAATAAATGAGTATATTATCTAGTATTTTAGAAGGCAAGAAACGCTACTGAAAAACAGTAAGGTGGAGCAGGGTCACGGGGACACTATAAATGTATCAAATCAACACATCACATACCTTAAACTTACACAATATTGTATGCCAATTACATCTCAATAAAAATTAAAAAATAAAGACAGCCATTGCTATCATGATCAAATATTTGTCAAGTAAATAGTTGCTCTTTTTGACAGATCTTTTATTTTTATGGCTTTCCTTACTTGGGGTAATAAATCCTTGCTCCCTCGACTGACTCCATGAGGACAAAAGAAGTTCTTCCCATCCAAAGAAATGCCTTTTCGCCATTAAAAACAAAAACAAGCAAACAAACAAGCAAATCTCCTACTTCAAGCACTCGACAAGGGAAATGTAAGGTCTGGTGCCCAAGAGCACGCCTGGTCCTGAAGCATAGGTTCTCAGTGGTGGTGGTACTGCCCCCTAGGGGGAGATCTGAAAATGCTGGGAGGAGATTAGATCATCACTAGGTCTGGAAGTGTGCAATGCATTCACATCAATGCCCTGCCAGACACTTAACATCTGTGAAAAGTAAATTTATCATAACCAACTAAGCCTAACTCTAAGTTCTTTGTACACAGAAACAAAAAAAAATATTTTCTGCATGGTTTAGGTGTACATTGAATTTTAAAGGAATATTACTACTGGATAAATTGAGCAAAGATTGCTCTTTGCTTTGTTCAGAACGTTACCGAAAGTTGTGCACCATTTCAGAAAACCAGGTCATTGATGGCAGCACTGTGCATGGCATTTTTTGAAGGTGACATAACACATCTGTACAAGTTTGCCTCTGTAGCTGCAGCAGTCATAGTGATTATATATAGAAGCAATTATCTGGCTATATCATTATGTTTTATTGTAGAGTCATATGCAAACATTTACATGTTGAAATATATACTGTATTATTATAGACTATGTTCACTTTATTCTCTGTTATAATGCTATTAGGACATTATATTGATGTTTTGAAGTTACGTGTATATATATAGATTCTATTATCTGTGAATTTCATTTCTGGATAGTAAAGAGAGTGTTATAAAGTGTTTCTTCTTTTATGGAAAGCGGCATTGGGTCTGACTGAGGACTGATTCATCTAAATGCTACCACTGAGCTTTAGAATGTATGCCCTGTGGATTCTGGCACTATTAGTGCCTGATCTTTCCATATTTCAAGAGAAACTGGGCATCCAGATATTTATGTGCAAGCTCCTGTTTTTACAGAAATGGCAATAAATTTTAAATATATTTAAACACACAGTGAAAAGATCAGTGGCGTCAGGGGTTTGGGTGAGGGAGGGACAGATAGGCAGAGCACAGAGGATTTTTAGGGCAGAGAAACTATTCAATATGATACTGTAATGGTAGACATATGTCATTATTCATTTGTCAAAACCCACAGAATGTACAACACTAAGAGTGAAGCCTAAAGTAAACTATGGCTTTTGGGTGACAATGATGTAGATGCATCCATTGTAACAAATGTACCCTCTAGTGTGAGATGTTGATGACGAGGGAGGCTGTGCATGGGTTGGGGCAGAGGGTGTGTGGGAACTCCCTGTACTTTCCACTCAGTTTTGTTGTGAACCTAAGACTGCTCTGAAAATCAAGTATTTTTTCTATAAACACTATACAGGCCAAATAATCACACGCCAGACTGTGATCTCAACTTTGAAACTAGATGTATTTGCAAAACTGATAACGCAAAACCTAAAGAGCAGGTATAAGAACACGCAGATGGACCAATGGAACAAAATAGAAAGCTTAGAAATGTATCTAAGGGAACTTGACGTGTGATAAAGATGGTGCCTCAAACATGGGGAAGGTGGTGGATTTTTCAGTAGGTAGTACTGGGAACACTAACTCGCTAGGAAAAATAAAGCTTACCGTCTTTATTACTCTATTTACAAAGGAGAAATCTCCATGGATTAAAGATCTTAAAAAGAAAGACAAGATTATAACGTCAACAGTTTGTTCCTACCAATAGTTTGTGCTGTAATAGAACTCCACCTCATGAAGGACATCTGGGTTGTTTCCAGTTTGGGGCTATTATGAATAAAGTGGCTAGAAACATTTGTGTACAGATAAAAAATAAATAAATAAATAAAACTAGATGTATTTGATGGAGAAACTAGGAGAAATGCATGAACCTCTCCAGGGTGTGTGTAATCGTTCCAACTGTCAATGGCTAAGAACATATGTACTGTGCAGTTTTGTACATATTACATTTCACAAGAAGCATCTAAGATGAGTAGTGTCCATGTCACAGATGAGAAAACTGAGGCTTGGAGAAATGAATTGACTGGGCTTGAAAGGTAAAACCAGGATTCCCACTGAACTCTGGAGTCTTGCGATTAATTATAGTAATTACGGCCAAAAGCATTTTAGGGCCCACTGTTTGCCTGACCCTGTGCACAGTGCATTTCGCATACTCTCTTGTCTAAGTGCTATAATCATGTTTTGAGGCACACAGTTTTATCTCCACTTTCTAGATAGTGAAGCTGAGGCTCAGAGAGCAACACGTGCACAGACCTTGCAGCCAGAAAGTGTCAGAGTAATCTCAGGATGATCCCAGCCAGACCTGGTTGACTCCAAAGCTCACACAATCAACTACAATTTCTATATTTCCTCTCAGAAAAATAAGCAATACTAATAGATTCATTCACTGAACCCCTTCTATGACAGGGGCTTCATCCACTGCGTCTGTACCAGAGATTGTCACACATTAAAATCACTTCAGACACTATTCATGCCTGGGTCTCCCGTCATTGGTCTAGGATATGGCCTGAGCATCAGGATATGTAAATGCTCCCCCAGGTGATTCCAATAATTGGCAACAATTAGTATAATGACTTAAAGATTCAAAGATGGGTGGGAATCCTGGCTTCACCTCTTGAGCCAAGTCAGTTCACCTCTCCAAGCCTTAGTTTGCTCATTTGTGACACGGACACTACTTATCTTAGAGGGTTTTTGTGAAATTAAGTGTGACCTCTAGCTGATCCACACGACTTGGCCAGGTCAATGATTCCCAAGTCTGTGTACTAGAGTCATCTAGAAAAGTCTTCTTTTCCAGTTACAGATGCCCGGGCTCCATCCCCAAAGATTTTTTTTTCCAGCCGGTCCATTCACTGGGTGTGGACAAAAAGCCTCCCAGGTGATTCTAATATGCAGCCAAGGTTGCGAACCACTGAACCAGGTGTAACTGATGCCCTATTTTGCTTATGCAGTAAGTGAGGCTCACAGAGGGGAAGTGACTTATTCAAGGTCACATACCTAGTAAGTTGTGCTTTTAACCATTATTCTACAATATCCTGAAAAATCAAAAACCTCTGTCCTTTGCCACTAAATCCAGATTGTTGCTAGAACCTTCTTGCCAAGCCAGAGAATCATAAGATGTCAAGGTAAGTGTGCTCCTTAAAGGCCACCATAGTCCAACCTACCATCTGATGCTGATCTCCCTCTCTGAGGGTTACCGTGTGCTAAGTGGTTCCTTCAGAAACAGGGAGATCATTAGCACTTGAGCAGCCCGCTCTGCCTTTGAACTGTTCTGACTCTTAGGAAGAGCTGCCTTACTTACTACATGGCTGTTGAGAATTTGAGATAGATCTGTTTGAACTGACACAGGGAAATCTCTGAGATAAATTATTAAAGGCAAAAAGCAAAGTTCAAGGACTATATGCCTAGTATGATCTAATTGTTATGCCAAATACAAACCCTTCTGAATGTGTATGTAATTGCATAGGGAAGACAACCTGGAATCATAAGAACAAGTCAGTAACAATGGTTACCTTTAATAGGGAGAGGGAAATTTAGAAGGAGTAAGTGTATTTTTTCTGAATAGTAACGATACGTACCTTGTGTGCTCCTGTGAGAGTAAAACACAGAAAGCAAGAGACTTAACGTGATCCTATCATAAACACTCAATAAATGTTAACTGAAGACTTTTTAGTCATAGAAGACTTTCAAAAGGATGTCAACAGTGATTATTTATGGATTTTTTTGCTTGTCTGTTTTTAAATCGTTTTTCTAAATGAGCATTTCATTAGTTGTCAACAAGGAAGAAAAAGAAGTCACTTCTGTAGCAACTCAGAATGCATTTGGCTGCAAGTAACAGAAAACCTAATGAACAGAGGCTTACACAAAGAAAAAATAATAAAAGGAAGTTTGTTTTTATCTCTTCAGATGTCCAGAAGTAAGTGGCTCTTGTTAGTTCCGTCATCAGGGACACGAGGCCACTGGCCATTTTAGCACATCTATGTTTAGCCTCACCGCATGGTTTCAAGGTGGCCACGGCTTCTGTAGACACCACATCCTCTTTCCAAGCAGAAAAGGGGAGATGGTGCCAGCTGCATGTTTTCCCCTTTGTTGGGAGACACCCTTGCTCCCAGAAGCACTCACAGCAGACTTCTGTTTAGGTCCCATAGATCTCATTTGTGTCACTTCTGCCTTCAAGGGAAGCTGACAGAGTAAGGAACAGGATTGTCGTAATTGGCTTCAGCTCATCATAAGTCATAGCCTAGGACTGGGTATACCACTGCCTATTTTTTTAAAATGTTCTGCTCTCAAGGAAGAAGGGGTTTTGGGTACTGGGTATGATACACAAGTGTCCACCACAGCTTCCATTTATGGAGCCTACATTTCTCCCCCAAACATCCACCATTGATCCTAGTTTTTGTTTACAAAATTACATGCACTATTAATAACTACACTTGTAGGCTGCTTACAGTGTGACATACAATTTATTTAAAATCTCATGGGGAAACCCAGCAGCGTCAGAGCTGGGATTTGCAGACTTCCACCTGTGGAGATGAGTAATACTCTTACCCCATTATTTATTTACATCCAACCGAAATACAAAACTGAGGGGGAAAAAAACTTGAGTCCCATCCCTAACTGGGATTTATACACATTCAAACATCATCTGAAAGAGAAATGGCCACGGAGGAGCAGGTAACGGAAGCTGGGTTTTAGGGAGGGATGGCTCCGTTTCCGAGAGAAACGTCACCATAAAAGGAAAAGGCTACCGGCACAGGGAAGACTCGACAGCAAAGACGGCAGGGCAGAGGGAAGCAGGAGGTTCAGGTAACAGGTAGAACACAGCCAACCCAGATGATGGGCTATATGTGTGTGAGTGTGTGTGCCCTGCGAGAAAGGGGCCTCTCGGATAGAGTGACGTGGAAGCTCAACTCACAGGGAAGGAGCAGGGAATTTGTCTTCTCGCTTCACAGCACAATACTCAGCTCCTGCAGCACTGTGAGAATCAGGGGCTGCTTACAAGAGGGGTTGAGAACTCTGGTCCTAGAATCACGTGACTTTGGTGCACACCCCACTTCTACCACCAACTATCTGTGACCCTGGACAAGCTGTTTAACCTGTCTTTCATTAGTTTCTTCATCTGTAAAGTGGAAATAATAAAAATATCTACCTTAAAATATGGTCACGGACATCAAGCTTACACAGTGCCTGGCACTTGGTAGGCTCTTGCTATTGGTTCGCTATGCCAAAGGGTCGAGACCACCAACAATTACAGGGGATCTCAGGATGATGAAGGCCAGGAGTTAGTAGAAGCCAGAACTGATCTGAGAGTCCACATGTAACCCTAATCAAACTCAGGTTCCCACGTGGCCAAGCCTGGAGCACTGTAGAATTTAAAGAAACTCAGCCCAGCAACCAAAAGTATGTCAGTCTGGTCTCTTTGCATCTCTTGGGCAGCATTAAAGAGGGATGGAATTCATGATCCACAGACACACTTCCTTAAAGAACCCCTTTCTCTTACATGCCAGCTCTCCCGAATTCCTCATCACATTCCTCAGCTGGGAGCTCACTGCCAGCGCTCCCCCAAAACCTTCAACCCCCCCCCCACCAAGCCTCTCTCTCATAGAACTCTGTTCTCTCTCCTCTCTGACAAGTCCATCTAGGTCTTTTCAGGACAAAATCCCACCATCTCTTCTCTGGTTCTTCATCCACGGATCAGCACAATCTGCATTTGAGCCTGAGGTAGGGAGACAGGGAGTGATACTAAACGGGCAATGCCAGAAATCATCCCAAAAGAATGAGGGATGGGAAGAATATTATGGACAGTCACTTGGTCTCTGCTTTTTATGCAAGGCACCTTTCCTTTGCTAATTTGGTCATTCAGCAGGTATTTATTTGTGCCGGGCACAATTCTTGTCTCAGGGATAGGAGGGTGGTAATACGTGGTCCCTACTCTTAGGAGCTTACCGTCATCTCCTCCTGTCTCAGCCACTTGCCAGCAGAGGGGATGCCCCAGGTCACCCAGGACCTGAGCCAGGAGTGGATGCTCAGCCCCCCAGAAAGTCCTCCTAAAGGCCTCTGGTGGAGGGTTCCAGCCTGATGACTACTTCCAGCCTCTCCGTAACACTCTCGGGAAATGAAGACACCGAGTTGACAGTGGCCTTGGCCGAGCCAGAGAGAGATCCCAACACATTTATCACCAGCCGGGGAGCGGCTGTTCACTCACTGACCTGTAAAATCCACACGAAACTCAGGCCTGGCTCCTCAGCTTCTGAATTTGATTTAGACCTCAGTGAAGGCCCCCAAGGCCTGATACTGACAAATCATCACTTCTCAGGACTGATCCACTCAATGTGGATGTTTGAAGGATGCTAGTGGGAAGAGCCAGACTTGCCTCATCTACTAGGCACAAGGCCACAAAGCTACCTACCTTCCAAATGCCCCCTCAATCTGGCACTTCTCCCCCATAGCGCTCATCACATTTGGAATTATCAAACCGAAAGCTGTCTCCTTTGATGGAATATGAGCTCCAGGAGGGCAGGGACCATATCCGACTTATTCATGGGCTGTACACTCAGCATCAAGCCTATGTGTAGCCCACAGCAGATACTCAGTAAATATCTAATGATTTCATCATACATGATGCTACTCTCATAACATGCCTTGAAAAAAAAAACAAAAAGTGTGATAATAGTAATATTTAGTCAACACTGACTCAGCACGAAGCAGGGTACTAAATGATTTACATTCGTTATCTTAAATAAAAAGTCAGAGAGACAGGATTTATATCCTCACGTAGCAATTTCCCAAATGCATAACTTTGAGCAAGTGATTTAACCTCTTTGAGCCTCAGTTTCTTAATCTGTAAAAGAGATAAACAAGAATAATACTAATACGCCTGTGACGTGCACAGCACAGGAACAACTTTTTAAAAAAGAGCCCAGCCCCCTCCATTTATCAAAATTTTAACTGCTATTCCCATTAATTCCCAATAATTCCATTTCCAGGAGTTTCTCAAATAGAAAAAATGTGCACTATACTATAAAAAGACAATGTACAAGAGTGCTTACTGCAACATTGTTTGAAATGAGAAAATTTGGCAGTAACCTAAATGTCCACCAACAGGGGATGGTCACATAAATCACAGTAGAGTGTATTGGTTTCTCAGGGCTATTGTAACAAATTACTACCAACTGGGTGCCTTAAAACAACAGAACTTTATTCTCTCACAGTTCTGGAGGCCAGAAGTCTAAAATCAGTGTGTCAGTAGGACCATGCTTCCTGCACAGGCTCTAAGGGAAAATCTGTTCCTTGGCTCTTCCAGCTTCTGGTGGCCGCCAGCATTCCTTGGCATGTAGCCGTCTCTCCTTCTGCTTCATCTTTACATGTGCCTTCTCCTCTGTGTGTGTCTGTGTGTGTGTAAAATCTTCCTCTTAAAAGATCCCTCTTAAGTTACCAAAATGTTCATTGCAGCTCTATTTACAATAGCCTGGAGATGGAAACAACCTAAGTGCCCATCATCAGATGAATGGATAAAGAAGATGTGGCACATATATACAATGGAATATTACTCAGCCATAAAAAGAAACGAAATTGAGCTATTTGTAATGAGGTGGATGGACCTACAGTCTGTCATACAGAGTGAAGTAAGTCAGAAAGAGAAAGACAAATACCATATGCTAACACATATATATGGAATTTAAGAAAAAAAATGTCATGAAGAACCTAGGGGTAAGACAGGAATAAAGACACAGACCTACTGGAGAATGGACTTGAGGATATGGGGAGGGGGAAGGGTAAGCTGGGACAAAGTGAGAGAGAGGCATGGACATATATACACTAACAAACATAAGGTAGATAGCTAGTGGGAAGCAGCCGCATAGCACAGGGAGATCAGCTCGGTGCTTTGTGACCACCTAGGGGGGTGGGATAGGGAGGGCGGGAGGGAGGGAGATGCAAGAGGGAAGAGATATGGGAACATATGTATATGTATAACTGATTCACTTTGTTATAAAGAAGAAAATAACACACCATCGTAAAGCAATTATACCCCAATAAAGATGTTAAAAAATAAAAAAAATAATTAAAAAAAAAAGATCCCTCTTAAAAGAACATACGTGATGGCATTTAGGGCCCACAGGATAATTCAGGATGATGTTCTCATTGCAAGACTCTTAATCATATCTGCAAGATCTTTTTCCCAATAAGGTAACATTTACAGGTTTATTATAGACTGACGGTATCTCCCCAAAATTCGTACGTTGAACTCCTCACTTCCCAGTGTGATGGCATTTGGAGATGGGGCCTTGGGGGGTTCGCTAGGATTAGATGAGGGTAGAGCCCTCATGATGGGATCGTGCCCTTATAAGAAAAGACACCAGAGAGCTCACTCACCCTCTGTGTGAACACGAGAGAGAGGCCACGTAAGCACACAGCAAGATGGCACCCGCCTACAAGGCAAGAGAAGACACCTCAGAATGAAACCTATGTCGTTAGCACCTTTATCTTGGACTTTCCAGCCTCAAGAACTATGAGAAATAAATGTCTGGGTTTAAGCCACCAGGCTACAGCATTTGGTCATGGCAGCCTGCGCTGACTAAGATAAGACTCCAGGGGTTAGGACATGGACATACATTTGGGGGCCACTATTGAGGTCATGACTTGCAGTAGGTGATGGAATACTATACAGACATCAAAAAGAACAAAGCTATTTTATTGTCCAGGTGACAGTGACCTGCACTAAGAAGGAGAAGTGAAGATGGAGCAAAGGGAACAAATTCTAGATGTTTCTGACAGTAGAGCTTAGAAGACTTACTTTTATTTTGAATGTGGAGGATGAAGGAAGGAGAAGAATCCTCCTTCAAGTCACTGCAGCAAGAAAAAGAGACCTGGAAGATCACATAGGATGATTTAAGGGCTAAGCCTAGATTCTGGATACATAACCATTCCTACCTTATCATTGAAGCATAACATACAGTAAAATAAAAAAACCTTCAGTGTACAGCCCGATGAATTTTTACACTTGTCTTTGCCCATTTAACAACCATGCAGAGCTCCTTATATAACATTTGCAGCGTTCCAGAGGTTTTCCTTGTGTACCTTCTAGGTCAATGCCCATGCAAAGGTAGCCATTTTGATTTAGATGTTCTTTTATTCTTATAGATGTTTTTGTATGTTGAATTCTATAAGTTTTAGATGTTCTTGAACTTCCTACAGATGGGACTCTTTTATATCTGGTTTCTTTCACTCATCATTATGTCTCTGAGATTCATCCACGTTGTTGCATGTATTTGTAGCTTGTTCTTTTTTGTTGCTGTGTAGTATTCCATTGTATCTAGATGGAGCCTATAGGATTTACTGATGGGGTATGAGAGAAAAAGGAGTCAGGGCTTCTGTTCTGAGCCACTGAAAGGTGGAGTTACCATTAGCTGAGATGGATTACATTGTGGGAGGAGGAGCTCAGGGGCTCGGTTTCGGACATGGTGAGTCTGAATTGCTCATTAGACATCCAAGTGTTGATAGTGAGTAGGCCATTAAACCATCAGGCAATGATGGGGAGTGACAGAGGGGAGGCAATTACAACAAGCTGTGATAGTGGGTGATGGAAAGATGGCAAGAGATTCTGAGCTAAAGAGGGGGAAGAAGGACAGGGAAGTGGCAAGCACAAGAGAGAGGAGACACACCTCACCTCCAGGAGTACTCCAAGGGTAGGAGGCGTGGGCATGGAAAACAGCCACCACATGGGAGGGCTCCATCTGCAGAAGAGGTTGTACTGCGCCAGACACACACATTTTCCAGGGGCTTCTCATCCGCTCACCAAGCAGACACCCTAACACTCACCTGCAAAGGCATATTAACAGCCCCAACTCTTTTATTAAAGGCTGCTTCCCGGCCTTAGCCATCCAATCAGTTTTCATTGCTGTTTATCTTCCCGTTACTCTTAGTGTCTAACAGGTAATAAATGAAATTACAAAGGCAGGCACATGACCATGCCCCATGCTTGCCAAGCAAAGTAGCTCCTCTGACACCCGAGTCCCAAGCCCACCTCTGCCGCTAACGTGACACATGACTTCCAGGAAGACCCTGCCCTTCTCTGACCTCAGCTCCTATGTCCATAAAAGAGAAAATCATAATTCAAAAAGACACCTGCACCCCAATGTTCATTGTAGCACTATTTACAATAGCCAGGTCATGGAAGCAACCTAAACGCCCGTCGACAGACAAATGGATAAAGAAGATGTGGTACATATATACAATGGAATATTACTCAGCCGTAAAAGGGAACGAAGTTGGGTCATTTGTAGAGACGTGGATTTATCTAGAGACTGTCATACAGAGTGAAGTAAGTCAGAAAGAGAAAAACAAAGATCGTATATTAACGTATATATGTGGAACCTAGAAAAATGGTACAGATGAACCGGTTTGCAGGGCAGAAAGAGACACAGATGTAGAGAACAAACGTATGGACACCAAGGCGGGGGAGCAGCAGGGGGTGGGGGTAGTGTGATGAATTGGGCGATTGGGATTGACATGTATACACTGATGTGTGTAAAATGGATGACTAATACGAAAATAAATAAATAAACATTTTTTTAAAAAAGGGACAGGGCTTCCCTGGTGGCGCAGGGGTTGAGAGTCTGCCTGCCAATGCAGGGGACACGGGTTCGTGCCCCGGTCTGGGAAGATCCCACATGCCGCGGAGCGGCTGGGCCCGTGAGCCATGGCCGCTGAGCCTGCGCGTCCGGAGCCTGTGCTCCGCAACGGGAGAGGCCACAACAGTGAGAGGCCCGCGTACCGCTTTAAAAAAAAAAAAAAAAAGGGCCAGGAAGAGTGTAGATAAAGAAAGTGTGGGCTCTGGGATCCAGCAGGCCTCACACAGTAAACGGGGTGTGGACTCTTTTGTTGTTTGGCCTCCCCAGCACCCACACCCTCTTCTGATAACAGTACCCTGATTTTCTTTAAGGAACCCCTCCTCCTCCCTTCTCAGCCCTTGAGGTTCAGAGAGAGCTAAACCCACCCCCCAGATCCACACGTGGCCAATCAGAATCACAATGTTTGTTTGGGGATGTGCACATGACCTAATTAAGGTCAAAGGGACATCAACCCTGGGACTTTTATTGAAACCACTGGAGAATGATGTTCTCTTTTACCCTATGGCTCAGCTAGCAGTCTATCAGCCTATGGCTGCTTGAGGGCATCTCGCGTCATGAGATTTGGGCCAAACTGTGAAGAGCTTTTCATGCTCTGCTATGAAGTATGAAGGCTTTACTCAAGTTGAGCATCTCCAATTTTTTCACCAAAGTGTCTGTACACAGCAGAGAACAACAAATTGAGTATGTCCATTCTGAAGTGCTGAACTATGACCTCAACTACAAAATTTCCCTAAAAAGTCTTGTCTTAGTGTATATTAATTATTTGTTTCAATGTTTAATAAATTCTCCCCTCCAAAGGTATTAGTTCCAGGAAGTTCTTCCTGTTTAACCTGTGGCTTTCTGTCTCTCCTGGTTCACTGTCACCCATCTTCAAGGCTACAGCTGCCCCAGTCTGAGAAATATGACTTTAACTAAGAGGCAGCCACCGAAGGTTTTTGTGGAGTGGTGTAACCTGATCTCAACTCTATGTTTAAAAGGTAACTCTGGACCATGATACCCCTTGTCCATAATTTCCAGGGTCACTGCAGCAAATGCCTATCATCTCCCACATGAACCTTGACAATGAGTTAAGCCTGTGACTTTAGTCTGGAACGTTCAAGCCACGTCACTCACTCACTCACATCACAGGGCTCTTTCACATATCAAGCTGACCTTTCCCAAGGACACCTGAATCCTTGCTGCTCCCACAAAATTTTTTTTTAATTATTTAAGCTCTTTTTTAAATATTTATTTATTTATTTGGTTGCACCAGGTCTTAGTTGCAGCAGGCGGGCTCCTTAGTTGCGGCTCTCAGGCTCCCCAGTTGTGGCATGTGAACTCCTGGCTGCGGCATGCATGTGGGATCTAGTTCCCTCACCAGGGATCGAACCCCGGCCCCCTGCATTGGGAGCACAGAATCCTATCCACGGTGCCACCAGGGAAGTCCCTCCCACCAAATTTTTATTTCCCTGTGGGGCTGCACGCTGCTGGGAGACAGCTACATCCCTGCTAAACTGCTTTGATAAAGTTGATTGTGAGCCTTAGATTGCTGAGCTTTTCTGGAAGTTACGTGAAGGTTTTGAAGTGAAATCTGTCTTAGCACTGACCTAATCCTCAGGAGGATCAACTTCTACTTCTTCAGGATCACCCTAAAATATATGGAATCCTTATATTCCAGAGGAATGATTCATAACTGTTTAAAAGGGAGGGGTGTCACAGCCCCTTTTAAGAACTGATGAAAGTTCTGGGCCCCTCTATCCAGGAGAAAACACCTTTGCACAAAGGGTTAAATACAATGTCAGGAGTACGGTAGACACCCCAAAAACCCCATTCTGAGACTAGGTTAAAACTCAGGGATGAGAACATCAGAATTGGAAGAAATCTTAGAGATTAACTGGCTGAGCTGGTCTACTGAGCAGTAATGATCATGATTATAAAATCAATTATCTATTAAGTACTTACTATGTACTAGGCACTCTGCTAAGCCTTTACATACATCATGCCTTATATCCTCACAATGACTCACCCTACTAGGTACTATTTCATCCGCACTTCACAGACAAGGCAGCTGAGGCTCCTGGGGTCTAAGCCACTTGCCTGTGGATAGTGAACAACTGAGTGGCAGAAGCCTGCAGACTCCTAGATTCATGCTCATAACCACTGTGCACTAGCACCATCATTCATAGTTCTTTTTGTCACCCTTGGTGACAAGCAACAGGAACCCACTAAAGCTAGCTTAAGCACAAAGGGGGTTTGTTATAAGGAAGGGTATCAAGGTGTCTTACAGAGTCCATAGGCAAGGAATTCGCTGGACTGCAGGGATCACTTAGAACTAGACAATGGTTTACTATAGGAACCAAGAAAAAGCAATCCGTCTATTATGGACTGAATGTTTATGTGCCACCAAAATTCATACAATGAAGCCCTAATTGCCAGCATGACGGTATTCGTGCCTGTAAGAAGGTGATAAAGGTCGAAGGAGGTCATAAGGGTTGAGTCCTAATCCAGTAGGGCTTATGCCCCTAGAAGAAGAGGAAGAGACACAGCAAGAAGGCAGCTGTCTGCAAACCAAGAAGAGAGCTCTCATCAGGAACTAAACCTTGCCAGAACCTTGATCCTGGACTTTCCAGCCTCCAGAACTGTGAGGAACAAAAAATTCTGTTGTTTAAGCCACCAAATGTATGGTATTCTATTATGGCAGCCCTAACAGACCCCCTTTCCCTCACCCTCCCCTACTCGCCCTCTCCCAACAAAGAAAATCAGCAAAGGGAAATTTCAGGAGCTGGGCTTCCCTAGCACGAAGGCCACATCACCAGCTAAAGACGGCCCCTCAGCATGGCACACACCCAAAACAGTGAAACACTGAAACTGCAAAGGTCTCAAATGCAGATGTGTAGCGAAGCCAGGCAGGGACCAGAAATGAGTGAAGTGGGCTAGAGGTGCAGAAAAGGGAGAGGCAGGAACTGAGAGCCCCACAGAAAAGACACAGCCACTTCTCGGCATCAGCCAGCCTTGCTGTAGATGGACCTGTCAAGTGTTGGCAGATTGCGCCCTTTCCTTTTTAAAAAAGAAACTCTTAATCTGCATTTGCATGTGAAATCTCCAGACTTTTAAACACTGCACACTTGTACAGTCCAAACCAAACACATGTATGGGCTATTTCTAGACTGAGGGCAGCCAGTTTGTGAGCTGTGTGTACAAAGCCCTACAGAATCCAGCTGGGAGGGAGGGGAGCAGAAAGAGAATGTGCTATGGACTCACAAACCTAAGTTCACATCCTAGGTCCAACGCTCACTGTGCTACTTAGCAGGTCACTTAACCTCTCTGATCACTGTGAGCTAATCTCTTAATCCTATTGTTTCCAAAATTTCGCCAATACAAATAATGCTATTATAAATCATGCTGTACACATGTCATTTTGTATTTTACAAGTCTATCTGGAGTATAAATTCCTAAAGGAGAGAATGCCAAATGTCACAGGTTGGATTCTCTGGAACAGACGCTGAGATGGAGTTTGGGTTGAAAAATGTTTACTAGGAACATATGTCCACACGAAAACTTGCACGTGAACGTTCATAGCAGCATCATTCATAATAGCCAAAAAAAGTGGAAACGACTCAAATGTCCATCAGCTAATGAATGGATGGATAAAATGTGGCATACCCATACAGTAGAATAATATTTGACAATAAAAAGGAATGAACTACTGATGCATGCTACAGAACGGATGAACAATGAAAACATTATGCTAAGTAAAATAAGCCAGACACAAAAGACCACATATTGTACGATGCCATTCATCTGAAATGTCCAGAACGAGCAAGTCTTTAGAGATGAAAAGTATACTAGTGCTTGCTTGGGGCTGGAAGTTCTGGGGGCAATGAGGAGTGAATGACACTGAATACGGGGTTTCTTTTGTGGGTGATGAAAATGTTCTAAAATTGACTGTGATTCACAACCCTGTGAATATACTCAATACTAATTATATGCTTTAAATGGGTGAATTATATTTGAATAAAGCTGTCCCCAAAATGTTGAAGGCAAGGGGAAGGAAGGAGAACTGGGCAGACAAAATGTCTAAACTGCAGTGCAGGTCCAGTGGGGCCAGCCAAGCAAGCAGAGAATGCCTGAGCCGACATCCAAGCCTTCCCAGCCGTCTCATCCAGCCGGGATGCTGACTGCTCCGGAAGGCGCAGCCTTGGCTGGGCGAGGGAGCTCTCGGCAGCTGACGGCTGGAAGCCCCCTGCTGACCACACTCCCCACAGCAGAGCAGCAAACCCTCCCCTGAAGGGGGCATCTGGGAAGCACATCTCCACGTCTACCTCACCGACTCAAAAGGCAACTTTCATTAACTTTGACACATAGGGCCACACTACATGATTGTCACTGTTACTGCTGACACCCAAGAACTCCCCAACCACTGGCAATATTTTTCTATCTGGCAGGTGGGATCTTCTTGGACTACATCGGGAGATGCCTTTTAGAAGACCAGACCGAGGAATACCCGAACTGACTGCCATATGAGAGACTTTTCATTTTCTCTTGCGATGACTGGTTCTGTTGTTTTCCAAAGAGAGCTGATATGATGCAAAGCTATGTTCTAGAATACTTATTCTAGTGACAGCGTGCAAGATGGACTGGAGGGGGAGACTCAGAAGACAGGGAGACCAGTTGATTATTGAAACCTCCCAGCCATGGGGTGAGTAGGGTGGGTGGACGCCACAGAAAGGGATAGAAGGAAGAAGGAAGTTTTAGCGCACCTGGAGACTGATTGGACCAGGCTGTAAGGGAGAAAGTAACTCCTTTTAGTTCAAGTTCAGGGGCATTGGATGGATGCCTTGGCCCTATCCCACCATGATACCAACCTCCTAAAAATCTTCCCCATCCACTCATTTCCCTCCGTCTCCACTATGACCACCTCCATCTCTTGCGTGGGCAACTCTACAGCCTTCTAACTGATCTCAGAACATCTATTTTGCTTGTTGAAATCTATTCCCCTACAGCAACAAGAGGGATCTTCTTAAAACTTCAATCAGGTCCTGCTACCCCCAGATTCAAGCTCCTCCAATTGCACCTCATTGTCCTTGGGATAAAGCTCTATGTCTACAAGGCCCTTCACTAGCTTCCCCCGCCCACCTCCCCAGCCACATACCTTACCAGTCCCCACACTCCTGTCCTTGCTGAACTTCCTGAAGTCTCTGAAAGTTCCATGTTCCCTTTTGCCTCTGAGTCTCCACACACACTGTTCTTCTGTGTTCAATATTCCATAATCTCTAGCCTATTCCTACTTAAACTGGAATAGATGTTGCCTATTCCAGGAAGCCTTCCCTGACCACCATACCTTAAGATTGGATGAGTTGACTGTGGCAGATGATCTACAAAGATGGCATCAACAATCCCCTCTCCCTGTTGGCACCCACTCTGCCTTCCTCATCACCAGGTGGATGCTGTTTCCTCATTCCTTGAATCAGGCTGGAGGTTGACTAGCTTTAAGCAATAGAATGTATCAGAAGTGACTTTCTAGGGTGTCAGACCCCAGACCTTAAGAGACTACAAAGCCTCTTCTGCTTTCACTCAGGGGGAACAAGCCCCTGGGTAAAGAAATCCAGGAGAGAGAAGCACCACACGGAGGAGAAGCTAGGTCCTATACTATGTGAGAAGCGACACCATGAGAAGAAAGTGGCCCCACCATCCGAACAAGCCCCGGGACAGTCAAACCATCCCCACGAGGTGCCAGACCTGTGACCGAGGCCATCTCGGCGTCTCCTGCCCCAGCCAACGCCACGTGGAAGAGCAACCAGCCATCCTACTGAGCCCTGTCTGAGTCCCTAACCCAGAGCATTGTGAGTAATAAAATATTTGTTTTAAGCCACTGCATTTTGGAATGATGCACGGATAATTGATAAAACGTCCCTCCCCTTAGTTCCCACAGCACCTTCTGACTCCTATCACGGCATCTATTTCATTGTCTTAGAGTTGTTTGTTTAATCCCTTCCACCTCTCCCATCCGTATACCCATTAGCACCAGGAGGGAAAGGACGAAACTATGTCTTGTTCAGCACTATCTCTCCAGGGCCAGGCACATGGTAGATGCTCATTAAATATGTTAATAATACAATCAAGATAGGGACACTCTAAGCACCACTTCCCTTAATAAAACCAAGCCATCGCCCCAGGTTGCCAGGGAAGGGTGAATTTCCACATGGCAAGAGGTGACTAGACCTCATTACCAGGCTCTTGCTCTCCTCCCCTCCCCCTATTTATCCAACCATTGGCTCTTTGGAGAATCTGGATGTTTTTATGAAAGGAACCATGGGTGTCCATATCTCTTTTTAAAAATTACAGTAAACTCAAGATCACCTGTTGTATGTTAAATACATGCTTGGAAGCGTACCAACCACCTGTATGAGTTTCCTAGGGCTGCTGTGACAAATTATCACAAAATCTTTGACTTAACACAAATCTATTCTCTTAAAGTTCTGGAGGCCAGAAGTCCACACTCAGTCTCACTGGGCTCCAGTCAAGGTGGCAGCAGGGCTGGTTCCTTCTGGAGGCTCTAGGGGAGAATCCTTTTTCTTGCCTCTGATAGCTTCTGAAGGCCACCTGTAATCCTTGGAGCACGGTCCTTTCATCACATCACTCCAACCTCTTTCTTCCATCATCACACCCTCTACTTGCTCCTCTGTAGTAAGATCTCCCTTCGTCTCCCCTTTTTAAGGACACTTGTGACTACGTTTAGCATTTACCTGGATATTCCAAAACAATCTCCCCATCTCAAGATCCCTGCTGCAGAGTCCCTGCTGCCATATAAAGTTATAATCACAGGTTCTGGGGACCAGGACACGAGCATCTTTAGAAGTCACAACTTAGCCTTACACCTACTGACTCACTCGTTCTCAGCAACACCATGACTAAGTTCTTTTGTTATCTCCATTTTACAGATGAGGACACTAAGACACAGAGAGGTGAAATGACTATTCTAAAGTCACACAGCTAGGACTTCCCTGGTGACGAGGTAGTTAAGAATCTGCCTGCCAATGCAGGGGACACGGGTTCGATCCCTGGTCCGGGAAGATCTCACATGCCACGGAGCAACTAAGCCCGTGCGCCACAACTACTGAAGCCCATGCACCTAGACCCCGTGCTCCACAACAAGAGAAGCCACCGCAATGAGCAGCCTCCACAGTGAGAAGCATGCGCTCTGCAGTGAAGAGTAGCCCCCGCTCGCTGCAACCAGAGAAAGCCCACCTGCAACAATGAAGACCCATCGCAGCCAAAAGTAAATAAATAAAATAAATAAATTAAAAAAAAAAAAGTCACACAGCTAGAGAGTGGTCAGGCCAACCGAGGAAACCAGTTATGCCTGACTCCTCACCACTCTGCTACGCTGACCGTATATCATTGTTTATTACATGGGCTGACAGCGCTATTTAGCGAGAGATCCTTTAAGGGAAGGTCAATCTCAGGAAACGGTGGCTACAATGTCCAGCCACCCCTCTCCCTACATGAAGGGTTTGTTGGCTTTCTTTGGGGCCACCTTGTAGGATTAGGGTGTTGTTCACTAAAGAAACCAGCGGTAACGGCTACCATTTGGGATGTGTTGAGTTGGAGGCAACCTTGGCAAGCTCTCAGCACAACTTGAAACACCTGAGAAACCAGGTCTCTACTCTTATGCCTGTAAACCATGCACATGTGGCAGGAGAAATCAGAGTTCTTCTTTCCCCATGGGCCTTTGGAACCCCATTCATCTCCCAGGTCTGCAGCTTAGTCATGAGGTAAAGCAAGGACAGATTTGCCCCAACCGGAGGGGGATCTGACAGTGAGGACTTCAAGGCAGCCTGTGCCTCTGGGACTTGCCACTTCCCCACTACCTTTTGGGGGTCCCACACCCTCAGAAGTACCCTCCAGACCCCTATCAACACCCATCCCTCAAAGACTATACGATCCTTTAGTGTAAGGATTGTCCTTACATTTCTGCCCCTCAGAACCTAGCACATTTCTTGGTTCACATTCAATAATCAAGCAGTTCATGTATAAGACAGAAAGAGAGGAAACAGAATGGACTAGATAGAAACGGAGGAAAGGAATGGCCATTTGGTGCCAATTGTGCAGTCTTGGGCAAGTCACTTAACTTTTCAAACATCATTTACTGTCCTTACCTGTAAAATGGGCATAATGACTTTCTGACAGTTAACATTTATTGAATACTTACTACGTGCCAAGCACAGGTCCAAATGCACTATCTCACTTAATCCTTGTAGCTTATGAGGTAGCTACTATTAGCTACTTATTCTTTTTTGCCTATTTTTATGGCCAAAACTCACTCTAATTTTGTTTTGTTTTGTTTTGACCTTTGCAGTTCAGTTTAAACACACGTGCACATTTCACAGATGAGGAAACTGAAGCAGAATGGAAGTAAGTAAACTTGCCCAGGATCACACAGCTTCTAAGTGGTGGAGTCGGGATTCAACCCCAGTACTCTGCTAGTACATAGAGTGGTTATGAAGACTACATAGGATGATGGATGTAAGGTGCCTAGTACAGGGGTTAGTATGTATGGATTTTTATTAGGAGTAAGGTAGGGAGAGAGGGAAACAGGATATCACACGTAGTCTCTCTACTTTCTTGTGTCTGTCTCCCCTTCCAGGTACACAGAATCAGATTAATTATTAGCTAATGATAACCATTTTGTTTTATTTATTATTTTTTAAATAATACAATGAACACCATGAATTCATTGCCCAAACCAAGAAGCAAAACGTTAGCAATAATTTCATCTACCCGTGTGCTCCTCCCATCCGATCTCCTGCCTTTCTCTTAAAGGTAACTATGATCCTAAATGTTGGATCAAACATTCCACTGATTTTTTTCTTTAGTTTTTACATATATGCCTAACAATATATTGTTTCACTCTGTTTGTCTTTAACTTTCTAATTTCTAGGTCTTTCAATTATAGGCTCTTACTTCTTTTGTTGTGGTCGAATTTTACAAGTTCACTCAGGCTGCCATGTTTGGTTGTATGGGCTCTTTGGTGCACAAGGGTTCCCGACTGAGGGCACAGGTGGGGACTGAAATTCACCCTGCAGTTCCTCTGGTCTTTTTCTTATCAGCACAAAGATGTCATTCTCCCACCAAACCACGTACTATGAGGCAGCAGCCACTGGCGGGGGCGGCGGGGAGGCTTTCTCTAATTTGCACAAAGGCACCATGAGGGCTAATGGGGGGTCTGAGTTCACCTCCCCTGAATCACCAGCAATCCCTGTCAGACCCTCCACATTCAAAGTCAAGATAGAGCCCATTGAGATTCTAGATGGGAAATGACCCACAGTGACAGCCTCTGGAGACAGCTGCATCAGGAGATTCACTGTTCCCGCTGGAAGCTCGTTGGCCTTACTCCATCAGTCCACCTCTAACCCATCAGGAGGGACTTCCTAATCATGTTCCAGGGGCTTTAAGATTTATGTCAAGGGGTCTCGATTTATTGAATTAATGCTGCTGAGCAGAACTGTAGTGTTAAACAGTGTGGAGATCTGGATTTTACAGCAATGTAACTAATAAGGCTATTAACACAAACGGGGCGTGCTGCTGGCATTTATAATACCATAAATCTCTCTTTCCTCTGGAAGTATTTATGGGATGGCACGCACCCAGAGTCCACTGCCTTTTCTGTGCTCTGCTCTCAAGGTTCGGCCAGGAGGATGTGCTGCCCAATAACGGAAATAGTTAGGAGGAAGGAGGGAGAGAACTGAACCTGGGCTGATTCTCAGCTCCCATCCCTTCCATCAGTTGGAAAGGCTGGTCATTGCCGTGGGCAGATGTAGATCTTTTAAATTATTATTTATGTATTTATTTCCCATTTATGGAGCATTTACCATGTGCCAAGCCCTCTGAAAATTTAGTGACTATGATTCCCCAACACCTTCTCAAGAATGAAGTATGTGTTCTCCCACTGAACTTACTTTCTGTCTTGAGCCCCCCCCCAACCCTCTGAAGCAGAACATTTAATATTGTCACTTGCAGCTAAACTCAATCATTTTAATGATTTTTATTTTTCTCATTGATTTCAGCTTAAAACAAGTCAGATTTTGGATCTCCTCACTCCTTTGCTCTTAGTGGAAAAGATTCCAAGTTCCAGGGGTGTGTGCAAATATCCCTGTGCCATCAGTGGAGAGGCATGGCCACGTCTTTATTTTCATCTGTCCGTGTGCTCTACTGACAACCACTGAGATGGAACCCCCAGCTCAGTGTCAGCCTCCACGCTGGCTGACTCCTGGGATGGGACACACCTCACCTGGTCCGTACATCCTGCACTGTGGTACCTGCACCACAGCCAGAGGCAGCCTTGCAGAACTGCTGTCTCACTCTCTCCCTCCCCTCCCCCTAAACTCCCAGTCCCACTAAGGCGCCAGGGACCACGACACTCCAGGAACACTGGAAAGACACTCTCTGTCCTTCACATGCCGGCCAGACCACCCACCATGTGTGCTCTCTCCAGCCAGGACACTACGACGCCACAACGGCACTGGGGACATCTGCACAAAGCCTGCCATCTCTCTCGGCTTGCTGGCTTGCTTTTTTTTTAAACAACATACTGAGCCTTTCTCAGGTACCATCCTCAGCTTTACAAGGTGTGCTTCACCTACTCTCTCCAACAGCTCTATAAGGTAAGATCTATTATTATCCCCCCCCCTCAAAGATGTAGAAACTGAGGTCCAAAAGCTTAAGTCTCCTGTGTAAGGTCACATGGCCATTAAGAGAGGGAGCTGGACTTGAACCCAGACAGCTGGACTCCACGGGGCAATGAGACGTCTGCAGAATCCAAAACTAGAAGTGGGGCCCTGCTCCCTCATGCCTCTCCAGAGCTTTGCCCCGGAGAGGTGCTGCCCAGAGTCCCACGTGCATCCAAGTGTACACTCCTCTCCCTTTTGTAGGGAGTTTGGGGAATAAATGGTTTCCAAGGAAACCTTCCTAAACTTTCCCAAACACCTCAGCCTTTGGAATTCCACAGCTACAGATGCCACTGTAATCCTTTTTCCTCTTAGGGCAGCAGAGGCTAAGGCCTGATCTGAACTGAGTCTAGGATGACGGGTGAACTTGAATGTTTCAGGGAACAAAGAACCCCACAAAGGTGGAAGCTTCATGCCTCATCCATATTCACATTATCACATTCAACCTCAAGGAAGTTCCCTTGAGGAATATGCAGTCCTCCCCTTCGTACATGGGAATAAAGATTGCGGAAAACTCAAGGGTTTTTCCAGAGAAGTGAAAACTCACAAGTTGGGAAATGAGAATTTGGACTCCGGTCTCTCTGAATCCCTGTGGGGTCACTAATCTCTCTCCTGGGAGCAGAAACTTGGTCTTGATTGGTTTTCCCATCCCGCCAGATTGTGGAGAAACTGGTCTGAGTAGAGAGCTGTCCTGAGTTTAGGACCGTCCTCTGGGAGCTAGGTCAGGCGTAAAGGAAGTGTGTCACAGGGGACGCTCAGCTGTGGATCCTTGCCAGGACACTTCCGGTGAAGCAGAATTCAGAAGAGCCACTCTTCCGATGCTTCTTAGCTTCTCTCCTTTCTGCTCCTTCCTTCTTTGGCTCCCATTGTTTCACTAAAAATATTTGTGAGCCCCTACTATGCGCTAGGCTTTGTTCTAGAAACTGGGGAGACAGCAGGGTGGAAATCAGACTCCTTCTCTCCCTCAAGATCTTAGAGCCTCAAGGTGACCAGGAAGACTATTATTTCCCCCAGAGGGCAGGGCCCTGGCACAGAGTAGGTTGTTAGTAAATTGATCAAGGGTTTTCAGTTTCCATCAACCATACAACTTAGAGATACAAGGTGAAGACCCCACAGGTGTCTCAAAGATTTGGACAGTGCTGTGCTCCCCAGATTCCTAGCAATACAGGGACATCCAAGAGTGGTCATTACATGCTTCAGTGACGGCTGATGTAAAAGGAGGCAGAGCAGGCGAGGAGGTACTCAGACTAGGACAGGAACCCAGATGTGAGTCGCTGCCAGGGGAGGAGAAGGAATCTCACATTTTCTGAAAACCTACTCTGCGCTAGACCCTGGCCTAGACAATTAACCTACGTTATCTAATTTAATCTTACGACAGAGGATGAGGTAGGCACTCTCACCAACCCTGCAAACTGCTGCTCATCAATAAAAGAGGGCCCTGTTATTGTTCAGGTTCCTGCAGACGATGACTGCCCACCTCCCATGAGTGCTGAATTAATTTTATGAATGGAACTAGGGTGGAATCCCGAGCCAAGCTGAACATGGGAAATGTGGCCCCACGTGCAGTGAGGATGTGGTTGGCTCATTTGTTTTATTTAATCAAACACATATTTTGTTAAAATAATATACTTGTTTTTGGGGTTTACTTTTTTTTTTGCTTCATCAATACGTGTACATGGTGTGAAACTGGAAAAAGAAATGGAAATAAAGAAAACAGAAGAGAAAAACCACCATTAATCTCATCATCAAGAAATATTCACCCTCACTACTCTGGCATTTACTTCCTAAGTGCTACACAAATGCATGTACATATTCATATACATATGCGTACACATGCAATATCATATACATACATATATGTGCATATCATATACACATATATCTCACGTGCATATATGATTACATATCATATACATATATACATATACTTAGGTTATATTTTTTTCAATAGATAATTTTTCTACAACATTGTGATCTTGCTGTTTTAAAATTTTCTCATTTCACCAAAAAATATATCATAAATATATTTTCCTAATATTAAATATTCTCCTATAACAAAATTTTGAAGGCTCCAACAGAAGCCATTATATGTGTATGCCACATTTTGTTTACCTAGTCCCAACGGTTAAACATTTAGCAAGTTCAGTATTATAAAAAATTCTACCATGAACATCTTCATGGCTATATCTTTGAGCACATTCATGATTATTTTCTTAGGACAGATTCTATAAATGAACTTGCAGTCTTGGGGGCTGTGCATATAGAAAAGGCTTTTTGATGCATTTTATCAAATTCCTCTCTATAAATTGTGCATGAGTTTGCCCTCCCATGCCACTGGATAAGACTGCCTACTTTTCCACATTTGTCCATTCACCGGACGCTGCCATTATTTACATACGTTTCAATTTAAGAAATGAGAAATGATGTTTCAAGGACACTTTAATTTGCAATTTTTATTACAAGTAAGGTTAAATCAATCACCTAGAGTGCTCTGAGTTCAGCACAGAGAGGGTGAGTTGGGTGGACTGGTAAGTAACACAGAGAAAGTTATTTTCCCACACAAGGACCATTCAGAAGACGGCAACCCAGAGTACAGGCAGCATGAGTTGATAGAGAATTAAGTGCTAGAGGGGTCAAGGCTTGTTCAAGGGGAAAGGGCTCAGTGTCTGTCCTGGAGCTGAAAGCAGACCTTGAAGAGGAGGCATGACTGGAGCCGTGAACAAGGGAAGGTGCCCCTCATGTCACTCTCCCCTCACACGCTCCGCTCCCCAAATGCTTCAACTCCTCAGATGCTCCCACCTCCTCATCTCCCAGCCTTTGCGTGTGCCAGTTCCTCTGCCTCTCCCTTTCTCTTTGCTAAGGCATCCTTCTCACCCTTCAGGCTATATCTTAAGTGTTTTTTCATCAAAAGAAGCATCTCAGCCCCAAACAAGTTCATGTCTCCTGTTATGTGTTCTCCCTGTGCCCTGTACTTACTATAACAGGAATTAATTGTGTTTGTAATTATTCACGTAATGTTCCTGCTGGACTACAAGTTCTGAGAGCCTGGACTGCATCTGCCTTGCTCACCTCTGGGTTCCCAAGACCTAACACGAAGTCCTATTTAGTTCTCACCTCCCAGCTCTAGAACCGCCCTTCATTAATCTGCCTTCTGCTGCTGTTACTGCTGCCGCTAGGTCTGAAAATTACAGTTCTCCTTTTGCCAGCTAGATTTCTTTATCGGTTCTGTCAATAGGGGGAGACGTGAAGGCTGGAGGAAGGAGAAGAGACTTGCTCCTTCTTCCTGCTGGCATCCTGTCCCTTTAAGCACCGCCCCAGCAAAGCAATGCCTCCCAGCCCCCATCACCCCCTAGCCCCAGCACCATCACCTCTACAACCCACCACCCCGCTTTGGCAAGTGGTTCTGGTCTACAGTTGCTTTCAGCACTCCCTGAGTCAGACTATTTGTGCCCTTTCACAGGTACCAGCACCAACCAGGGCTGTTCCCTCATCAGAAGAATAAACTCCAGATCCATGAGCCCCTCCTCCCAGCTTCTAGGCTTTGATAACCGTATGTTCTTCCCTTTGTTTCCCCAGCTACAGGGCAGTAGCAGATCCCCTCAGCTATTACATCTGGGCTATCTTTGTTCTACTTTTGCTTTTCCATCCTCCCCAACCTGTCCATCCAATTCGCTATATTAAACTCTCTCTGTTCAAATCCCTAGTGTGGTTTCTGTCTTCCTCACTGGACCCTGATGATACAGCAGACATTCAATTAAAATTTCACTGAAGCCAGGCACCATTCTGTGGTTAGAAAACAGTATGAACAACTCAAATCAATCTTGCGAGACTGATCACCTACTATGAGCCTGGCATTGTGTGGGATCCTGGAGGCCCAGAGATGAAACAGAAACAGAATGAGCCGGGAGTGCCCAAAACACCTTTAGACTGAGAGTCAAACCCCCTTTCTCCCACCTCCATACCTAGATAGAAGCCTCTTAAAGGGGAGCAATTTAAGCTAAGGATTCCTCCTGCCCTCTGCATTTTGCAGGGTTTTTCAGTGGGTTTCTATTGACATGTTGACATTGGGGAGAACTCTTTACTGTGCAGGACTAACTCTGTAAGAAGTTTAGCATTTTTGACCCCCTCAGATAGATGGTCATGCCCCTCCTCCAGTCGTTCTGTCAGTCAAAAATGCCTCCATCCATTGACAAATGTCCCTTTGGCGGTGTCCACCCTCCCTGACCATTACGAAGTCGCCCATTGAGGAGATATCCCCAGGGGGTGAAGAATTTGCTGCTGATTTCTGACATTATCAGCCCCAGCAAAGAAAACTTCAATAAATGTAGAGGATGGAGTAGTTCTGCATGATTTCAGCAAATTAACCGAGACAACCAGCAGAATGAAATCCACAGAGGGCATGACAGGGCGGCAGACTGGTAGGGTGTTGGGTAGAGGAATGAGGCAGCTGGGAACCTAATTAGCCAGGACTGCTCACATCTGAGCCGCTCTACTCCCAGCTGCCTCCTGAGTCGTAACACGCTGAAAATGAAATCATTAAGAAGCACTCGCACACATCCCCCTTGTTAGAAATGGGTCCTGAGTGGGCTTAAATGGAAGAAGAAGAATAGGGAGAAAGGAGGGCATCGAGGAAGAGAGAGGGTGGGTGACAGCTGGCTGTGAGTCCCCACATATACGGTATAATCCAAGACAGGGGATGTCTGAAAGAACTGAGGTTTTCTCCACTTCTCCCCACTCCTTTCCTGCTATTCCACCCCCTGGTGACTTGTAGAGCACCAGTTTTCAAAAAGGTAGGTTGGTACACTCTAGACGGCATGGAAATTGACAATGAAATGCGGTTAAAGTTAACCCTATAGTGGGTAAAAGTCACTAACAACAGTTTTCAGAAGATGATTTTCTCCCTTCCTTCCTTCCTTCCTTCCGTTTCTTTCTTCAATCCTTTAAAAAATTAATTTAAAAAGATTCCAGTTGTCTCTCAATAATATCATTTTTGTGGCACTTCTATTCCAAAATCCCGTCTCACAAGGGAGAGGAAAAAGACAGAGTTCCACGTGTGGATCACAACGCCAGCCAGTCTCATCTTCCCAGCCCAATTTTAACCGATGTTTGTCTTTTACTCCCTATACCTTTCACCCCCAACCAAAGAAAAAAGTTTTCACTGTTGAGATTAGCATAGCGTAACATGATAAAGGACAGTGGGGTCCTAATCCTCTCTCGGACATTTAGTGGCTCTGGGATTAATAGCAGATTACTAGCCACTCTGAGCCCTAGTTTTCCTCCCCAGCGGATACAGCCACTGGCTTCTCAGCCTCTGGACCCTGGATGCTGCTGAGAAATGGGGACCCTGTGTTGCCAAATCTCACAGGGTTGTTGTGGGGGTCTCGGAAGGTAAAGGATAGAAGGGTTCTTTGTAACATTAAATCATTATATGCAGAGATACTGTAGGGCCTTGGTTCTTTACCGATGACTTATGCATTCCATTGATTACCTATGTCTGCCTCTCAACTAATCCTAGATGGGAGAACTGGCCAGAGTGAGTGAGTGGCAGCCCTTCTGACTGCCTACCCAACAACCATTCACTCCCACCTCTTTCCCAACACAACTCCAATTTTACGTATTCGCCTAACAGCCAAGTGCTTGAATTTGGGCTGTGCCCCACTCTTAACCCCAGGAGAGAGGTGAGTCTTGACTGGTCAAAACCAATCAAATTAATTCCACTGCTCTTGTCAGTGATTGGCTGAAGCATGGACATGTGACACAATCGTGATGAATGGGAAGTCTGCTGGGGACTCTGGGAAATGCGTTTCTTGCTCTTACAAAGTCAATGCCTTTGATGATGATGTTGTCTTGATGCTTAACACTCTTGCAGCCATCTCTGAGCTCAAAGGGAAAAGTATAAGGACAAAAGCTAGCCACTGAGACTTTGAGAGCCTCAGTGTCTTTGATCCTCAGAATTAACTCTAGATATGCCCTGTCTACAGATGTCCTGATACGTAGGATAATGTAAGGTGATCGCACATCCTTGTCTTGGTCAACTCAGACTGATATAACGAATTGCCATAGACTGAGTGTCTTAAACAATAAACATTTAATTCCTACACTTTTGGAGGCTGGAAGTCAGAGATCAGAGTGGTCAGGTTCTGGTGAGAGCCCTATTCCAGACTGCAGAAGACCAGCTTCTCCTTGTATCTTCACATGATGGAAAGAGAGGGCTAGCTAGCTCTCTGGCCTCTTCTTACAAGGGCATTAATCCCATTCATGAGGGTGGAGCCCTCATGACATAATGACCTTTCAAAAGCCCCATCTCCAAAATACCGTCACTTTAGAGATGAGACATATGAATTGGGGGTGGGAGACATAAACGTTCATTCCATAACAATCCTGGTTTTCCTGGAACTGTTCCAGTTGACATTTGTGCCAGCGTACTTTCTGATTTAGCATTTGTCCTGAACAAGATTTACTGGTTTGAATGATAAATCATATGGTCTACCTACTGATAATAAATGTCCTTATTATTTAAGTCACGTTGAGTTAGATTTATTCTATGCAGTCACAATATTCTAATTAAAACAGGGCTAGAGAGAGGTATAAACAATGCGTGTATACGTATGTGTGAATATTTATGCGTACACACAAGCGCATGCAGGATGATATTAAGGCTTAGAATGAATATTTTATAGTAACCTCTACTTTAAATTTTCCATGCTTCTTCTTCTTCCCTCCTTAGTAAACAGTATTATTGTGGAAACAGAAAAAACATGAGAGAGAAACAAATCATGACATTATAATCTGAGAATTCGTCGTCTCCCAAATGTCTCATGAATCTTTAAGGCAGAGCTCTGTGCGTCCCCACACATTCTGTTTTCACCACTGTCTCGTGCAGCAAAACCCTGATCCCTCTCAATGCACGGAGCTCTTTCACTTTGCCCAAAGTTACATGTCCACTGTTAGAAAATGCATCTACAAGGGCTTGTTCTCACTCTCTCCTTCATCTGTCCTTCCCCAGTCACTACACTAAAACCTTCAATTTGCCAGTTGCCCTCTCCCCTTATGCTGCTGTCAGCAGGTGGGGCTGACTTGGCCAGTGTCACAGAGAAAACTGAGCAGTCTGCTGATGCAGTCTGTTGAACAAGTGCCCCGTTAGTTTTCCTATCATCTGATGAGCCTCATCCATTAGCTTGGCTGATTTGAGGCTGGGTTTCAAGGTAAATCTAGCAGGCAGACATCTACTTAAGACAAAAGCCAGTTAGAACACTCAGTGCCTGCCCAGCCTGTAAATGGCCCTTGCAGATAAACTCTCTCTTTTATTCCTCACCTGATGCAAATCCAAGTGTCTGAAATCAACCTCTAACCACCCAAGGTCAGGAGTATCTAAACTTGGAAACTGGAATCAAGAAACTCAGAGGGGGCTTCCCTGGTGGCGCAGTGGTTGAGAGTCCACCTGCCGATGCAGGGGACACGGGTTCATGCCCTGGTCCAGGAAGATCCCACATGCCGCAGAGCGGCTAGGCCCATAAGCCATGGCCGCTGAGCCAGCATGTCCGGAGCCTGTGCTCCGCAACGAGAGAGGCCACAACAGTGAGAGGCCCACATAACGCAAAAAAAAAAAAAGAAACTCAGAGGACACTCACAGCTGTTATCAACACTCTTTCCAAATCAAAACAGGCACTCTTCTGTTCTGATGGTAGTGGTATAAAGAGGGAAATATGATGGTATGCACCAAAAACCTTAAAAGAGTTCACATAGTTTGATTCAGCAATCCAATTTCTATGAATTTATCCTAAAGAAATAAGGGGACAAATATAGGTGTGTATGAAATATTCATTACATTTCTGTAATGAAAAAAATTAGAAGTGCTCACTGGCAGGCAACTGATGACATGACTTATGATACATCCATGAAATGGAGTATAGCATAGTTATGAAAACAAGTCCTTGTCATTTTAACACATGAGAGTGTAAGCTGGCACAACCATTCTGTAGGAGAGTTTGGCAATAGGCACCACAAGCCTTAAAAAGGTTCACACCACTTAAAAGAGTCACTGATGCTGTTCACAAGGTTTCTGGTTTTCCACCTTCCAGACACACGGTAGAATTGAACTTCATGGCCTCCTAGTTATTATCCACTTAGTTATTATCCATGGTTCTGGCTGATGAGTTGTTAAGAAGAGTTGAACACCACTTCCAGGCCAGAACACTGAACTGTCAATGTAACACCCAGAGAGCTCTTTTCTTCTTCCACGGTGACTATCAGTAATTGAAATGGTGGATGTTCCATCAGTCTTGGTCCCAGTGTGAGAAGACATAAGCATAACCCAGATGGAAATGTAGGATGAATGGGAAATAAACCTTTGTTGTTTTAATATTTTTAGAGTTGTTTGTTACTGCAGCATATCCTACCTGTGCTGACTGATACACCCTTTGACCTAGCATGCCCATCTCTAGAATCATAAGGAAACACTTGTACACATAGGTATACATACTGGAGGATCTTTTGTATACATAAATAGATGTTGAAGGATATTAATTACAAACTTGTTCTTAACACATACAAAAACATACAGCAATAAGCCCTACAGCACACTTACAGTGCCAAGACAGCTAGATCAGAAGGCATGGCAACATCACCCATATGTTACAACATTTCCTAAGAAGACCTGGGCCCTGATGTAGAACCAAGTCACTGTCCTGGCTTCTTCCGTCTCTCCTACATAATGACTTCCCTTCAGAGTCCCAACAGTCCAATCAGCTGACTTTAGTCAAGGTTTCTCTAGTCCATTAAAGATGTTCTAATAATATTATACTTCAAAAAGTAAGGGTTACAGGACTTCCCTGGCGGCGCAGTGGTTAAGAATCCGCCTGCCAATGCAGGGGACAAGGGTTTGACCCCTGGTCAGGAAGATCCCATATGCCACGGAGCAACTAAGCCCGTGTGCCACAACTACTGAGCCCACGTGCCACAACCACTGAAGCCCATGTGCCTAGAGCCTGTGCTCCACAACAAGAGAAGCCACCGCAAGGAGAAGCCCGGGCACAGCAATGAAAAGTAGCCCCCGCTCGCCGCAACTAGAGAAAGCCCGCAAGCAGCAACGCAGACCCAACGCAGCCAAAAATTAATTAATTAATTATTTTAAAAAAAGAATCAATTGTCAAAAGATAAGGGTTAGAAACTCAATCTCGTTTCCTCCCCGAGAACCTCTGAGGTTCCTATGCAAAGTTATCCAACTCTCCCTCTCCCCCCCCCCCATAAGTCATCAAGATCTGTTTAACAAGGAATGTAGGGAGAAAAAGCCTTTATCTATCCCCAAACATACCTGCTATGCTCTTCCCCTGGAACAATGGGTACATACTTGCTTTATATCTACATAACCCACTCAAGCAAAGTCTCCACCTTTAGAAATAAAAGCAGCTGGAAACGTAGAAACTTCTCTCAACTTGGAGGGAAATAACTTTATTCACTACAGCACTATTATTATGAATTATATTAACCAGATTGACAATGATGAGAAATAAAACAAAGATGTAGCAGGGAGAAATGACATGTTGCACCAACCAGAATAGAATTTGCTTTGGGGTGGGCGGGGGAGGGTCTCAGGATGCCCCTTTCGGCAACAGCTCTTTAAAATTTAATGGCCCTACTGGATACCTTCTGAGCCCTAGAAAGTCGTTGGTGAAGAGAAAAAGTAGAATGAAAATCCCTGAGGCTCTGAAAGGGATGCTTTCTCAGTTGCTGGAAGACCTTATAGAGTTGCTGGTGGTGGCAACTGTGGCAATGGTAGTAGTAGGGGTGGTAGGGGTGATGGTGGTAGTGGTAATGGGTGAACGTGATAGACCCACTCATCAGCCTAATCCTGACCTCTCAATTCAGAAGACTGAATTAACGTGACAGCAATGAAGCGTTAATATTTACAAGGATTTAATATTTTATAGCCAGTCACTCATTCTAGAAATGGATTGAAAACAGACAGGTCAGCTGTCATCAGGGAAAACAAACAACTCAAAAGCAACAAGAGAAGAGTAGGGAAATAACAGGGGAGTGGGCAGAGCAATGAGTAGAGAGGGGAGAACAGCCAATCCCACAATGAGAGTGGAGGACCTTAGGGCACCTGCCCTCATAGGCTCTCAGCCTGTGAGACAGAAGCATCAGCACTCTTCCCCTCCTGTTTTTCTTCTTCCTATAATATTCTGGTTAGCTCACCTATCTCTCCTCCCATGTCAGGCAGGAAAGGAAGAGAATGTACCCTTTTATACCTGGAAAGCCAACAGGCAGACTTCAGGGAGCAAATCGAACTGGGTCAAGGCCACCATGCAAGGCCAGGACTAGAATCCAGTCACTGATTGCCTTTGGGATACCCCCTCTCCGGGAATAGGTGAAGCCTACTAAGTATCACAGTTTTCCCCAAAGAGTATTTGGAGACGTGGTCTGTAAGCTGACTGGTAGCTCTGTCAAGGCAGGGACCAGGTCTATCTTGATCACCGATGTTTCCCAAGAGCTGGAAAAGTGCCTGCCATATGGTCAGAGCTCAACAATGTCTGAGAGATGAACAACTGAGTGGATAGTTCTATGGGATGTTTTATTTTTAAAGGTTCTATACTCAAATAATCGTGGGAAGCATGCAGATCATAGCCCTCTCTTGGAGAATTACAATGTAACATCAGAGAAGCCTTTGTCTAACTCTTTCTCACAGAAGGTCTCAAATTTGTTTGAACTTATCATCCCCCACCTTTTTTGGAATGCCTTAACTATTCCTGTGGGACGTGCTTTGGGAAATGCTGATATGTAGCATTACAGCACAGTGGAAAGAGCACAAAATCTGGAGTTGGACAAATCAAGATTCAAAAATCTCAACTTTACTATCTTCCAGCTGGGTCGCCTTGGACAAGTTGTTTAATCTCTCTGAGCTCCAGTTTCCTAATCTGTGGTAGGTCCATAATGCCTGCTTTATGTACCTCACAGGGGTGTTACAGGAATCAAATGAGATACCACATGTGAAAAGTAAACTGCTTTCACATTGCAGTTGTTGCTGTTTCTAAAAGCCAGAATCATGTCAAGGGGACATTGCCCAAAGCAGTTTCCAGTTTCAGACCCTGCTGAAGATGTCCCAAGATATACTGATCTCTGGGAGCTTGTTGGGCCTTGAAGGTACATTTCTATGTGCAGGTGAGTCCTACTATCATAAAAAACTAATATCAGAGTTTCTTTAAAGCCACTTGAAATATTGTAGTAGGTACTGGTCATTCACAACACCTTTATCCCTTGCCATCTCCCACTATTTGAAGGCTGGAAAACCAAATACTCAAATTCCCAGATTCCTTTGAAACTAGGGAAGTTATGTCTTATGAAATATAAGCAGACATCTTCAATGAAGCTTCTGGGAAAAGCTTCATTCAATTTTCTGATTTAATAAAGAATCAGGGAAGACCAGCACAGCCTTCTCCCCATTCCCTTCTTGAATTGAGTACAGATGTGAAGGCTGGCACAGCAACAGCCATCCTGCAACTGTGAGGGAAAATACAAGAGAATTACAGAGGCATTATTATGGAATTACTGAGCCAACGCACCTGAGCCAGAAACCGCCTTCCCTCAACTTCATGTTATTAAAAAAAAAAAAAATTTTGATCACTACAGCTGAAAAAAATCCTAGCTGATTAAATATAGTGGGGAAAAAGGTTTGATTGGGACTTTATTAAAATCAAACTTAAAATTATGAAAATATGTTTATATATCATATTAAAATAGATTTAAGTTATAATTAAGTTGCTCTATAATTCCACACTCTAATTCTTAAAACCAAGAATATATTATTGACTTATTTGATACAGAGCACAATTCTTCTAACCAAATTATATCCCAACATATTGTAGAGATGCTTCACCTCATATCTGACTTTTACAGCAAGTTCATTAATATCAGCTTCATCAATTTTCCTGCTAGTCTCTTAATCCTCTGCTATCCTCACCCCTCCCCTTGGCAGCTCCCATTGTAGGGTCACTCTTCCAGATTTTTCTCTTCTTTAATTACCTAACTCTGCCAGGTGCTCAGTTGTCAAGGGCTGCATGAGATGTGAGCAGTTCGCCAGCATCGTTGTCATCAGCTTCATGAAATCCCACATCTTATGCAAGATTTGCAGGCCCACTTTGCAGGCAGTTTTCATTATATTTCTTTAACACTGTTAGATGTTTACAACATCTGATAACTGAGGAAGAGGCTGACTGAGACACAGGCTAGAAGGTAGGGATAGACTAGCGTTGAATGAAAAGAAATATCTATAGGGGAGTTGTTTTTTTTAAGTGGACAGTTCATTGGTGAATATTTTTATACACTGATGGCATTCAAAAGTCTACCATTGGTGTTCACCCTGATAAAGCCATGAAGGCAATAGGCTGGGAGTCAGAAGACTGTGCTCCACTTCCACCTCTGTCTCTAATTAGCTGTGTTACACTGAGCAAGTCACTTCGTCTCACTGGGACTCAGTTTCCTCAACTGCAAAGTGCCTAGACTGCATATATTCTAAAAGCCTTCAACTTCTAAAAAGTCTATTATCCTGCAAACAACTGGCAATGAGTAGGGAGTGGCAAGCTTGAGTCCAGAAGCTAAGAACCTCTGAAAAGGGTGACAGACAATCCTGGACAAGGTCCTCCTTCGCTAAATCTGACTTGAGTTACACGTCTTCGTCTTGAGGATTCCCTCAATCTCTTAGTAGCAGAGAAACTAATTCGATTTGATAAGAGACAAGGCTGCTGAATGAAAGTACATGAGAAATATCACATTGCTGAAGATTAACACATGTTCTGGTCTGTCCTCATAATAAAACTAGGACCCCTATTTATCCTGGAATCTGTGACCTAGACAGAGTGAAAGGAATAAGCAGTTTATTCATCTAGGCTAAATAAGGATTTCATCTCAAGGAATACAAGTGCGATCTACACACAGAAAATACATAAGTGGTAACAGGCCAATCTTACCCCATCTTAATGCTCAGAAAGTCCCTAATGCTTGAAATCGTTCAGTGGTTCCCCACTGACCCAGCATATCCATCCAGCGTGATGTTCAAAGCCTCCACCATCTGCTCCCTGCAAGTATCTCTGCCCTTGTCACTCACTATTTCACTCCTTTTACTTTGTATTTCAGCATCAAGGAATTTAATATTTTAAATATCTGGGAACATTCCATTTACACTGAGCTCCTTCTCACTTCCATGGCTGTATTTCTTCTGTATTTCTCAGAATTCTCTTTCCTACCTTCCACCCTATCCTGCAGCCAAACTATTTACAGTTCCCTGAGCATGTTGCCTGCAGCCTCCTCTTCCGAGGACACCGTTCAGTTACAATGTATTTTACTACAGTTAACAGAATACCCAACTAAAAATAGCTTAAACAATACAGAATTTAAAAGTTTGTTCAGTGACTCAACATCCTCAGGCTTGATGCCTCATCCCCCGACACAGGGTAGCAAAATGGCTGCCACAGCTCCGGGCACCACAACTCACATAACAGCATCCAAAGGCATTCAAAAGAGAACTTTATTTTCTCAACTCTCTTTTTTTATGACAGAGAAAAATCTTTCCCAGAAGTTCCTGCCCCCAGAAGAAATTCCCTCAGATTTCTCTGGTCAGAAAACTTCTTAAACGTCCCAGGAGTAAAACTTATCAAGCACTTACCCTCTGCTCCCTTCCTAAATGTCACCAGGTCCCCCCCTAGCTTGACCTCTGATTTTGTTTTTTATTTTAGTAACATTTACCTAATATTACCAAATGCTAGGCACTCTGCTAAGCACTCTAAAAACATGACCTTATTTAGCTCTTAGAACAACAGGCACTGTTCTCCCCATTTTAAGTCGAGGCAATGGCCCAGAAAGGTTAAGCAACTTGCCCAAGGATGCACAGCTAGAAAGAGGAAGAGCCGCGATTCAAATCCGAGTATGTCCAGCTCCAAAGCCCAAGCTCTCAGCCACTCTTTGTCCTTCTCATTCCTGTCTCCTCTTGACATTCTTTACCCCTCAATGGCCCCTTCTCTTTTACACAGAAGTCTCTCTGTCTAATGGACCCTTTCCCATTGCTTAGCAACATTTTCAGATCTTCCCTGTAATTAAAGAAAAGTGAGGGCCATTTTCCTTCACCCTATTCTCTCCTCAATCTATCAAGCTTCTCAAAAGCTCCTCTTCACACTCACTGATTCCACATCCTCAGGACACATTCACTCTTCGCTTAATCTAGCATCTTCCCCCACCTCCCCACTGAAACTCTGCCCAAGGTTATCAATGACAGCCAATCGATTGGCTTCTCCCCATGCTCCCTTCTCCTGGACCTGATTAATTGGTACGCCAGCCAGGCAGCTGCCGAGGGCTCCAGTCTATATAGGACTCCACAACATCACTGGAAATGTAACGAAGAAAATTGTGTTTACCAGAACTCCTCTCGGGAGTTAGTACTGTGTGCAGTTGGCAAGCAATCTTTAATCAGCTACTCTGGGAAGGACTGGGAGATCTCCCCAGGAGGCATGCCCGAGTAACAACAAATGCTTCCCAACTGTCTACCTATGAGGGCTGGTCTCTTTAACTGCAGGGCTTATGTTTTGCTGAATACGAAAAGCAAGCCTGGAGACAGAGCTAATTGCTTGGGTCACTAGAGGAGAGGCCTCTGCCACAGATGATGTTCAAGCTCTCCTCCAAATTAATGCCAAGCAAATATTTAAAGAACATCAGTTTAAAGGGTACAAAATGATTAGCCTACTCTATGGACCTACATTTCTCAGTCCAGGTAAATCTGCTGTATGTAATATGACTGATTCACTTCCTCCTCCCCTCAGTGGTCTGGGCTGCTTTTTTCTGGGCCCCAGCATCCCACTGGTAAGTCCTTTCTCTCTCTCGTTCTCTCCTCTTCATTTCCTGCCTCTTCCTACACCTATAATGGGGACAGGCTCTGACTTCAGACTCTGCCTTCAGAATCCTTTCTTTACGTCTTCTCCCTCCTGGTCGCAACCATTCCCAGGTGTATTAGTTATCTACTGCTGCATAACAAAGGACGCCCAAAACTTAGCAGCTGAAAACAACAAACATTTGTTATCTTACAGTCAGGAATCCAGGAGTGGCCTAGCAGGTGTTTCTGGTTCAAGGTCCCTCAGGAGGCTGCAATCAAGGTATCAGCCAGGACTGCAGTCATCTCAAGGCATGACTGGGAGAGAGAATCCACTTCCAGGTTCACTCATGTGCTTCTCCACAGGGCTGCATCACAACATAGCAGTTGGCTTTCCCAAGAGTGAGTGGAGTGATCCAAGGGAATGTACCCAAGATGGAAGCCACGTCTGTATAATCTAATCTCAGATTGACATCCCATCACTTCTGTTCTATTCTGTGCACTGGAATCAACTCAAAGTCCCATCCACACTCAAAAGGAGGGGATTACACAAAGGTATATATACCAGGAGGTGGGGATCACTGGGGCCATTTTAGGGGCTGCATAGCCCCTAAAGGCTATGCCCTAAAGGCTATGCAAGGCTCTCCCATCAACTCTAAGGAGAGTCACTACTTTTCTCATGACCCTTTCATCTCGATCCCCATCTGCCAGATCATTCCATGTGGACACGGGAGATGGCTGGCACCTCCTGTTCCACCTACCTCAAACCAACTTTTTTGTGTTCCCTTAAAGCAACCCAATTTCCCTGCCTTTCCCCACTGATGGCTGTTCTCACAGTCCCTGAAGATTTGGGGCTCTGAGTCATCCTTTTATTCTTTAATCCAACAAAAATCCTCATGTTGCCATTTACTTAGCCCCTGATATGTGCCAGGCTCTTTCGCAGACATTATCCTATTTAATTTTTGCAGTGCTGTAAGGTGAATGAACTCATTTTTCTTTCAAAGGGAAGTCGATTTCCTGGAGTTGGGTTTCTCAGTTGTGTGCTGAGAAAAAGTAATGAACAAGACAGGTACAGTCCCTCGGGTACTTATAACCTAGCAGAGGAGAGTTTTCCTGTACTAAGTACCCTATGGCTGAGATCATATGTTGTATATAGTGAAAAACTAGTGCTTGAAATAAAACAAACCTAGGTGCATGTCCCAGTTTATCCATTTACCAGATGGGTGACCTTGGGCAAGTTACTGAATCGTTCTAGGCCTCAATTTCCTTCTGGGACAAAATAACAGTGCCCACCTCATGCACCTATTTTGAGGATTAAAGGAGAAAATTCAAGTATTCCACTTGGCACACAGCCTAACACATCAGGGTTCAGCAAAAGAGAGGTTTTGATGAGGACGTGTGATGATGATAATAGCACTAATTTACCCACCTCACAGCAGCAATGATCGCTAACATTTATGGAGAGCCACTGTGCACCAGACACTGTTCTACGCACCACGCATGCAGTAATTCACTTAATCCTCCCAGCCACTCTATGAATTAGACATATTATTATGTCCATCTTATATATGAGGAAACTGAGGCACAGAGAGGTTAAGTGACTTGACCAAGGATACAAAGCCAGAAAGGGGCAGAAACAGACTTTGAACCCAGGCAGACTAGCCTCAAGGCCAGGAACTTGATAGAATTTTAGAAGCAGAGACGCCTGAAAAACCCAGTGCTCGGGGAATCCTAGTGGTGTGTGTGTCTGTCTGTGTGCATGACTATGTGTGTACATCTGTTTGTGTGTGTACATGTGTGACTGTGTATGTGGGATTACGTGTGTGGCTATACACATGTGTAGACCGTGTGTGTGTGTGTGTGTGTGTGTGTGTGTGTGTGTGTGTGTGTGTG